>NC_056744.1:37915178-38227678 GCF_019279795.1 Protopterus annectens | reverse complement strand
ACTGGGAGGTGGAAGAAGAAGGGTTCAGGAGTTTTTGGAGAATGGTTCTTCAAAACTTAACCTAGACCTGGAGAAGGAATCTGGCTTGTAGTGCTTTGTAAAAGTATGTACAAACAACCAAGCTTCTACTTCTAGAATACTCCTAGAATTCAACGCTTTTCAAAAAGCCATAGATGAAGCCAAGGCCCTGGTATAGAATATGGCTTGGCCCTGCTTAGTATAGTTTTGTTGCAGTGGGAATGACAAAAGGTAATAGCTTGAGATATCCAAATAGTCTGCTTTAGCATAGGATGTCCCTTCTCCTTACCTTCATAAACAATAAACAACTGATCAGAAGTTCTGAAAGATTTTGTAATGTCAAGATAGTGCCTGAACTGTCTGTGGACATCCAAAGTATGAAGTATCCTTTCTCCCTCATTTTGGTATTCAGGGAAGAACACATGGAGATGGATAGTTTGTCGTTAAGTAAATTTGAATACCACTTTAAGCATAGAAGAAGGCTTAGTTCTCAGTTAAACCCTGTCCTGTGAAAAATTAAGTAAGGCTTACCCACCATAACAGCTTACAACTCTGATGCTGTTCTTGCAGAGGTCAGAGCAATCCGTAAAACTGTTTCCAATATTATTATAATGTATTATTATATTATATGTATTATATTATTAATATTAAATTTAACTACCCTGCCATTAACTGGGAAAACTACTCGGGTACCAACACCTTTTCCCAACGTTTCTTGGAATTCATAAATTCCAAGGATCAACTAATCCATTGTCCCACCAGGGGCTCCAATATCCTAGACCTGGTCATTACCAACATGGGAGATAGAAGGTCCACACTGGTGGTCACCCCCTCATTTGTCAAGTCTGACCATAAGCAAATCACCCTTGACATCCACATTCCACCCTACCCCCAAGTAAGGAAACCTCCGTAAAAAACTTCTCCAAAGCCAACTTCGTGCTACTCAAGTCAGAAGTGACAAATGTCGTGACACCCATGCAGATGGGAGCTGAAAGTTCGACTGCTGAATCCTACACTAAGGCACTGTACGAGCACATCCACTCGTGCATGATTCATGCCATCCCAAATAGAACCAAGATGCTCTCCTCCAAAAAAGGGAAGCCAATCTGGTGGTCCCCTGCCATAAACTGTTGCGGAAAAGAGGAAAATCCCAGGATGCACAAAACTCCCTTACCAGCCTCAGTAAGAAGCTGAGATCCCTCATAAAATCCTCCAAAGCTAGTTACAAAAATAAAATTGCCAAAGATTCCAAAGACAACCACAAGGCATTCTATAGTTATGTCAAGAATCTAAATGGCAATGCTCAGATATGCTCTGAGCTACAACAGAATGGCATTAAATATACTGAACCCAAGGATATTGCCAGTATCCTGGCAGATCGATTTAGTGCCAACTTCTCCCCCTCAAGGGCCCATCTCAATACCAAAAGATTGCCAAATTCCGGTAATCACGGCCACACAGGTATTAACTGCACTCTCCAAAGCTAAGAATATGGGACCAGATGACATCTCGGGCTGTGTACTACATGAACTACAAACTGAACTGGCACCTCACCTAAGTGTCATGTTTAATCATAGCTTTACCTCAGGCTTCGTACCCACTGAGTGGTGCACAGCTACAGTTACCCCACTCCACAAGGGGGGACCCACCTTGGATCCCGGGAACTACCGTCCCATCAGTCTGACAAGCCTGATCTGCAAGAGCATGGAATACATTATTATGGAACTTATAAACAAAGACATTGGCAACTTTCAAACACTGGACCCCCACCCAGTTTGGGTTTGTGAAGGGCTGATCTTGTCTGAACCTGATTGACTTCTTCGAATCAGTCTCCAGAGCTGTGGACGAGGGTAAGTTGGTCCACACAGCCTATCTGGACCTCGCCAAGGCCCTCGACACCATCCCCCACTTTGGAATCATAGATAAACTTACTAAGCTGGGCATAAATCCCTGTGTCACTCAATGGGTTGCCCAACTGGCTTACTGACAGAACTCAGACTGTAAAAGTAGCCGACTCCAAATCCAGCTCCAGACAAGTGACAAGTGGTGTACCTCAGGGTTCAGTCCTGGGACCACTCTTGTTTGGCATCTACTTCTATAGGCCAAGACTATTGGACTATGGCTAACAAAGTTTGTAGATGACTGCAACCTAGGAGCCATTATTGAATCCCCAAATTATGTGGCTATTCTACAAAAGGGCCTTAGAGAAACAGATGATTGGTGCCAGAGCCATAGGCTCAAGCTTAATGCCAAGAAATGTATAGTTATCCCCTTTGGGAAAAACCATGTACCTATGAATTACCATATAGGTGGCAGTACACTAAACACCAAAAGTGTGATGCGAGACTTAGGGACACAGGTGGACAGTGGTCTCACCTTCGATAACCACATCACCACAACAGTCAGGAAATCCTTCTATGTGGCACACCTCATCACTAAGGGCTTTTCATCCAGGAAAAAAGGAGGTCATTGTCCCACTGTATTCATCCCTCATTATACCCATTATAGAGTACAACACCCCATTTGGTATGTACCTCACAAGACATCTGCAACAGCTGGAAAGGCCGCAGAAATACCTCACTAAAAGAATCACAGGCCTAAAGCAGATGCCCTATGCTGACCGTCTAAAAAAACTCTAGCTATACTCTGTGACATATCGTCTACTCGGAGGCGATCTCTGCTTAACATACAAGGCCATGTCAAACCCTGAGCTATTGGACATGGTTCACTTAAAGAAATCCCAATCCCTCAGAGCTACGCACTCCAGGGATCTAAACTTTGTCATCACAATAAACAAAACATGCTGGAGGGATAGGTTCCTGACCTAGAGACTCCCCATACTCTGGAATAGACTGCCCATACATGTCAAGCAGAGCACCTTCTTGGCCCTCTTCAAAGGGAACCTTGACGATTGGATGGGAGATAGGAATTCACCCCGGGGATCATGTCAGTCACCCTGCTAGACAGGGGTCCAGAGAATTAAATATTGTGGGAAGAAATATCCAGAGAATTGTTATGTCTAGGCTTGTATAGGCCCTAGAGCCAATAGCCTAGTACCAACCTATGAAGTACCTTAAGTCAGCCAGATGAGCTGGTTCAAATGGAGCAAGTGTTAGCTTCTCAAACACAAAATTAATGTCCCAAGGAGGTGTCACTGGTTTTTTTGAAGGTTTTTTTTATGCAAAGCCCTATTCAAAAACATTTTGACATTGGAATACCTTGAAAGAGGGGGATCCATGGACAGACATGTTGAACTGGCAAAAAAATTGAACCCTTGATAGAGGAGTAAAACAGACGATAGGAAAATAACTTTCACAAATATTGTAAAACAAAAGAACACTACTTTGAATGGGTTCTGGCTGTGTTTTTAACACCAACTAGAAACTATTTTCTATTTGCTAAAATATGATTTTCTTGTAGAAGGCTTTCTTGCCCCCATTAGTACATCCTGCATATACTCCTGCATATACTCAGTAAACAGGTGCCAAGACCCAAGGATCCAGGCAGTCAGTTAAAGTTGCTTGGGGTTGGGATGTATAAAACCCCCTATCTTTTTAAACAAGAAAAAAATCTTTATTAAATTATCACGTAACAAGAAAAAAATCTGTATTAAATGATCACATGACATAAGCAATTATACATTTATACAAATGAAGACAAACCATATTGACACATTTTTAGTTGCAAACATTATGCATCAATCATAATCTGTACAGTCATTGTCAGTCAGACATTAGAAAGGTCATTCAATTCCTGCCTTTCATTAAACCTCATTCCTCCTATAAAATATTATTATGCATGTATTGTTCCCACAATTCCCATTTTTTTCTATGTAATTTGCTCCTACCCTTTTCTAAAGATACCACCTCCAGTTTTATCTATGTTACTATATTCACTTCTTCTACTGTAGTTGGTTTAGACTTTGATTTTCATTTTCTAGTAATTGCTTTTTTGGCAGCCACTAGAATTAAATTTGGCAAGGCCTTACTATGTCTAGCGAATTCTAACTATGTATCACAGCTCAAAAAAATAACTTCCTTAGTTGTACAAATCTGGTCACCCAGTATTTCTGATAGAGTAGTCTGCAGGAAATTTTTTAAGTCTGCCAACTCATTACACCCCTAAGTATAGGTTCCCAATTACCTCTTTGTCTCTCTTCTTGTGTGACAGTCTATGAGGAAACTTGTAATCGCCCCTGGCCAATGCCAAAAGAAGGGAAAACCACTGTTGCCTGGGCCTGAAGGGAGTCACCACAGTGATCTTGGGGGATTCCTTCTGAATCGACAGAATTGCCTTGAATATCATAGAAAGGTTGGAAAAACATACAGGAATATTCCTGTTCAAGGAAAGGAAAAGGCATCAGTCTTTGAGGCCTTCTTGCCTGAAGTCCTGGAGCGGAATGTTGCCAACTGATTGTTCATTGAGAAGGCAAAAAGGTCTACTTGAGAAACTCCCCACAGATGGATCAGATTTTGGAAGACCCCAGATATAGTTTCCATTCATGAGTGTCTGCTTGCTTTTGCCCAGTTGTCTGCCACACAATTTTGTTCTGATAGAATGTAGGAAGTAGAGTGAGATTCTGCTATATCCTGTGATAACATGGCTAGTCTGCGGAGGGGTAAGACCTGGTTCTTCCTTGCTTGTTTATGTAGCACATCACTGTGGGTATTGTCTAACAACTTGAAGTGGTCCTGGGGACCAAAGGTGATTAAGAGAGCTGAGTGCTTTGTTAAGGGCAAGCAACTGTTTTTCATTCATGTTATTGTGTCTGTCATTGTTGTCTCAGATAGTTTGCAATTGTATCCCCCTTAACACTAATCCTCAAGCAAGTCAAGGGTGTCTGTGGCAACTGACTATTTTGGAGGAGAGAGGGAGGGACCTGGATTCAGGGTATTTGATGTCTTCACCAAGTGATTTCCCTTCTCACACATCCCAAAACTGGAATCTGAAAAGTTAATGGGTGTTGGTGTTGGGACCGAAAAGGCCATACCTCTAAAATCTCCAGATTTTCGCTTCATATTTTTGGTATGTTTCTCATAAAATTATCTTTTTCTGGTAAACCACTGACAAATCATTCAAGACTGAAATCAGAAAATGATGAGACATTTGAGTTTCAGACTTCATACCCTTCAGAAAATTCATGCTAATGCAAAACCTGTTATTCTATAAACTTTCTAAGTTTGTAGGAGCAGTATTTAAAAAAAAATGTCTCTACTTTCAGGCCTTTGTTTCCCCATTATTTATAGCTTTGTCCACTTTTCTTGCTCTAAGAGGTTGAAAGGTATGAAAGAATCTTCAGATACCTCTGGCCAGACTACATGAGAAGGATACAATGGTATCATGATAATCATAGATGCCATGGGACACATAATCCTGAGGTATTCCCTCCCTTGCCCACTTAGGGGACCCCAACAGCCACAGAAAACATTGCTAACCCCTGGTCCATAGCGGCTGTATGTGCAACACCAGAGGGCTCTGGGGAAAAAAACTGATATAATAAATCTAAATATAGAGCTATGTTTTTCCTGTGAAGAAAAGCTCTTGTACTGAGGCTCACTTGGAATCCCAGTCTGCATAGGAGATCTCTCACCAAAGACAGAGATTCCTGACACTTTGAAAAAGAGTCTGCATAAACAAGTAAGTCATCTAAGTATGTGAAAAAAAAGTGGATACCCTGTAGCCTGCAGTGTGCTATAATTGGAGCTTTGTGAACTCTTGGGGATGTGGATGGCTAAAATGGTAAGGCAGAGAATGTATAATGTGATCCAGGCACATAAAACTTTTTAAGAAAGATCTGAAGCCTTGAAGGATAGGAATGTGATAATCATCTTTTAAATATAAGGTTACCAAACATCTCAAATGGGGAAGAAGGGGGAAGAGATTGTGTTATAAAAGCATATTGAATTTGGGCACTATCACAGACTGGTTTAAGAAAAAAGGTATTTTCTTTCTTTAGCATCAGAAACGTTCTTAAATGAAAACATATTTCCTGCTGAAAAAGAACAATTTATGTTATCCCCCTGATAGAGCATGTGCTGTAGGACAGGAGGGGGCAGAAGGGTTTAGTCTGGTGGATGTTGAATAATTCCCTGCAAAGGAGGGAACTGCTTCCTACTTCTGGAAGGGACAACCGACTGCCAGGGTGGGAGGGATAACAATGCCCTTATATAGTCATTCTGACTTAAACTGTCCTTTGTTCTGGGGGAGTTCCTGCTTTTTTTAGGGAACCTCTCCATTATTATTTTCATATTTTTTAAATGTCTGTTCACAAGCGTATTGCTAAGATTGATGGTTCCTTGCCACAGTTGGACAAGGAAGGGAAAAAAAGCTTAAATTTAGAGAAAGAGGGATACAAAAATCTGAAAGATTCCCTGTAGCAGCTTAATCCTCTCATCATATTTTGTTAAACTTTGCAGCAGTGGGACCAAAATCTCTAACCAAAAGTGAATTTAAAATCTCATTTTACATCATTTAGAAGGTTCTGAGAATGTAGCCAGGCAAAACCTCCCCAACGCAGTACCTGTGGCAGTTTCAATGGATGTAGTATGTACAGTTATAAACACTCTTTAAATGAGTAGTGACCTGAAAAATAAAAGAAACCAAACCACACAAAGCAGATTTTTCCTCCCAGGAAGGAACTACAAATAAATCATACCTCATATTTTCACAATTAGTCAGAATAAACTTTAACATATGAACCCGGCAATTCAACATTCTAAAAATTACAGTTAGAGAAGAAAACACTTTTTTCCCCCAAACATAAACATTGTTTTACCATCCTTGGCAGAAGGGGAACTATTGAAGTTAAAACGCTTGGCAGCAGCTGGATTAACTAAAGCTATAACTGCTGGGTCATGTTTGGTAAGTGTGTGCAAAAACTTACAAGACTGAGTAACTTTATATATTCTATGTTCCTTTTTTAGGGGCAGCAGTTTGGGTTTCAGGAAAAATGCAGGCAGTGACACACACTTCCCGCAGAATTGACAGAACTGGTGAAATGGATGAAGGTTTTGGAAATTCCTTCTGTAACAGCTGATAATACTGCCTGGGGACTGTGTTCTCCCACTGAACATACTTGCACATTCTGGAAATAGTCTAAGAGAAAGAAAATCATTGATAGGCAGATTCAGGTAGCATACTCTCCTCTGAGTCAGAATCAGAATTCTGAGGGAAAAATGTATCTGTTCCATCACATTTCTACCCTGCTTTAATTTCTTGAATCTCTTCAGGAAGAGGAATCCGTTTTTCTCTTACCAGAAACCACCTAATAAGAAAGATCAGTAGACTGTACAAGACCCTGAGCCAGGCTTAATAAACTACTCCTGTCCAATGAAACTGGAGCAGGAGAAGCCCTAAGTTTAGTTTTCTGTTTCTTTTTGACAGGAAAATGAAGGCAAACACGTTTTAATGGCAGCAATAGCTTCCTCAGAGACGGGCACAACATTCTGGTTAAGCAGGGGCACCATCCTTTCCCATTCTTGCAACACCAACAAAAGTAGCTCTCCCTTGTCCACTAAGGGAATCCCAGCAGCTACAGAGGACATTGCTAACCCCCAGAGCTTACTGTGATCCGTCATTCCTAGAAATATCTTATCCAGTTGTGGTAACATCTGAGTGCCACAGGTGGTCCAAAAGGTCTGGACAATTCTCGCATTGGATGAGAAAATATATGCCTTAGCCTAGAAAGCTGCTAAAATGAGACAATACAGAGACAATACCCTACCCCAGGAAGATATCTTCAGGCAGTTCAGTCCTGTCAGTTATTTTTTTGGATTTCTTAGTTTTTGTTTTGCTTGTGTGCCATACTTTGGTGTGTGTGTGTCTGTGGAGTGCCTTCAAATAAGTGGGTGTTTCCCTTGTAAATTTGCTAAACTTAGTGCAGTTAGATTTCCAGCCACTTGAGATTACTAGTAAGAATCTATCCGAAATCTGTGCTGTAACTAAGATGGTGTAGATACATGAATGCAACTGAAACAGAAAAGTAGAGTTCTGCTAAAGAGTGGGATGGACAAATCACTAAACTAGTAAGTTATTCTGAGTGCTGCTTTGTAATTATTTGTTACATTGCAGTGACCTACATTAAGCATATGTGCTTCGTAAAGCCCACCCAAGATTTAATATAGATTACATTTCAGAATGTTCACTTGTAGGATGTCATAGCTGAATTTATTTGAAGTACACTCCATAGTGACTTAGATGTCGCAGAAATCAGAGATGCCACTGTTGTGTTCGGGTTTGTATGAAAAAGATGCGTTTCTGGCCTTTCATGAGGCAACATTATGCTACCATATTATGGTGTAGATTGTTTTTTTTTCAGTACAGCAGAAGCAATGTATAGTAACAATGAAAAGAGTTCTCACTGACTACAGTACACAATATTATGGCACCTCTTCTGCTTCTGTAGTTGGCTCACAGTGCCTTGCTGCAGATTCATACTACCCTCATGAGGTGGAGGTTTCAGTACTTGGGGAAATATACCTTATCCCCTGACCATACGTCAGGATAGTTCTCATCCACAGGACCCCAGTCTCTAAGTAGGGTGTAGATGGGAATGTAAATAAATGTCCTCTATCCCCTGATCTTATCTCAGGGCAGCTGTCAGATAAATTCCTTCTTCTCATGAGGTGTACAGAAAAGTGTCCTCCTCTCAGAGTACATAACTAGGATTGACTAAGAAAAGAACAAATGCTTAGATACCAAAATTAAAATTCTGAAATGGTTGCCTGAATCAATAAAAAACAGTTTTCATTATTGCACTGTAAATAACCTGTTTTCGTTGAAAATATATTGCTTGATGTTGCTTACTGCTACAGAGTGCTAAATAATTGTACCAGCTTCTACTACATCAAGCAAATGAATATAGAATTAATGTGAGCCAGAAGGCAGGTATAAATGTATGTGATTGTTCTCAAACTTCTATCTCCAAAATATGGAACTCTTCCTACCCCTCACAATGTGAAACAAATGGACGCTGTATGGAACATTTGCTAACAACTTCATCTAGGAAGCTAAGGTCATCGTTATTAACCGAGTTCTTTTGATGGAATAATATGATTCAGCTCTATTTGGTTTTACTTTGTGAATATTTGTTAAAAAAAAATTCTTAGCAATGAAAGTGTGCCAAACCTTTTCAGTGTGGTATAGTGTGGAACATAGTACTTTTAAGACTCAAAATGAGGAACGTTCCTCATAATGAGGTACAATTGAGGGGTATTTATATTATTTTATTTACATTTGTTTATTTTGGTGGTGCATTGATCAAATGTAACCATTTACAGGCACAACCAGAGAGAAGAAAGATGATCACAAATAAACAACGGTGCAGATTTTTATACGATAGCAACAGTTGCAAATATAAAATCCACGTGTAAAGAGTGGTGATGATTTTACAAAGATAATAAACAAAGCTAGCATGTATGTACATTAGATCCAAATGTGTGTCTATCAAGAGCAGGTAGCTGAGTTAAAGAAAGAGTTAACAAATATGTACATCTTATATAGAAACTGAAATGGATTTAATCATATTGCATTATAAAAAAAAAAAAAAAAAAAACTCACAGACAGAGCCATTCTGCTAACATTCAGTGATATTATGCAGCAGTCATAACCAAAAAAAAAAAAAAAAAGAGAAATGATAGTGTTGCCTTAAAAATGGGCATATATTTCAAATAAATTATATTTTTACAGAATGGTAAAGCCCCCCCCCATAATGATGGGTTTGAATCTCTCAACTATCATTTGCCTAATGTACGACTCTGAGCAAGTTACGTAGAAGACATTGCTCCTTTGTCACACCTAAAAACGGCACCAAATTTACAGACAGTTTAAATTGTTTAACACATAATAATAATAATAATAATAATAATAATAAATGTACTTATTTCTAAACTCTACATCAGGACTGCTTCTCAGCCATAGATTATACTACTCATTATGGGGTGGGGAAAGCATTCAAGTACAGTGTTTTACTTTCCACAGTATCCTTATCAGTTTCAGTTTTACTCAAGATGTTTTGGGACAGCAAATTCCCAAAAGATGTGGACTCTGATATCCTGTACCTCTGAGCCATGTGGTCAAAGTCCATGTGTGTCAGAGCGCAGAAAACTACCCTTAAAATGATACTGTCTTTCCATGACCTGATTTTTGCACTCTTAGCTGATGTAAATGTACAGGAAAAACAAATCCTGACAGATATTAAGTCTGAAACTCAAATCTATGCCATTATTTAGTATCTTCAGTCCATAGTGATCTGCCAGACAACCACAAATTTGATGAGGAGCAGACCAAAAATATGAGTTAAAGCTTTATTCTGTGAGAATCTACACAGTTGAGAACTGTGACCCTCTACACACTCATGCATGCACACACATACTCATGCACACGTGTACTACCACATACACGCACTCTCATACACTTGCATATACCCATGCAGTCATGCACATTCACATATACACTCACTCACTCATGCACATACGCATTTGCGAACACTCGCAGTCATGGTATTGCAGACAGCTGGACATGCACTTTCTCCTCCTCTTTAGAGAAGAGTCTGATGTCCGTTTTGTGAATGGACAAGCACATCACTCTTAATTTACAAAAAAAAAATCTGAGCTGGGTGGCGGGGCACAGTTCATGATTTGATTTAAATTGGTGCCCCCCCTCGCCCTATGGTTGCAGCACCCTTGTTCTGACCCCTGAACGTAGGTCGTATGTGAATCACATTATGATTAACCTGTCTCAAGTTTCCAAACATGCCTTAAGAATTGTGTATGTTTGTTGTGAAGAAAATTGCCTTCAGCTAATGTTTTGAGGAGATTTGTTTGGATATGTAGTTAAAATATTTCAGATTAGATAGTCAGAAAGTTTTAGTTCCCCTCTAGATACCAAGGTTTTATTTGGACCACCTGTCTCACAGGTCCTCAAACAATGAGATGAGAGGTCAGTTAATTCAGGGAATATCCAGGATTTTTTCATGTTTCCAGGTTCTTCCCTTTGAAAATCCCAACCCAGTTTAAAGGGCAAAATAAGCAAAGAGCACAGCCTAATAAAAGGCAGGCTCTCAAGAAGAAATGGCAAGAGGGAACCAGTCTCAACCCCCCCCCCCCCAAAAATAGTTTTAATAAAAAAGGTCAAGCATCACCTTCTGAATTACTGATTGATTTCTGTTTTATGTCCTTCTTTGGTTATTTTCTTCCTTGCTGAAGACTTAACAAAAAGTTTCTCCATGTCATCTTTGCATCACTTGAAGTGTCTGTATTTTATTTGATTCATTTCTGCATCTGAAAGCTCATAGAAAGTCAACTTCCTTTTTTCTATAACAGGATGCCATTTACCTTAAGCCCACAGCTATATATTATTAATATCTAAGCTGAACATTTACAAGAAATCATTTTAATAAAAGGTCATCATTTAACTGTTCTTGCAAAGCAAGCCATATTATTTTGACCAGTGGTAAGACCACAGCTGAAGATAAAAATGGAATAATCCACGTCAGGAAATAAATCACTTGCAGCTTCACAGTAGTACCCTTTATAAAACCAAAAGTTGTAACTGAGATGTAGTAGTCAAGGTAGGAAACGGTTCACTTGCAGTTTCACACCACTTTATTAAACAAGAGTAAGCACTTTTGCGATCTAAGTCAGCTGATTGCTTCTTCAGACTCATAAAAACAGTTAAAACATTGGTATTTAAAATATGGTTCAACCAATGAAAACACATATAGAACTATGACATAGACTAATTAAAATTGCGTACATCAGTACATTAATTTGCCTTATATTCTGCATAAGATGAAATAAAATATACATATAACAGACACATTTTATGTAATAATCCATATTACTTGATGTTTTAGTGGTCTGGATTTTAAAAAATGTTTCAAGGAAACAACATTGTTCAATCCAGGAGACCTATCTGCCTGAAGTAATAAAATCCATCTTTGTTCTGCTTCCTCTACCTTATTCTTTCCCTATTTTTTTTTTTTTTTTATCATGAACCCTCCCTGTTTTTCTGGTGATTTTTTACTATGTCCTCTGGTAATGTGTGAGTAATTCTCATTATTGGAACTGCATACTCTATGTAACATATTATGTGTTAACTCCCATGCTGTTTTTATTTTACTACTCAAGTTTTTTTCACATGACCAGAGTTGGTGTAAAGTAGCGACTCTGACTGTCCCTTTCTTTTTGAAAACAGAGCATCTTTTTTCTATTTTCATCAACTGTAAATGTTTTTCTGTGGCTGATTGTTTTACAACTCAATTTTTATAAGATTCTTTAAACATAAAACCTGTATGTGTAACCTCTACAGGGACGGCATGTAATGGTATTTTCCGTCTGTAAGGAATGTGGCTAAAAACCCAACAATCTGACTTGTTTACGTGCCTTTGCAAACATATTTTGCATGTCCAAAAATAAATCGGGTATCTGATCATGATGTCCCTGTTCTCATGATCTATTATATCTGAGTATCTGTCCCCATTTTTTCTTTGCAACTGTTTTATTTGCACTTGCTTTTGTATGTACATTTTTTAGACTGCCTTATCCTGTCCATAGATTGCTATTATAGAAACAAATTTAAACTTTTTTAAGACTGTTAACAGACTGTTACTGTACTGATACTGTTTGATTGCTATTAACTTGCACTGATTTTTATGAACCAACATGGTGTGCTGCTTTTGCTTGGATTTTTATCAGCTGAAAAATGCTATTTGTCCAAGTTTTTATTAAGTTTTTAATGACTCTGTACTTTACTACCTGTATGTATTCCTGTGTATTATTCCCAGGGTGGCAGTTAACACTAGTCTGATTAATTATGACTAGCGTGTTTATAAGACTGTTTGCTGTTATATTTTATGTAAGACATTCTTTTGAAGATATGACATTACAGTCACTGTTTTTTTACCAATATCGATCCTGTTTGCTGTAGGCATAAGCTGCTTTAGGAGACATACTGTACTTTTAATGTGTGTGTGGGGGGGGGGGTGACCCTCTCTTGTTACCATAGAACGTTTTGTCATTTAGGATTTGTCATGGGTACTGCCTTAAATGTTACTCCATTTCCAGACGTAGATGTGGACTTCCATAACCAACATTTAATTGCATTGTTTAGTTTTGCATATACCATTTGCATCACTGTAAATGTATTTACTGTATCTGTATTAACTTTCACTTTACACTGTATCTGTATTAAGTTTACTCTGTGTCTGTAGGTTATTTTTGTGTTCATTGTGAATCTGTCCTGGCTTATTAAACCAGTAAAGTAATATTTATTTTTCTGTCTTTTCCTGTCTCCTTTGTTTAATTAATTTACATTGAGTTTAAAAGATTCCTGTACTTTGCTGCGAACTGATAACGTGTTCCATTAATTTATTGCTTTAATGCCTATTGCCTGCTATGATCTGGGTTATAGGGGGGATTATCACCATATTCTACTGGTCATAACTTACCATTTTTATTACACCATTAGTGTTTGTAATTACCCTTTTCAGTAAGGCAAGGGGTTTGTCCTTCCTTCTGTTTATTTCTTACCTCCTTTTTCTGTGTACCCTGATGTTTGCAGGTTATTTGCATAGATGCTCTTTTCTATTTTTGATTTACCTGTTCCCATTGTTTTATACACCTCTTCATATCCTCTCCCACCTCTTTGGGGATTGGATATTGCTTCTGAAAAGGAAGAATGTAATCCGAAGGATTACCTACACTCACTGGTACTGCTAACTTGCCACAGTCTGTCTTTGATGTAGCTCATAAGGGCTGAAATTGTGATTTGATTTGCTCCCATTTATCCTGTAGTTGTGACTGTCTCTTGGCAATGTCTTTTTTGTAGTTACTTACATCAATTACAAAGTAAGGAAATTGCTGAGCTGTATTTCAACTGCCTTCTGCTGTGGCAGACCATAAAACCTTGTTATTGAAATCAATTACTATTCCCAATTTGCCGAGAATATCAACCCCAAGGATTGTTGTTCCGCAACTGGAATTCATAAAAAATGTACCCTGTATTGAAGATCCATTTTCTGTGAAACGTATTTTAACTGGCTTACTGCTTATGGCCATGCAAGTGCTGCCATCAAAGCCTTGAATGTAAGATTTGTTGAACTGATTTACAGGTAACTGTTAGTGACGGAGGCTGCTGCCCTTGTATCAAGTGGGACATCTTTCCATAGTGTCCCCTCCACCCATACATCCACTAACGGGCGTCCGTCCTTTTCACATTTAAACTTTGTGAGAAAGCTTACTTGGGTGGGGGTGGGGCACATCCCTAATCAGAATCATATTTATTCTCATCTGTTTTCCTGGGTATGTCTCTGATTACACAGACTGCATGTTATGTTCCCTGTTGACTGTTAGTGTCTTTCCTGTCTAATGTGTACTTTGTACTTTCAATTTCACGTTTTAATTCCTGACTTGCACCGTGTGTGAGATTGTATGGTGGGTTTTCTATGTATTCCACAGGGTATACTTTATTTTTTTCTGTATCCCTCTTTATTTGTTCCCGTGACTGATTCTCCCTTAATGTATTTTTTTTGTCTTGATTTCTTTCCTTATTTTTGGGTTTTGAAGAAGCACTGTTATTTGCATAGATACTCTTTTGTATTTGACTTTCCTTCCATGTTTTGTAATATGGACAATCCTGTTTAATATGGCATATTTTCTTACAAGTAAAACATATCACCTGCTTTTCTGAACTTCGTTATGTATCTGTCTGTAACCCTGGTGGAGCAGAAGCTGCTTGTGTTCCCCCTGTGTTTGTTTTTTCATCAGACCATGTATTACATCCCCTTCCTTTCCCCACGTAGTCTACAAGCTGTTTTTGTACATTTCCTATGTGCATCTGCAATACTGCATACTTTTTTTTTAAAACGGTCTAGCACTTTGGCGTTGTGTTGCTCCAGGTGGAGCTTCAGATGTGTAATCTCTGAGTCTGTTATCTGTCTGTCTGGCAGAAACTGATTTTTAAAGCTGCATCTGCATTTTGCAGAATGTCATTAACTGTGTGACGGAATTGCTTCAACATAACATCTTGCCTGACCAAAACATTATTTTGTTTTTTTTCAGATAGTTTTTTTAAAGTTTTAAATGGTGGAAACTGGCATTACCTTGTCTGTGTGTTTAAAACAGTTATGTGAGTCTAGACACTCACCAGTTTCAGCTGCTTGCTTTGCTTTGACATCTGTCAAAGTATTTACTGTAGCCTCTTCTGTATTACATTTTTTATGTGCTTTTATTTTGACAATACTAAACTTTCCCTGTAAATCATTTTGGGAATTAATGCCCATAACTCCTGTAGTACTGGAGCATGTTTTAGGGGTTTGCCAGCACTGTCGACGAATCCCCTTCTGACCCCAACTGGCATGTGTAAATGCAAAAAAAAAAAAAAAAAACACAATTAAATAAAACATCATTTCAAATAGACCACACAGTGTATATCAACCATTGTTTAAATGCCAACATATTGAAATAAAATTTCTTTTTGTCTTACCACTGAGGCAGAGTCTGCAATAAATACGACTATTGACATATATCAGCAGGAGAAATAACTGTAAATTTTGCTGAACCCTGTCCAGTGTCAATTGGTATATTTTGTACCCGTTGTAAACCTTGCTGGGCTTTTTGTAACTGTCTTTTGAGATTAAACATCTGTAGTTTGTGCCCTTAGTAAATGTTGTTGGGCTCTATCTGATTGTTACTTTAAACCAGAAATGTCATTATGTAAAGTCTGAATGCTATGCTGAGTCTGTTTCTTGAAATGGCATTATTGTCCCTTTACTGTTTCTAGGGAAATTTTGAAAAGCTGTGAAAACCTCTTCTTTAAAAGGTTAATATTAATAGCACACTCTATTATCTTACAACTTTGTTCTTTCTTTGCATCTGCAATATTTACTATAAATAACATTTTTATGTAGTGTGTATCATTATTGACAATAATTCCATATACTTGTACTGTATAAGATTTAGGTGACTGCAGAAGGTACATTTAACTGTTGTATATGTGAAGAACTAACAACGCTAGAATCAAGCATTGTTTATCAGAATAGGATATATCTTATGGTATGGCTTACATACTAGACTGTGACAAGATAGACATAAGTTTGGAAATTTACTTTCACATAAAAAGCAGTCTTTATGAAGTGCTGTACATTTTATATATGGATTATAGGCATTTATACATTTACAAACACAACTGTTATCTAAATTTTGAACATTAAACATTTTAGATTTAGATTTCATGTCTGACGCAGAAGGTTTAAACCATGTAAATTTATATCTACAATATGTGGGCATTGTAAAGTTAACTGCCTGTACTGGCATCCATGTTATAACTGTGAAGAATTTACCGTATTTTGCATAGATGAACAGGTGATCAGGCTGAAATCACTTACAAGACACGGTGTCCTTCAACAGACAAATTGATGGTGGAACGTCGCAGGACAGCTTCTATGGCGTCACTCTGTATCCACCAGCGAAGTACTGGAACTGTTGATCTGTTGATGCACTGGAACTGTCAATCTGTTGAACTCACAGAAAATGTAAGGCCTTTATGAAAAATTAACTGTTGGCAATGGATAAAAAAAGGTTGTGGCCAGTGGACTAGGGCTCACCATTGTAAAATATTATCATCAGTGAGCTAGGCTGACACCGTACTACTGTATCTGTTAATATTTATTTATTTTAGTACAAATTCTTGCCAAACAGTTAATACCATCAGAGTTATTTTAATTATAACACGGCTAGACACAAAGTAAAGACTGATGTAGACTTGGTCCAAAAACGTCACTAAAGAGTGAAGCATACTGTCCAGTTTATATACTGTTTTAAATGTCAACCAATGTTATTTTTAATGTCCTTGTGACTTGTTCTTCTGGTTTTCATGATTGATTTCTGTTTTATGTCCTTCTTTGGTTATTTTCTTCCTTGCTATATCTGAAGACTTCAAAAAGTCTCTCCACGTCATCTTTGCATCACTTGAAGTGTCTGTATTTTATTTAATTTATTTCTGCATCTGAAAGCTCACAGAAAGTCAACTTCCTTTTTTCTATAACAGGATGGCATTTACAGTAAGCCCACAGCTATATGTTATTAATATCTAAGCTGAACATTTACAATAAATCATTTTAATAAAAGGTCATCACTTAACTGTTCTTGCAAAGCAAGCCATATTATTTTGACAACTGCTGTTTTTCTTTACTGCACACACAGTATAATTCTGTGGAAAGCATTTTAATTTATACAATCTCTATCACAAAGGACAAGGTGGATTCATGTTGAGAAGAATTCCTGAACCTTTCTTTTTAGTCTTAAACTTCAGCCAGAGAATTCCTTAGGATTCTATGCCTTATGTCTTCTATGATCCCTATGATGCCACTTGCCAGACTGCACATGAGAAATATTCAGTGTTGTCTCAAAAAGATGTGGACCCAGCATCTTCATCTCCTGGCTTTTCAGATTCCAGCACTGTCAGTAAACTAGAACTACAGTGGTGGAGGGATCAGGTGGCTCTCAATCCAGGGTTTTCTTTTTCAACCGTAACACAGTATGTTCTGATGGACTCCTGATTGAGAAACAGTTTCTGTATAATTCATGCCTTACAAATGTTACATCATCTTTGGGAACCATGTCCTGCTCAGGTGTTTACAGACAACATCACAGTGATGTTGTACTTGGATATCATACCGTCCATGCCAGTTGGCAGTGACAGTATGGGAGTTGGCTCTTCAGCACTCCCTAATGCTTCAGGCCTGTTACATACTGTCAGAGCAAAACACTGTGGCAGACAGACTCTGCAGATCCTGGACAGAGCCTCACGACTGGCAACTTAGTAAAGAGATATTCCAGGAATTGATCCAGATTTGTAGATCCACTCTACCCTAATTTCTATCCACATGAGTCCTGTCTTTCTAAGCTCTCTCATATGTAACGTGTTATGTTTATATTCACGAAACACTAATTAATATGTTAAGTTCATGATCTGTGAAAACCTTTTTCTACTCAGGAATTTTCAGCATTCTGCTTATTTATTGTAACATTATTAGCTATCTAAAATTTGATATTGTTTTGTATTTTCTTTTGCACCTGTCTAATTTGTCTTTTATTACTTGTGGATCTTTTCTCCTCTGACCTCTGCTGAAAATGGGTCAAATAAATAAATAAAATAAATGTGGGGAATACCTCAAGTAAATCTGTTTGCTTCCTTTCAAATAGACAACTAGACAAATTATTTTCCAAAAATCCTTGGAATCAAACCTGGAGAACAGATACTCTTTCACAGACTGGGTTATATCACTCACGACCAAGGATGTTTGATGCAGCCTAACCCCAAACTACAACTGACTTCCTGGATGATAGGGCCTTAATACTTTTTAAGTACCTGTTTTCTGAGACTGTGCTGCAGGTATTAATGAAGACAAGAAAGTATGTTACTAGAAAATCATATATAAGCACATGGAAAAGGTTTTCTAGTTGGTGCTATACAAAAAAAAAAAAAAAAAAAACACCCATTTTTGGGCAAGTGTTGCAGTATTTTTGTGAGTTATTATCCTATGACCTGCCTTACATTTCTGTCAAATTATCAGCCATTTCAACGTGTCTGCCTGTGGATTTTTCTTTTTCAATGCATTTCCATGTGAAAATGTTTTTAAATGGGGTGTTCTAGAAAAAGCCGTTAAGAAAAGTGGTGGCTTATCCTTGGGATCTTAATTTTGTATTAGAAAAGCTAACATTTGCTACATTTGACCCAGCTCATCTAGGTGACCTGAGGTTCTTAACATGGATGGAAATCTGTTTTGCTGATTGCTCTCACCTCTGCAAGAAGAGGTCCTTGACTTGCAAGCTTTACTGTGTGTCACTTTTATATCATTTCTCAGAGACGGATTCCTTGAGATGTAATCCTTTTATGCTGAAGGGGGTATTCAAATTTACTTTAAGCCAAACTATATCCATCTACCTGTTTGTATTCAAGAACCCAAAAATGAGGAAGAAACAATACTTCATATCTAGGATGTCGAGACAAAGCTTATACTATCTTGACAGAACAAAATCTTTCAGAACTTCTGATCAGTTGTTAATGTCTTGTGAGAAAGGACAACCTTTGTCAGAGAAGACTATATCCAAAGAATTGTCTCAGGCTATTACCTTTTGTTATTCCCACCTCAACAAGACTATTCCAGGCTGGATCAAGGAACACTTTGCCAGGGCCTTGGTTTCATTTTTGGCTTTTTGGAAAGGGTTGTATTCTAGAAGCAGCAAATCGGTCCTCTGTGCTTACATTTACAAAGCAATGTAAACTAGATTCTACCTCCTTGTCTAGGTCAGGCATTGCTGGAACTATTCTGCAAGGGTTACTGGACCCCTTCCTTTTCACCTCCCAGTTGATCTAAGCTATGGTATTCTATCCATATAACTTAGTTTACTGCAGCAGTGATCATTATGAAGAACATAGTACAGTTGTGTAAGTAAACTTGCCATAACAGTAATTGTTCGACTGATTACTGCTGCTGTAGCCTCTCCCTTCCTCAATCCCCCTTTATTTTTGCTGTGTTTTTATGCCTTGTTGTGGATATGTACTTTTTTTTCTTTTTCTAGCAGTGTCCTTGCAGGGCTTCATCCCTGTCTCTCAGTTGTCATGAAAGCTCTGAAGAGCTTAGCATCCAATCCTTAGGGTTGCCACCTTTTCAGCGAGCCAAAGTGGGACATCGGGGTGTGGCCAATATGACAATGGCCACACCCTCTACCATGACATCACCACAGGAGCGGTGAAGGAGGTGCTGTTATGGATACGACGGATGGCTGCTGGAGTGGCTAGCTGACTGGCTGGCCAGTTGCTGGAGTGGCTAGCTGGTTGGTGGGAGTAGCAGCTGGATGGATGGCTGGCTGGATGAATGGATAGATGGCTGGATGGATGGTGGGATGGATGGATGGCGGGCTGGCTGGCTGGCTGCATGAATGGATGGCTGGCTGGTTGAATGAATGGATGGCTGGCTGGTTGAATGAATGGATAGCTGGCTGGCTGCATGAAGGGATGCATGGCTGACTGGCTGGCTGCATGAATGGATGGGTGGCTGGCTGGTTGGCTGCATGAATGGTTGGCTGGCTGGTTGAATGAATGGGGTGGCTGGCTGGTTGAATGGCTGGCTGGATGAATGAATGGATGGCTGAATGAATGGATGGCTGGCTGGCTGGCTGGTTGGTTGGAAGAATGGATGGATGACTGTATGAATGGATGGATGGATGGCTGGCTGGCTCGTTAGAAAAAAAAATCTTGTTTTTTTTTTTTAGCAGCTGTAGAAGCGCTTAAAACAAAGCGCTCCTACAGCCGCAATCTTTGCAGGGCTCTTCCTGCCCTAATCCCCACCCCTTTCATGAATTGCAGCCAATTGCTGCACAAATTACAGCACCCGGACCTAACAGGCAGCAGCTTTGCCTGCAGGTCCGGGTTGGTAACGTAACTGAATTGCTGTGGAAAAGCCGGAAGTAATTGCGGCTTTTCCACGGCAATTCAGTGTGATTGAAAAGCGGGACTTTTCAAGTCCCACTACTTTCCACAGCAGGCAACGGGATGAGGCAGCTCAACTCGTGAGTGTCTCGCTGACAACGGGACAGGTGGTAACCTTACCAATCCTGTCTTTTCAGTCATCTCAGCTCAGGCTGGCTTAACAAGTTTAGGCTTGTAGGAGATGCTCTAAAGCTTTGAAAGCTGGTCATCTGTTATTATCCTGTGCAGGCTATAACCAATATAGCTTAGGCTGCTGTAGCAGTGATCATTCAAACAGATACTGTTATGGAAAGTTCTCTTACACAACTGTACTTTTTCCCTTCTTATAAAATTGGTCAAGGCCACTACCACAAGTTTCCTCACAGACTGAGATGTGCTCACACAGGACAAGGAGAGTTTGATAACCCCAGCATCAAACAATGTCAACTTCTTGGTTGATTCTGTTTGGCTACCTTTTAGGTACCTTTTCACAAGGTGCTAAGTGAGACAAGGAAATCTGCTACTAGAAGGTCATATATTGTCAAATGGAGAAGATGTTCTAGTTGGTGCCAAGCTAATAACTAGTCCCATAACAGATGTTCAAACTTGGTATTCAGATATTTGTGTGACTTACTATCTTCTATCCTTGTCACTAGAAGGTCATATATTGTCAAATGGAGATATTCTAGATAGTGCCAAGCTAATAACCTGGGTCCCATAACAGATTTTCACCCTTGGTATTACAAATATTTGTGTCACTTACTATCTTCTATCCTTGTATCTCTGTCAAAGATGCATCTTGCAACCATTTTAGTTTGTCTGACCTTAGATCCCCCTCTTTCTTTGCTGTTTGTAGTAAATAGTTTTTTTAAAGGAGTGTTTCACATGAAACCCTCTTACAAACAAATTCCTCCTTCTTGGGATCTCAACTTCTGCTGGAAAATCAGTTACCATTTGAACCTGCCTCTTTGACTGATTTGATGTTTATTTGTTTATTACTTAGAAAACTGTCCTAGTTCTGCTCTGACATCTGCAAGAAAAGTATCCAAGTTACAGGCACTTCCTTTGAGGAACAGTATCTGATTAATTTTCCCTTCTATTTAATGCTGCAGTATTCTTTACATATAGAGTTGTATTCTGCCCTATGACCCGACGTCCGGCCAGTATACAAAAGCTTTTTGCCACTGCCAGTATGTGGGATGTTGCATGTCTGCTTTGACATTGTCAGCCATAAAAGGACATCCACATGTAGTATCCTCAGAACTGTTCTGTCACCTTGTGGAAAGTTCGCTCCTACATACAGTCTGCAGTTGAATTTCGTGTGTGTCGCTACCAACTTCAGATAAATGCTCTGCTGGGGATTTATTTTCTTGCTACTGCTGTCTGTTTTTGTTCATGTCATCCAAGAAGGGCAAGTGTAGGTGTGGAAGGCAGATTTCACATAAAGATAGCCACAACCTCTGTCTCTTTTGTTTAGAGCCTAGTCATGACTACCGATCCTGTTCCATCTGTCAGGCCTTTGTGCCTAACTCTTTGAGTAGCCGGATTTTGGTTCTAAATCTGTATCTTGAAAATCAGTGGTTCAAATGTCTGGCTAAAGACGTTATGCAGGGTTCTGGAGGTCCTTCGGCTGAGCCAAGTTTGAAGAGGAAGGTGAGTAAGCAGATACCTGAATCATCTTCCGCTGCGCATTCTACCTCAGATGTACCCCTTAGGGTCAGTGAAAACCCAAATGTACAATCGGAGGTCAGGTCTTATTCTTCAGCAGGTACCTCTGTGGAAGCTGCCAAGGGAATGGATCCTAGCATGTCCAAGGCATGCAGACATCCATTTGGGCAACATGGGGGAACCGCGTCTTGTTATGCTGGAGGATTCCAGCGATGTCCCTGCTGCAGCGACTAGGGATTCTTCCTTAACTATGCCGGCCATTAGGCCTACATTGGGTTCTACTTCCTTGCCCCCTGACAGAAAGACACACGAAGAAGAAACAAAAGACAAAACATCCCAACATCCCTTCTCCTATTCAGTCGATTGGGATGCATTTTCCCAGGGTCTGATTAAGGCTTTGATGGCCTTGATGCCTACTTCCTTTCCTCCTCTGCCTTCTTTCACTTCTTCTCCTGTTCAGGCTGCTGAGTCTCAGGTCCATGATTCTGAGGATTCTTCCTCTGAATTACTTCACCTCTGGAATATGCATCCCCTGAGGAGGAATCCAATGAAGGGGATTTCCTTCATAAGGAAATTTCTTTTGGAGAGAATATTGATAGAATGAGGGAGTTCTTCAAATGGAATTGTTTCCAGATTTCTGAAGCACAGAAGAGGTATTATGACCTCCTTCAGATGGAGGTTCCCTCTCCCTCTGTAGTTCCTCCAGTCCTTCCCGCTTTCCTAGACACATTTGCTTCCTCCTGTAAAACTCCAGAGTCTCAGGCCCCCATTCCCAAGAGGGCTGACAGATTTTATAAGGCTCTAGAGGACTGCAAGTTTCTCTAGAACTGTCCCTCTGCAGATTCAGATGTGGTCTCCATAGCTTCAGATTAGTCTTTCCAGTTATCTCCTTCTGCCAATCTTCTTCCGGCTGATAAAGAAAACAAGATTCTTGAGAGGCTGGGTAAAAGGGTATTTACCTCTTCCACTTTAGCTATCAGAGCTATTAGCTACCAGACTGACATGTCTAGGTATTCCTTAGGTTTGCTTTCTCAAGCTTCACAGGCCTTAACTTTGTTGCCAGTCTCTGAGATTAAAACACAGGTCTTGTCACTTTTGGCTGCATCCTGTCAAGTAGCTAGACATTCCATTAAGTGCAGCTGTGATGCTGTTGAGGCATCATCTAGAGCTACTACTTCTGCCTCTGTGCTTAGGAGGCATTCATGGCTGAGACTTCAATCATTACCAGATGATATTAAGGCAAAGTTACTAGATGCTCCTTTGGACAAGTCTGCCCTTTTTGAGTCGGCAGCTGCAGACTTATTTAAGGTTCTGCAAGAAAAAGGGAAGTGGTTAAAGACCTCAAACATCCGTTTGTTTCACCGGTCCCTAAATTTCATAGAAATTTCCCTGTCAAGACCTCTTTTGTTAGGAGACCTGCTTGTTCCTCCTCTACTTTGTCTTCTTCTCCTAGGTCTAAGACGTCTACTAGAAGACCCCCTCAGTTGAAAACATCATCTTCGGTCCCCTATTCTCAGCAGTCCTAGTTCTCTGAGACTACCAACTTTCCCTTCCAAATCATACACCTCTTTTTTCCCGCCTGGACAAGGATCACTCAGGATGCCTGGGCCTGATCCATTATCCTAAAAGGCTATTTTGTGACTTGGATGAATCTCACTTCTTTCATGGGAATTCCACAGCCCCCCTCCAGTCAGTTGCATCTGTTTCCAGAACTCCTTTCTGAACTGATGTCTCAAGGCACCATTCAAATTGTACCTTTGGATCAGAGAGGCATGGGTTTCTACTCAAGAATGTTCCTGGTTCCAAGAAAGGGTGGCCCTTGGAGACCAATTCAAGATCTCTCCCACTTGAACACTTTAAAGTGCCTTCTTTCTGGATGCTGTCCCTTCAGACACTGTTTCCTCTCATTTAACATCAGTCTTTCATGGATCTCAAGGATGCTTATCTGCATTTCCCCATCCATCCTCAATACAGGAAATGTTTACTTTTCTCAGTGGGTTCTTTACACACTATCGATTTTCTGCCTTATCTTTTGGTCTTTCCACTGCCCCCAAGGGTATTCACAAAGTGGCCCCTGTCATTGTCTTCTTGAGGGTCCAAGGTGTTCAGCTGTATCCTTACCTGGACAACCTTCTCTTCCTAGCAAACAACACAGATCACTTGTCTCAAAATCTGTGGAAGGCCATTCATTTCCTTCAAAGCCTGGGTTTCACAATAAATTTCAAAAAATCCAAATTGACTCCAGCTCATGATCACATCATCTTGGGGTGCAGGTTCAGGGCAGACTTGATGGTGTTTCTGCCAACAGACAAGGTTCAATCTCTCACTTGTTTCATAGAGACCCTTCTGACTCTTCCTTCCATCTCAGCCAAAGAATTCCTAAGACTTCTAGGATTCATGGCTTCCACAATTCCCATGTTGCCCTTTGTAAAACTCCATATGAAAACATTTCAGTGGTTTCTAAAAGACTACATGGTCTCAGCATGCTCACCCACTACGTTATGATTCCTCTTCTTCCCTGCTTGAAAACAGAGCTCCTCTGGTGGATTCAGCAGCTTTCTTTGAATCCAGGCCTTCTTGTTACTTTGCCCCAGCCTTCTCAACAGCTTTTCTCAGATGCTTCAGACACAGGCGGGGGTGGGGGGGTGGGCAGCCTTTGCTTCCAGGAAGGTTCAGGGTCTCTGGTTTCCATTTCAGAAGAGGGAGCACATCAACATCAGAGAAATGAGGGCTCTGCTTGTAGCTTTGCAAACTTTCCATCCCCTCTTCCAACCAGGTCCTCTGAAAATCTTTACAGACAACACCACTGTCCTGTGGTACATAAACAAATGGGGGGAGGCACCAAATCTTACCTTCTGTGCAGGCTAGCTATCAAGACATATGGGAGTAAGCAATTCAGTACAAGGTCACTCTTCATGCTGTTTACCTACCCTCTGCTCAAAATTCTGTGGCAGATGCTTTAAGCATGTCTATGATACACTCCCACAAATGGATGCTTCACAGGAATTTGTTCCTGGACCTGGTTCATTGGTGGGGTTCTCCACATCTGGACCTATTTGCCTCCCCGCAGAACAGACAACTTTCTCTTTTTTTGTGCCAGGGTTCCACATCATCTGGCTTGGAAGGTGTATGTGCTTTCTTTCTCATGGAAGGGGATGTTTCTTTATGCATTCCCTCTCTTCCCCCTCATACAGAAAGTCATGCTGAAGATTCAGCAGCACAAACCGAAAATCTTGTTGGTGACTCCCTTTTGGCCAAGACAGCATTGGTTCCCTCTTCTACAACTAGTCAAGGGGCATCACCACAAGCTGTCTCACTGGTTGGATCTGCTCACACAGGACAAAGGATCCCTGCTTCATCCACATCTGTCAGCATTACAACTGACCTTGTGGGTGATCAACGTCTGATCCCTTTCAGGCACTTTTACTCTCAGGACTTGCTTGGGGTTTTGCAGTAGGCTAGGAAACCCAGTACAAGAGAATCTTATATTTCCAAAGGGAAATGTTTTTCTGTCTGGTGCTTTAGTAGAAATCAAGATCCATTTTCTGTGGACATTCCAGAAGTACTCTCTTACCTGTGTGAACTACTTAAAAGTGGCTTATGTTCCTCAGTGAAAATCCACTGCTCTGCTCTTTCTTCTTGTCTGCCACTATCACCTTCTTTAGCTTACAGATTGGAGGTTAAACTTTTTTTAAAGGTGTCCTACATGTTAAGCCCCAAGAAAAGCCAGTTCCTCCTCCAAGGGACCTTAATTATGTCTTAGAAAAGCTAACTCTGCCCCCCCCCCCCTTTGAGCCTACAAGCTCTGCTTCAGTGAAGTTTTGCACTTGGAAAACTGTGCTCCTAGTTGCCTTGACTTCTACTAGGAGGGTCTCTGAGATTCAGACTGATGACATCTCCACCTTTCTTGGTTTTTCACAAGGACAGAGTTTCTTTGTGAACCAATCCTTCTTTTATGCCTAAAGTGGTGAATGACTTGTCTTTTAATCAATCTATCCAACTGCCTACCTTTTTGCCTTCTCCTCAGTCCTCTAGTGAAAAAAATTTGCAAATGCTAGATGTACATATGCAACTTAGATTTTTCTTGGACAAGACTAAAGCTATCAGGAAGTCAAATCACCTTTCTGTCCTTTCATCCCAGGACTCTGGGTTTACCTGTTTCTAAACAAACTATTTCATCTTGGATTTCTAAGGCTGTTATATTTTCCTATGATTTTCATTTCAAGTCCCTGCCTACTTCTGTCATAGCTCATTCCACTAGATCTGTGGCTTCTTCGGGAGCATTCTTTAAGGACCTGGATACAAATTCCATTTTGGAGGCTGCTACTTGGTCATCTGTGCACACTTTCACCAAACGTTACAAGTTAGACTCTATTTCTAGGTCCAGAGCAGGTTTTGCTAGGACTATTCTCCATGGGTTCATGGAGAATTCTTCCTTGCAAACTTCCTCTGTTCCTTTCACCACCCAAGGTCCTAATTAAGCTATGGCATATGTAAATAATACTGTAACATTGAAATAGAAGGACATAGAATAGTTGTGTAAAATCTTACCATAACCATAGATGTCCTTCTCTTCTATGTTGCAGTATTTTGTCCTTCCCACCTTCCCCCTTAATCTTATCACTTCCCCGGATGACTTATTGTTTTCCTTAGGACACTTGTTCCTCATGGGGCATTCTTGTCCTGAGAATTTTGTGTGTGGACCATTGTCAAACCAGACATGCAATGTCCCACATACTGGCAGTGGTTAAAAGCTTTTGTATACTGGGCAGATGTCTTATCGTAGGGCATAATGCAACCCCATGCATAAAGAATATTGCAACATAGAAGGGAAGGACAGCTATAGTCATGGTAAGATTTTACACAACTATTCTTTCTGTGGGGTTATTCTGTGGACTAACCCCTCATTCATGCTTAAAGTTGTTCTCAGGGTTCACTTTGAATCAAGCTGTCAGTATTCCCATTATTTATTCGGAGCCCACCCCCAAAAAAAGCCCATTCCACCAAGGTCTTATCTTCTTTGATGGCATACTGGAAAAAGGTGTGGACTCTAGAAG
Source organism: Protopterus annectens (assembly GCF_019279795.1). NCBI lineage: Eukaryota > Metazoa > Chordata > Ceratodontiformes > Protopteridae > Protopterus > Protopterus annectens. The sequence continues at coordinate 38,200,463 of NC_056744.1, read as the reverse complement.
CATTCTAAAGGTAGCAACTTGGTCCTGTATCCGTACATTTACAAAACACTACCAACTGGATTCCTTTTCCAGGTCTAGACAGGTTTTGCCCGGATCATTCTCCAGGAGCTCCTGGACATTTAATCCTTCCTCCCCAGTCAGAGTAAGCTTGGGTAATTTACCCATAGGTTACTGCTGCAGTGAGAATGATTAACATAGTACATTAGATGTTTGAATTCTTCACTGCTGCAGTAGAGGTATTCCCACCACTATCCCCCTTTCAGTACATAGTTAAGAGTAGATTACAACTTTTGTGCTACTGCTTTTCCTGTTCCTATTAGTGGTGGTGTTTCTGATGAATTGCTTTGATTCAGGATGAATTTCCCTTTTTTACGCTTAAGGACAAAAAAGTTGTCATTCTGGCTGTTTTTGCAATTCCCTCCAAAAGGGATTAGCTTATTAGGCAGCCACAATGACTGGTGTGGGTTTTGGAAACTGGCAGGGTTGATGTATCCTTGGTAGAATACAATCCATAGGATACTGGAGTATTGAAGAATTAGAACATCTACTGTTATGGGTAAGTGCATTTTACACAACTGTGCTGTTTTTGATGCCACTAAGACTTTTCCAGCCATGCAATGAAAATAAATAATCTGATGTCAGTCTTCATTTTATTATTGACAGATGGATCCGGGTCTGATATCGGAACTGACTCTGCCATTACTACAGCTTGCTCTAGCCAAAAACTCTTGAGCTTCACCTCTACTCACAGTCCCTCTCTCATTATTACCTCGGATCTTGTTTGCCATTTTTCCAAAACAGTCACATTTTGCCAGTGCTCTTGAGTTTCGGTGGGTTTAGGTAAAGTTTCATTTCATTTCATTTTGTTTTTTAGAGATGTCTCTCTATTTCTTTCTTTCTAATTGATCCTCTACACTATACTTTAATATTTTATCTCTTTTCCCCTTATTTCTTACATTCAGTGTAACCTTCAAGAGCATTGTTAATATTCTTTCCCCATACACGTTAGTGTGCTCTCTATAACTATCATCATTGATAGTTTTTCCCCATCATTTTCTTTCTCTTAACATTTTTTTAAAGCTTTCTCTGTGAGTGAGCATGTGCATGACTGTCTTCCAACCATATGTTTTTTTTGACATGGCCAAGAAGAGTAAGGCCCCTTCTGGCTTTAAAAAATGCCAGAAGTGCGGCCACAAAATTCCATAGTCTGATTTCCATTCCTTGTGCGTCTATTGCTTGGGTTCCATTCATTTACAAGAAGACTGCAGTATATGTCATGGGTTTCAGTCATTGAGCCCTTGTTGAAAGATGAAATAAGCTTATTTTGAAAGAACTTATTCTCTCAGCCTTTACTGATGCCCCATATTCTGCAGACAAAGCCAAACTGATATTTCCTCCCCTTCGGCAGTATCTTCAGTGAACAAAGGAAAAGAGAAGAGTCTTCTCGGTTCCAATCTCTCTGTCGGTTCCCAGACCTAAGAAATTCAAGCCCTCTGTTCCAAAATTATCTTCAGAACTGGAGGCCTCGGAGGCCTCTGGCTGAAAAATACCAGTGTCGACAACTGCTCCAGCACTGATGGCTGTCTCAAGCCCTTCAACATCAAAGGCCCTAGTACAGGACAAGTTTCTTCTTCACCTACCATGACAAAAAATCCTTATTCTAAAGACATTTTTCCAAGGGCTTCCTATTCACCTTCTATAGATCCTTTCACTGGTGAGCTTCCACAAGGTTTTCTGCAGAAGCCCAAGTCTTCTTCAACATCATCTACCTGTTGCACCAGAAGTCTTTCTGAATTTGATGTGGAGAGACTGTTGAATAAAATCTTGTGGGCTTGAGGACTTTCAGGCCCCCTTTCTGTTCCGACCCCTTCGAGTTTTGGAACAGAGTCTTCTTTTACTCTGTTAACCATGCCTCCTGAACCTCCTCTGAGGTCTTCGAGTCCTCTGTTCTGAATCTCCCAGCACCAACTGTGCTGGTTCCTAAGATCTTCACATCTTTGGAACCAGTAATCCCCCTGAGCTCTTCAGTGGCTTCAGAACCGGAGACCTCTCGGAGCTATGGCTACCCTATTGGTTCTGGGGGCAGGACTCAACTCCAGTTTTTTCAGAGCCATCCCTGTTCCTCAGGGCTTTGGTTCAAGTTAGCTTGGTTTCCGGCTTCTGTCTTGAGGGTCAGTTCTTTGGAGTGGGGAGTGACCCCGGTTCTGAGGCAGTCTATCTCAGTTCTGGGCTCCCTTCCCTCTTCAGGGGCCAGCCTTTGAGGAAATGGGGAGGGCCCTCTTACTCATGGTAACTCAGTCAATACTTCCTCCTTAGAACAGGTAACCCCCTGGCTCTCTTATTCCACCTGCCTCTACACTGGGACAGCAGGTGCTGAAGCCTCAGGTTTCTCAGACCCTCATTCTGTAGTCTTCGGACAGCTCCCCAGAGTATCACCCTGAGGAGGTCCTTCAGAAAAAGAAGTGCAAGAGGATTCCCCCCAGGAATCAGTCGCTGATGACACAGATTTTGATGAGGAGAAATGGTTCCCACGATCACCACTTGAAGATGTCTCCTTTGGAGACATCCTAGAAATTTAAAAATAAAGGGGGTGGCTGGAAGTCCCAAAACCCTTCCTGGGAGGAATCTGTTTACTTGCAAGCTTTCTGCACCCACCCATCTACTTCTTGGGTGACCCCACCCACCGATGAACTCATTCAGTTGATTTCACAGCAGGCGTGGAAGACTCCGGACACCATCAAACCCATATGCAAGAGACCTGACAAAATATCTGCCACTGAAGAAAAACAGTTCTAGGTCAAGGGGTTAGCTGTGGATGCCATGGTCATAGCAGCCACCACAAAAAAGGAACTCGCTTAAGAGAGTTAATCTGTCCATCTGCCCAACAGGGAGTCTCGGGCTATGGACAGATTAGGGAAGTGGGTCTACACTTTATCAACCTTTGCTATAAGGTCGTTGAATTTCTTGGCACATTTTAGAAGACTTCAGTTGGATCTGATTAAGGAATTGTCCAATACCCTGGTGGGAGCTGTAACTGAGGGAGTTCAAGAGAAAGTGGCTTCCCAGCCAGCAACCCTGGAGTCTGTGTCTAATTCATCCATGATGGGCTAATCACACATACAGCCGAAGGGATGTCAGAGCAGTGGATACAGGCATAGCCATAAGGAGACGCACCTGGATGTATCTATGTGACTTTGTGGAACCACTAAAGTCTTCTTTCATCAATGCTGACTTTGAAAGAACATCCTTGTTTGGCCCAAATGTAAGAGAGACTTTATCCAGGTGTGAGAAGGATGGTAAGACCATTTCTGCTGTGGGCATATGTTTCTCCACCCCCCAGAGGTCATTTTCTAGGAACCAGAAGAGTGGTGGTAAAATGTGGTTCAAAAAAATCCCAAGGGCCCTTCCAAGACTCACATGGAGGGTGTTCCCCCAGGGGCAGAGGCAGGAACCAAAACGGACGATGCAGCCCTCACAGCAGAGGTGGTCCACAAAACCAGGGCTTCAGGGATTCCTTTCCAGGGAAGCCCTTTTAGCATTCCTGAAGGGAGGCCCAATTATCTTCCTCTGGAGGCAGTCAGGGTTTGCTTGTCCTTTCACCTAAATGTCTGGCTAAACATAACAGATTCCTGGGTGTGACAGATCCTATCCAGAGCCTATATCATTCACTTTTCTTTTCCTCCCCTTGCAAGGGAGCCCGCAGGATTTTTTTCAGGGGGGTGCAAACCCAGAGCCCCGCCCATGCAGCCCCACCCCCTCCACCCACGCATCCCCCCACCTACCCACGCAGCCATTCCAGTGTCCCGTTACCTGAATATTTCTCCCCATGTGCCATAGGCACTGTTCAAATCTCTCAGTGTGCATACTGTTTTACTTCTACAATGATTACAGATATTTGGATTTCATTTACAACTTTTATTTCAAATTTTATAGCACAAACACTGACAGACATTTACTAAACCTAAACAAAGCAATACTCTTACAATGAAAACAGACTTAGCATTAAAACTTCTCTACCTTTGAAACCCACATTCACTGAAACAGCATTGAAACCCACATTCAAAGAAAATGCATCTGGCCAGTGGCAGGGTAAGTTTACCTTTGGGCTGTTTTCAAATCCTAGGCTCCTTGCACACATTTTGAGAACCATGCAAAAGTTATTTGATTCACCTTCTTGACTGTATTAATTATACTATATAATAATTGAATTATATCCCTTGTATAATACAGCACCACTTGTTAGAGTATGTTTTAAATGTATAGTTCTGAACATTTTTCCTTTAAGCAATGAAACAAATCATGAACCAATAATGACAACCTGCCCAATTCAGAGCATTTCAACCATAAAGGGTCACTCAAACGTCTGTCATACATTCCACCAATATCAATCAATATGCAGAATCTCTGCAGAAGTAAAAGTCATCTGAATAATTTCACATTATAGAAATGTGAAAGCAATGAAGAGGTTGTTGCTAGAAAACAACTTTATATTTCAGTATTTAATTTACAAATTCAGTGCCTGTTGCCCTTGAAGAATAAATTGCCTATATTACATTAAACAAAATGGTAAGCTGGTATATTGCAATAGGCAATGGGTGGCAAGATGAAAAACCGGTTGATAGTTATTAGGTGGCTCATCCAAAGGAGGACATACTAAGGACTCCAGAACCATACCCCCTTAAAATACAAATGTACATGCTGTAGGAATAGAACCTACAACCCTTTGCATCAAGATGCAAGTATGCTACCTGCTGTGCTAACACTGCCTTAAAATTATACACCACACCATTTGCTAAACAAAACCATTGCACATTTTAAGCAGACAGCATGAGCAGGAGTAACCTTTGCTTCCCTTGAAGCTCACAATTCCTTGAAAATGTACTTGAAAATGAATTCCACCTGCTAGATCTAAACTAGGGCTTCTCTCTCTCTCTGTCTGACTTTGTCTGTCTGTCTCTCTCTCTCTCTCTTTCACACACACACCTCAACTTCTTAGTGCAAGAAATCTGGACAAAGCCTAAAATAAACGGGGACAGATCATCCATTCAGTTGTTTAGATTGTCACCTTCCCTGCAGGATTAGAAAGCCAAATTTGATTAATCATTCTCACTCCCCCCAACCTCTGCCACAGGCTCCTCCAATGCCCAAATTACTTTTTCATCCCATGTCATCTGGGCTACAGTTGGGACTTTGTTTCTCTGTGCTAAAGAGCAATAAAAACAGTTTTCTTGAGCTCTAAACCTTTTTATTTATTTGACTGGTTAACTGGGCAAACCTACTGGTTACAAATGCCTCTTTTTGCAGAAATTCTGGGAACACTGCCTAGTTAAATACTTTCTTTTATACTGCACAGTATACAAGCAGAAACAGGAGGGACCTGTTACATGGACTAAAGCATGAAACTCATTGTCAGCTCATAACCTTAAACTTCTCTGTTATTTTTCCAGCAGAAATATGTGCTTGAGGTACAGTTATAGTAGCTATGTTCAGAACATGTAAAGTGCCATTTCATGTGCTCTCCCTTACAAAAGCAAACCAACAAAAATGAAGCATGTTTGCTTATAACTACTGAACTACAGTAGTACTACCTCCCAAGAAAGGCATGCAGTACCTGCTTACTACATGTGGTTAAAGCAGTGGTGGTTGAGTGCCTTCAGTTCTAATATTTAATGTTACAGTGAGTCTGACCCAGGTGAGTTCTTTTTGAGGGTTTTTGTAATTTTCTCCACTGTGGTGTATCTGTGGAGATGGCATGTATAATTTAGTAGGATGTGAGACAGAGCCATCCACATGATGGATGTGCAGGGGGCTTGCCCCTTGCAAACAAAGATATATACTTTTTTAGTTTTTGGCTCAATACTTTCAATATTTTAATTTTAATAAACAGTGAACCAAAAAGTGTGCTTTGATCACACACGGGTAAAACCAATTATCTGTCTATCACAGGAGACCCTGATCTGCAGATGTTATAACTAGTAATAAGTTTACTGCAGGGTCCCTGACTTGGAGCATCAGGAGAAACAGCATAAGGAGAAACATCAGCTGTACAACCTATATCCTTATACACCCTTACTTCACGTCTGTGCAGCAATCAAACACACACACACATCCTTACTTCATAAGTTCTGCAGACTGCAGCTAATCATAGTAAATTCCTTCCCAATTCCCTTATACACTTACTTCATAATGTCTGTGCAGCAAATATAATCCACTTGTAAATTCTCTGTGATTTCCAGATAACGCGGTCGGGTGTATAGGAAAATAAGCAATTTCAAATAGTGCAGGCGGGCAGACAGGAAAAGAAGCAATTTCAAATAGCGCGGGTGGGCAGACAGGAAGAACAGGACGTTTGCACACACAGATGTGATGCGACTGGAAGAACTGGACGTCTGGATGCACAGAAGTGATGCGACCAGACCAACAGGACCATTCTTAAAGAACACAAAAAGTGATGGGGCCAGACCAGCAGGACCATTCTTGAAGAAGAACACAAAAAATATAAATAAAAAAAGAATGCAAAACACAATGTATTTTTCTCCCGGTCAGCCCATTCCAGGGGGGTGCAAGTGCACTCCCTTGCACTTGCCTGTGGGTGCCCTTGTCCCCATGTACACAAGAAAATCTCCAGTGTTCCACCCAATCAGAGGGATTCAGCAGTGCAGGAAATACTGCTGGGCAAAAGAGTCATCCAAGAAGTCCCAACAGACCTGAAAGGATCTGGCACCTACTCAAGATTCCTTTTAGTGTCAAAAGAGACAGAGGACTGGAGATAAATTTTGGATCTCAGCATGCTGAACAAATCAGTTTGGCAAACAAAGTTTCAGATGGTCATGGTACTGTCAATTCTTTCCTTTCTGAAGAAAGATGACTAGATGTGCTAGATAGATCTTCAGGATGTATATTACCACATAAAAAAAGACAAATGCTCCAGGAAGTTCCTCCACTTTTGGCTGAGAGCCAGTCATTACCCATTCAGAGGACTGCCCTTTAGTCTCACCACAGCACCTAGAGTGTTCACCAAATGCATGGTAGTAGCAGCAGCTCACTTAAGACTGCAAGGATTCCAGCTGTTTCCGTACATGGATGACTGGCTCAGAACTGCTTCGACCTGGCATCAGTTGATAGTAGCCAGAGATTTTACACACAATATCTGTGCCCATCTGGGGATTATGGTAAATCTAGAGAAATCACATTTGATGCCAACACAGAATTTATAGTTCACAGGGGCTGTACTAAATATGGAGGAAACTATAACATCCCTTCCTCCAGAGAGACTTAAGAGAATAATCGTATAAGTAAAAAAAAAGATAATCTGCAGAAACACAGCACTGATAACTCTAATACCTCTAGCCAGGTTTCATATGAGAATTCTGTAATGGCTTCTAGCTTCTTAGTGGTCTAGCATTCACCAATCTTTGTTGCACCAAATTCTCATCACCAGTTATTGCGAGAGGGATCTTCTTTGGTGGATGGATTCTGAACAAATTCTCTATGGTTGTCCCTTTGTTCTTCCAGAGCCCTTGGCTATAGTGACCACGGATGCCTCCCAGATGGGGGGGGGGGCATTTTCTAGGCAGGACTGTCCAAGGGGCTTGGTCCCCATTAGAGGCCAACTTGCACATCAGTGTCCTCAAGCTAAAAGTGGTGCTTCTAGCATTACAGGCCTTTCAGACAGCTCTTCCTCGGGAGACAATTGCAGTTCAAAGTATGTCAGTAGTTTGGTACATCAACAAGCAGGGAGGAACCAAGTTTTACCTCCTTTGTCAAGAAGCCCTCAGAGTGTGGCAGTGGGTAATCTCTTCCGATCACTTTCTAATAGCAGTGCACATTCTGGGGAGTTCCAGTGTGATTGCAGACAAGCTCTGCAGATGTATCCTTCAGCCTCAGCCTCATGAGTGGTCTGTCAATCCAGACGTGGCAAAAATGATCTTCCATCAATGGGATTAACCTTGCTGTGACCTTTTTACTTCTCCCTGAACAAGTGCAGCAATTACTTTGCCCTGATTCCCCTTCCAGGGAAGTCACCCAGAGACCATCTCCTCCACAATTGGCTCCCCAGTCTCCTGTATGCCTTTCCACCAACACCGCTTAATTCCGAAATTTTTACAGAAAGTCCTCGGGTTGAAAAGCAGAGTAATCCTCATTGCACCATTTTGGCCTCAACAAATTTGGTTCCCCTTCCTTTGGCCTTATCTGGTTTGATAACCTTGGATTCTGGACCCGGTTCCAGAACTTCTGTCCCATCCAGATGGTCTTGTTCTTTCAGATATTTTGAACCTGAAATTGACAGTGTGGTTCCTCCAATTCCATTAGTTGCTAGGCATCCTAATATTACCAACCCAGTATGCCACATCCTCTTGTTGGCTCATAAACCTTCCACTTGTAAACTGTACGCTAGCAAATGGAAGAGATTTACCATTTCGGCCCATGAAAAACATATTAATCCCTTTTATGCTTCCATAGAGCATATTTTAGACTTTTTAGCCTCTCTTTTCCATGCTGGAGCTTTCCCTTTTACCATCAAATTACAATTAGCTCCAATTTCTAATTTTCACAGTGGTTTGGAAGAACATTCTTTAGACTCTTGTACACTTTGAAAATCATTCTGAAGAGGCACACTCTTGTTGAAACCCCCTTTCAAATATCCCACGCCTCCTTCGGATCTGAATTTACTGTTACAGGTCATAATACATTCTCCCTTTGAGCCCTCTGCGGAATGTAATATGAAATTTTTGTATTGTAAGGCACTGTTTCTGGTAGCCATTACCTCTTCCAGAAGGATTTCAGAAATCGTTTGAATCTCCTTATCTGATTGTCCACAAGGATAGTTTCTTTATGAACTAGCCCCTCCTTTCTACCCAAGGTAGTCTTAGAGGCTGGGTCTATATTATTTGAACAAAGTTTTATAACTTTGAATACCATATGGGCAACATTATATGGTCGAAGTTATAAAACTTTGAATAGTGAAAACAAATAAAAAAAAGTCACCTAACATGTTAAAGCAGGGGTTAAGCCCCCCTGCACCCCCACACACCCCCGTTCTTTAAATATACCAACTCCAAGATCGCACTACAGTGCAGTAAAGGGAAGTCTTCCCTTTACCGCATTATAGTGCGGTCTCGTTTTCTATTTAAAGAGTGGGGGGATTGCAGGGGGGCTTGCCCCCCTGCCTACAACCCATAGTTTAGGGTTTAGTGTTTTATTTTTTTTCAGCGAAGTTTTATAACTTCGACCATATGGTGTCGCCCATATGGTATTCGAAGTTATAAAACTTTGTTCAAATAATATAGACCCTTAGAGGCCAACATCAATCAGACGATTAATCGACCAGTTTTCTTTACAAACTTTTCCAACAAAGGAATATTCCTTACATTTACTTGATGTTCACAGACAATTACATTTCTATCTTCACAGAACAAAAGATATTCAAAAATTAAATCAGCTATTTGTTTCCTTTTCCAGTTCAAAGTTGGGTAAGACACTCAGGAAGGTAACTCTGGCTAAATGGCTGAAAGACTGCATTTCATTTATTTATGATAAAGAATAAGATGTTATGTGATCCTATCTTGCCTACATTCTGAACTGATGGGTTCGGAGCCGATCCCTCGGCTCCGACTCGGCACGCTTATGCTATAGAGCGAGGCCTCTAATTGGCTGAGCTATCTTTATCCCAGGATGCACCACCACTAATCCCCCAGATCTCGTTTGCCGCTAACAAGCTTAGACGTGGTCTCAACATTGGCTGGGCTAAGTACTATTTATTAGGCTTTTCCTGTCACAAATTTCCTTACTTTGAACCCAAAAGCTGTTTTAACAGCTATTGTTGTCATATTAGTGTGTTTGGTGAATTTCTGTTAGCAAATTCGTGATTTATTTAGTCAGGGAAGGTTTCCCGTTTTAGTTAAGAGGGGCCTTCCCCTGTTACTTTGCTGTTTGTGTATTTTTCTTGGGTCAAGTACCCGTTTACGTTAGAGGGTCTTGACTCTCTTTCTGTCTTTCACTCTTTGTTGTCTGTTACTTGGTGTAAAAAAAAAATATATATATATATAATTTTGTGAAAATTTTTGTGAAAGTTATTGTATTGAACTTTCTTTAACTGAAGCTTGGTGTTGCTTTATATATATTGGTTCTTTGACAAAGCAGTTATGTCGAAAGAACACAAACCCTCCGGGTTTAAGAAATGCACGAGGTGTGGTTTTAAAATGTCCATAACGGATGACCACGCCTCGTGCGTCTATTGCTTAGGTGCTAAGCATTTACAGGAGTCATGTAGTGTGTGCCACGCGTTCTCTTCCAGAGTCCTCCAGGAGAGGAAAAACAAATTAATCCTCAAGGGATTAATCAAGTCTTCCTTCGAGGAGGCTTTATCTTCCTCTCCATCTCCTTCTAAAAAGAAAAAAGCGTCGGCTCCGACCAGTCAGTCGGAACCGACCGCTAAAAAATCTAAGCAGACTTCTCCATCGGCTCCACGGACTTCGGAGCCGAGGTCGGAACGGTCTGCCTCGATGCCTCCAGCCTCGACCCCTCTGGTTTCGGAGCCGAGGTCTGGGGCATTGAGAGGCGGGTCACCCTCATCGGCTCCACTGATATTGGAGCCGATCAGGGTTACCGGCTCAGACTCTTCCCCCTCGGAGCCGAAGTCCTTATCGGCACCGAGGGAAATTTCCTTGAAATCTTCCTTGGAGCCGATAGTTGTTGAGTCCTTTCGGAGCCGGTCCCCGAGCCCTTCGGAGCTGATGGAGAAATCGGTTTGGGCCCGATTGGTATCCTCTAGGTCATCCAAGATGTCTGATTCGGACATCGACAGGGTGCTCCTTCGACTCTTCCAGTCGACTCTTCCAGTCTCCGGTGTTCCAAAAGCTAGTTTCGGCTCCAGCCCATTTGGCTTCGGAGCCGATGGTCCACTCCCCTGCTGTGGTTCCTCCTCCAACAGCTTCGGCACCGTTGGAGCCAGTGCTGGTGGAACCTGTGGAGTTGTTAGGGTCGGGCCCGACCCTTGCCTCCAACTCCGGCTCTTGGGTCGGAGTTCAGTACACGGACTTCTTCCTTCGGCCCTGGGGGGGGGCTTCGGGATTGATGCTCTCGGTCCCAAGTCTCCCTCTTGGTGCGTCGGCGGGAGTACCGTCCACTGTCGTGGCCACGGAGGTGGGACCCTCCCAGGATTCTGGTGGTCCCGCCTTCAGGGCTATGAGGAGCGCTTTAGCCAAATCTTCCTTGGCTACCTCCATGGTTTCCCCAGCTACCTCCCTGCATACGGAGACTGGGTCATTGGCAGTCCCCCTGTCTTTAGACAGCGGAGCCCCTGGGCTTCAGGTTACCCCCGCTGGGGTTTCTCCCCCTCCTGGAGGTCCTTCTAAAGCCTCTTCGGAAGAACCCCCCAGGAAAAGGACGTGCAAGAGGAAGCACGTTGACTCCCCTGATGAGTCTTTGACATCTGACACTGATCTCGATGATGCAGAGGGGTCCCCTAAGTCATCCTCGGATGATGTCTCCTTTGCAGACATCCTAGAAGCCCTAAAACAGTGAGGTGGCTGGCAGTCCAAACCTCCCTCTGCTGATGAGTCGGTGTTCCTGAAGGCCTTCGGGGCTCAGCCCTCCGCCTCCTGGGTGTCTCCGCCCTTCGACGAGCTCTTGGATTTGATCTGTCGAAGGGCGTGGGAACACCCAGACTCTGTGGAACCGGTGCCTGCTCGTCCGAACAAATTTCTCTCGGCACCCCCTGATAGAGAGTTCCTTACTAAAGGTGTTGCTGTAGATGCTTTGGTGGTGGCATCTGCTACCCAGCAAGATGTAGCAGAGGCTTCTATGTCCGTCCATCCTCCTAATAAGGAGTCTAGGAGCATGGATCGGTACGGAAAGCGCACCCTTAGTTCAGCGGCCTTTACACTGAGGTTTTTGAACTACCTGACGCACTTTACCAGATTTCAGAGGGATCTGATTAAGGAGCTATCTGATACCCTCTTGGGTAACCTGCCTGAGGAGCTGGCCCAGACGGTTGGCTCTCAGCTGGCTACAATGTCGTCCATTTCGAACTCATCCATGAGGCTCATTTCGTATGCAGCCGAAGGGGCGAATAGAGCGGCGGGTACAGGCATTGCTCTACGGAGACAAGCCTGGCTCCGCCTGTGTCATTTCGCGGAGGCCTTTAAGTCTTCTGATGGGTCCTCCCTGTTTGGACCCAAGGTAAAAGACACACTAACCCGCTGTGAGCAGGAGGGTAAGACTCTGACTGCCGTAGGGGCATGATTTTCCACTCCCTTTCGGCCTTATCCCAAGGCTAAAAGAGGAGGGAAAATGTGGTTCCGTAGATCTCAGAAGCCTTACCCCTCTCAGCAGGAAGGTTCCCCTTCCAGAGGCAGAGGAGGGGGAAATTCATCCGGAAGACGCCGTCCCAGAGGCGGCAGAGGCCCTCGCAACACTGGAGACTGCGAGTCCTTTCGTGGCTCTTCAGCCTTTCATAGTCCCTGAGGGATTGCCCGGCTGTGCTGCTCCGGAGCCAGTCGGGGGTCATTTCTCGAAGCACCTGAAGGCCTGGGAAGGGATCACTCAGGACCGATGGGTGCTTCGGATTATCGCCGGAGGTTACTCCATCCCATTCTCTCACCCCCCCTCAGTACAGGAAAATCCCGGACCCGCCACCCAGTCAATGGGATACCGCAGCCTCAGAAGTTTCAAAGCTGCTGCAAAAAGGAGTCATCCAACCGGTCCCCGCAGACCAGATCAGATTAGGGACTTGCTCAAGATTCTTTTTGGTGCCAAAAAAGACCGGGGACTTGAGGCCCATTTTGGACTCAGTATACTAAACCGTTCAGTCAGAAAGTCCAAGTTCCGAATGGTCACTCTACAAACCATTCTCCCATTGCTGGAGAAAGGTGTTTGGATGTGCTCCATAGATCTCAAGGACGCGTATTATCATATCATGGTACATCAAGCGTCCAGGAGACATCTGCGCTTCAGCCTAGGAGGCAGTCATTTTCAGTTCCGTGCGCTGCCCTTTGGTCTCACCACAGCCCCCAGGGTGTTCACCAAGTGCTTGGCAGTAGTGACTGCTCACCTGAGAAGTCTAGGATTCCAGGTGTTTCCGTATCTAGACGACTGGCTCCTAACTGCCACCTCCAAGCATCTACTTCTGCGGAGCCTACAAGCCACTATATCACTGGGCAATTCCCTTGGAATCACCTTCAGTTGGCCAAAGTCTGTGATGCGGCCATCTCAACGAATAAGATTCATAGGGGTAGAGATAGACTCAAACCAAATGCGGGTCTATCTACCTACAGACAGAATTCCAACCATACAAAATCAAGTTCGAGCCTTACTTCCCAGGTCCAAAGCCCCAGCCAGAATGGTCCTGCAGCTATTGGGATCCATGTCTGCCATGGTTCTTCTAGTCCCCTTGGCAAGGTTGCACATGAGAATCCTCCAGTGGCTTCTTTCAGCTCAGTGGTCCTTTCAGGAACTCCCTCTCAGTCACCTCATATGGATCACGGAATCTTGCAAACAGGACCTTCGCTGGTGGCTAGTGCCCTCCAATTTGGATCAGGGACGACCCTTTGTTCTTCCTCCTCCAGCGGCCACTTTGACCACGGACGCCTCCCAGATGGGGTGGGGGGGGGCATTCCCTGGGCAGGTCAGTCCAAGGCAAATGGCACCGGAAGAGACTCTTCTTCATATCAACATCCTAGAAATGAGGGCAGTACTCCTGTCCCTTCAAGCCCTTCACGATTATCTCCCTCAGGGCGTAATTGCTGTTCACTCAGACAACATGTCAGTTGTCTGGTACCTGAACAAACAGGGAGGAACCAGATCCTATCCTCTTTGCAGAGAAGCCATGAGAGTTTGGGAATGGGCAGTCTCGACCAAACGCTTCCTAGTGGCTACTCACATACCGGGCAAGTCCAATGTCATAGCCGACAGATTGAGCAGAACCATCCTCTCTCCTCACGAATGGTCTCTGAATATGACAGTTGCAAGTCAGATTTTCAGCGAATGGGGAGCTCCGTGTTGCGACCTCTTCGCGACTCCTCTGAATGCGAAGTGCAAAGAATTCTTCTCCCTAACCCCGGCTCCGGGGAAGAGCCCCATGGACGCATTAGTCCATCCTTGGCCCACCGGCTTGCTTTATGCCTTCCCTCCAGTTCCTCTCCTCCCCAGGGTGATTCAAAAGGCATCTCTCTTGGGGAGCAAAATGATCTTAATTGCTCCTTACTGGCCTCGTCAAGTGTGGTTCCCCTATCTTTGGAAACATGCTCTGGAAGGTCCATGGTTCCTGGACCAGGTCCCAGACCTACTGGTTCATCAGTCGGGACTATTCCACCAGTCCCTACACACCTTAAAATTGACGGCCTGGCTCCTCCTCTTCCGACGATAGTCAGGAGTCATACATTGGATCCAGATGTTGTGCACATATTATCTTCGGCCAATAAGTCTGCTACAAAAAAACTGTATTCTAGCAAATGGAAAAGGTTTGCTATTTGGGCTCAACTCCGGGGCCTGGACCCCATTTCTATTCCGTGGCAGAAGTACTAAAATTTCTGACCTCTCTTTTCAATCAAGGCTCTTCAGTTTCTACCATCAAAGTACAATTGGCAGCAATTTCTAATTTTCACGAATCCATAGATCCACCTTTAATGAGCAACAGATTGTGTAAGACCTTCTTAAAAGGTGCTGCTCTATTAAGACCTCCGATTTCTCATCCTGCACCTCCATGGGATCTCGATATAGTGTTACGCGCCTTGACTTCTTTCCCCTTTGAACCGGCAGCTACCTGTGATCTAAAGTTTCTATCATGGAAGACAGCCTTTCTGGTGGCGATTACTTCTGCCAGAAGAGTTTCAGAGCTTCAAGCTTTGTCAGTGAAACCCCCATACTTGGTTTTTCATAAAGACAGAGTATCCCTCAGACCAAATCCTTCCTTTGTTCCTAAAGTTTGTTCTACTTTATGCTTACAACAATCGTTAGAGCTTCCAGTCTTTTTCCCAAAATACTCTAACAAAGCGGAGTTTATATTCCACACACTAGATGTCCACAGACAGTTACGTTTTTATTTAGACAGGACCAAACAAACAAGGAAAACAGATCAGTTGTTTGTATCCTTTGCAGATAACAAATTGGGCAATGCTGTCACAAAGGTCACTATTGCCAAATGGATCAGGGACTGTATTACTCAAGCTTATATTTATTCTAACAAAGAGCTTACCAACTCTGTCAAGGCTCATTCTACAAGGGCTATGGCTACTTCAGTAGCATTTCACTCTAAGCTTGCTATTAGTGACATTTGTGCTGTGGCTACATGGTCTTCCCCGCACACCTTCATTTCCCACTACAAATTAGATGTGGCATCTAGAGGACGAGCTTCATTTGGTTCCACAGTGCTCAGGAGTGTTTTCCAATGAGCCACCCGGGATTTAGGTGCTAGGGAGGCTGTCCCATCAGTTCAGAATGTAGGCGAGATAGGATTACATAACATCTTTTAGTTATGTACTCACCATAACTTCAGATGTTTGGGATCCATCTCGCCTACATTCCTAATAACCCACCCTCCTTCCCCCTTCCTTGGAGATCAGAGGATATCAGAAGGTCCGAATCCTGTTGTTTCATCTTGAAACATCTAACAATGTTATATAGCCAAGTTGTGCATGTGTGCATGAATGCGGACAAACAAGATCTGGGGGATTAGTGGTGGTGCATCCTGGGATAAAGATAGCTCAGCCAATTAGAGGCCTCGCTCTATAGCATAAGCGTGCGAGTGAGCCGAGGGATCGGCTCCGAACCCATCAGTTCAGAATGTAGGCGAGATGGATCCCAAACATCTGAAGTTATGGTGAGTACATAACTAAAAGTTAACCTTGCCTAGGCCCATGAAAGCGCATTCTAAAGATCTGTAGCCACCTCATCAGTTTTTCAATCTCTAGCTTCGATTGATGATATATGTGCAGCAGCTACTTGGACTTCTCATGCCTTTATTATTCATTACAAATTGGACTTGGTCTGTAGGAGAAGAGTTTCCTTTGGTTCAATTGTGCCTGGGAATATCTTCCCATGAGTCCACCCGAGATTTTCGGTAGCTGGGGACTCTGTCATATCTGTCAAGGATAAAATGATGATTGACAGCAACAGGTGAAGAAGTTATGTGCTTACCATAACGTTCCATCTGTGTTGTCTATCTTCATTTATCCTTGACTCCATTCGCTGTATTTCCACCTTAGCAATTATAGCTATGGTTTTCAGCCTACTTAGGTGTTCACTTCTAGATTTATACACGTTCATTAATATTACGATATATTTTTACACACAAATTTGATGAAGTATTTATTTGGTATGAAAACAATCTTTGCTAAAAGTGTTTCAGTTTATAAGTTACTAATATTTATTCTGATAGATGTCTAGCGGTAGATCTTTTTGTTAATTAGTCATTATGTTAGTGAGTTGGTTTCTTAATTAATTAATACAGTTTGGATTAGTGGGTTATCCTTAATATGCTGTCATATATTTTAATTTGTCTCTAGCTTTTTAGTTTCAGCTCTAAGGTAGCACAGTCTCAGTTTACACTATGGTGTTAAGGGGACAGGGAAACTTAGTTAAAGGAATGAGTTTAGTGCTTTTATTGCTCTTAACAGAACCACCCTCTGTAACCACTCCCTTGCTCCAAATAACCTGATTATGTATAAATAATGAACGTCTTCAGTGTTTTTATTCTACTCAACTAGGATCCCTTGTTTGTGTGTTTCGATAAAGAATATTCCATTTTTAACTCACCTGTGGACTACCTACTATTTTAATAATCTGATGTTGTCCATCTTTATTTTATCCTTCACAGATGGGGGTTTGGTTCCAATATTGGAGCAGGCTTTGCCATCACTACAGCTCGTGCCAATCAAAAACTCTCAAGCTTAACCTCTACCCAGAATCCCTCTCTCTCAATTACCTCAGATCTCATTTTCCAAAAACGGTCGCTTCTAGCTACTACTCTTGGGCGCTAGTGGGTCTAGGTAAATTTTTTGTCTCTTTTCTTAGTTTCTGCGTCTTTTCCCTTTTCATCTTTCTTTTTACACTTAGTGTATTCCTGCAAGTGTCATCATTGATAGTTTTCCCCTTTACACTTCTGTGTATTTCCCACTGTCATTGCTGATAGTTTCCTCTCTCTCGTGTCGTCTTTTTTTCCTGTCCCTGTACACACTTGTGTCTTTCTATGAATATCATTGCTGATAGTCCCTTTTTCCCTCCTTTATAAAAATAAAAATATAGTAAAAATAATATCCTTTTTGCTATCACTTTCCCTTTCTTTGTAGAGTGATATTTCTCTACCTAATTTTTTCTAGCTGGTTTCTTCGCTTTGACATAGCTGACAAGGGTAAGGGCCCCTCTGGTTTCATAAAATTCCAGAAGTGCGGCTATAAAATTTCCTCGTCCGATTTTCATTCGTTATGTATGTATTGTCTTGGCCCTCAACACTTATAGGAAGACTGCAGCATTTGTCATGTCTTTAGTTACTGGGCTCTTGTGGAAAGGCATAATAAGCTTATTTTAAAAGAACTTCCTTCAGCTTTTGATGAAGCATTATCCGCTGTAGATAAAGCAAAGACAGATGTTTCATCACCTTCATCCTCGTCTTCTATGGAAAAAGCTAAGAAAAAAAGTCTCTCAGTTCTGACCTCCCCATCAGTTTCGAAAGCCAAGAAATTGAAAATCTCTGTTCTAAAAGTGGGAACAGGCCTCTGCTGCTGACACTTCAGTGCCAATGTCCATTCTGGTACTGATTGCAGTTTCGAGCCCTTCGATGTCAAAGGCCTCAATACAGGAATTGATTACTACCTCACCTGCTAAGACCACTTTGCCTAGAACTACCTACTATCTGTCAATTGATCCCTTTGCTGGGGAGTTCACATAAGTATTTTTGCAGAGGCGTAAGTCTCCTTCCATGTTGTCCACCCACTCAACCAAAAGTCTTTCAGAACTCGACGTGGAGAGGCTAGTGAATAAAATTTTATGGGCTAGATGGTTTTCAGGCTCCACTTTGGTACTGACCCCTTCGTTCTTGATACTGAAACTTCTTTTAGACCATTAACTACTCCTTCAACTTCCACAGACATCTTGGAGTCCTCTGTTCCAGATCTCCTGGCACCGACTGTACCAGCTCTGGAGTTGTTTGCTTCATCAGAGCTGACAGTTACCCTGAGCTGTTCAGTTGTTTCTGAACCATAGACCACTTGGAGCCATGGCTACCCTGCTGGTTCTGGGGATCAGGTCTCGACTCCAGGTTTATGGGAGCCATCCCTGCTCCTCAGAGCTTCAGTTCAAGTTAGTTTGGCCCCTGCTTTGGTCTCGAGGGTTAGTTGATCGGAATTGGGAGTGACTCTGGTTCCAAGGCAGTCTTTCTTGATTCCGGGCTCACTTCCCTCTTCAGGGGGGCTGGCCTTCGAGACTAATCAGCAGGCCCTCTCTCTTGTAGAGAGACTGAAAGGGCTTTCCTCCTCAAAACAGGTGCCTTCCTCTAGTTTGTTATTCCTCCTGCTTTCCTCTGGGACAGTGGGTGGTGAAGCCTCAGGTGTCACAGGCACAGGTACTGTCATCTTCTGATACCTCCCCAGATTATTCCACTGAGGATGTCCCTCAGAAAAAGAAGTGGAAAAGGAAGAACTTGGATTCCCCCCAGGAATCCGTCTCCAAAGACACAGATTTCGATGGAGGGGGGGGGGGGTTGCACATGGTCACCCTCTGAAGATGTCTCACTTGGAGACATTGTGGAAATTTTAAAACAGAGGGGTAGCTGGAAGTCCCAAAACATTTCCTCTGAGGAGTCTGATTACCTGCAGGCTTTCGGCACCCACCCATCTACCTCTTGGGTGACTCCATCCACTGATAAAGTCATTCAGTTAATTTCACTGTGACCATGGAAGGCTCCAGACACTATTGAGCCCATCCCCAAAAGACCAGATAAGATACTATCCTCCCCCAAAGTCAAACAGTTTTGGGTCAAGGGGTTAGCTGTAGATGCTATGGTTGTAGTGGCCACCACTAAAAAGGAACTTGCTGAGATTATTTCCTCTGTCCATCCACCCAACAGGGAGTCTCTGGCTATGGACAGATTTGGGAAGTTGGTCTATGTTTCATCAACCTTCACAATAAAGTCCTTGAATTTGTTGGCACATTTCACCAGATTCCAAGCAGATCTGATTACGGCGTTGTCAGACACCCTGGCAGGAGCTGTAACTGAGGGAGTCAAAGAGAAAGTGGCTTCCCAGGTGTCCATCCTGGAGTCTGTGTCCAGTTCGTCCATAAAACTGATTGCCCATACAGCTGAAGGGATGTCTAGAGCAGCGGTTACAGGAGTAGCCATAGGGAGACACGCCTGGATGCGCCTATGTGATTTTGTGGAACCATTCATGTCTTCTTCCGTCAATGCTCCCTTTGACAGAATATCCTTGTTTGGCCCAGATGTGAGAAGGATGGTGAGACCCCTTCTGCTGTGAACGTATTTTTCCAACCCCCCAAAGGTCATTTTCTAGGAACCAGAAGAGTGGTGGAAAAATGTGTTTCAAGAAATTCCAAGGGCCTTTCCAAGACATGTGGAGGGAGTTCCCCCAGGGGCAGGGGGTGACCAAAATGGAAGACACCACCCTCCTGGCAGAGGTGGTCCGAAAAACCAGGGCTTCAGGGATTCCTTCCCAGGCAAGCCCTTTCAGCGTTCTGAAGGGAAGCTCATTTGTCTTCCTCTGCAGGCAGTCGGGTTATGCTTATCCTTGCACCTAAACACCTGGTTAAACTTAACAAAAGATTCTCGAGTGCAACGGATCATATCCAGAGGCTATATCATCCCCTTTTTTCAACCTCCACCTGTTCACAAGAAGGTCCTTGATGTCCTACCCAATCAGAGAGATTCAGCAGTGCAAGAAATCACTGGAGATCAATTTTAGATCTCAGTGTACTGAACAAATCTATCATGGTACAGTCTATTCTCCCCTTTCTGAAGAAAGATGACTAGATGTGCTTAATAGACCTTCAGGATGCATATTACCATATACAAATGGACAAACACTCCAGAAAGTTCCTCTGCTTTTGGCTGGGTGCCAGTAATTACCAATTCAGAGTACTGCCCTTTGGACTCACCACAGCTCCCAGGGTGTTTACCAAATGCATGGCAGTAGTAGCAGCTCACTTGAGACGGTAAGGATTCGGAGTGTTTCCTTACTTTGACGACTGGCTCATAACCACTTCGACCAAGCATCAGTTAATAGTAGCCAGAGACTACACCCTCAACATCTTTGCTCATCTGGGGATTACAGTCAATATAGAAAAGTCACATTTAACCCCAACACAGAATTTAGAATTTGTAGGGGCAGTACTGAATACTCAAAAAATGATAGCATCTCTTCCTCCAAAATCACATCAGAGAATTGTGGTTCAGGTTCAAAAGTTAATTCACAGAAAGAAGGTTCCATCACGATTAGTCTTGCAAGCTTGTAGTATCCATGGCAGCTTCTATAACTCTAGCACCATTAGCCAGGTTACATAAGAGAATTCTGCAATGGCTACTAGCTTCCCAGTGGTCTGTCCTTCACCACCCACTGTCAGACCAAGTTCAGATCACTAAAAGTTGCAAAATGGATCTTCATTGATGGATACATTCACGGTCATTCCTTTGTTTATCCGGAGCCTGCAGCTATAGCGACCATGGATGCCTCCCAGATGGGGTGGGGGGATATTATCTGGGCAAGACTGTCCAATGCACTTGATCTCCATTAGACACCAGCTTGCACATTGATGTCCTGGAGATAAGAGCGGTGCTTCTTGAGTTGCAGGCCTTTCAGACAGCTCTTCCTTAGGGAACTATTGTAATTCAAACGTCAGTAGTTTGGTACATCAACAAGCAGGGAGGAACCAAGTCTTACCACCTTTGTTGAGAAGCCCTCAGAGTGTGGCAGTAGATGACCTCATCCAACCGCTTTCTAATAGCAATGCACATTCTGGGGGGTTCCAGTGTGATTGCAGACAAACTGAGCAGATGCATCCTTCAGCCTCATGAGTGGTGTCTCAATCTAGGAGTGGAGAAAATGATATTCCATCATTGGGGTCAACCTTGCTGTGATCTGTTTGCATCTCCCCTAAACAAGTGCAGTAATTACTTTGCCCTGATTCCCCCTTTGAGAAAGTCACCCAGAGATGCTGTCTTCCAGGATTGGGCCCCCGGTCT
Source organism: Protopterus annectens (assembly GCF_019279795.1). NCBI lineage: Eukaryota > Metazoa > Chordata > Ceratodontiformes > Protopteridae > Protopterus > Protopterus annectens. The sequence goes on along the minus strand of NC_056744.1, from coordinate 38,179,273 downwards.
CCTGTATGCCTTTCCCCCGACACCTCTAATTCCCACATTTTTACAGAAAGCACTCTGGTTGAAGAGCACAGTAATCCTAATTGCTCCCCTTTGGCCACAACAGATTTGGTTCCCCCCTTTCTTTGGTCTTACTTGATTTGACAACCTTGGATTCTGGACCAAGTGTCCGATCTTCTGTCCCATCCCAGACTGGCTTGTTCACACACACATTTTGAACCTCAAGCTGCCTGCGTAGTTCCTCCAATTCCATTAATTGCCAGGCATCCTAATATTTCCTCTCCAGTACACCACATCATTTTGTCGGCTCATAAACCTTCTACTAGAAAACTATATTTAAGTTAAGTGGAAGAGATTTACAATTTAGGCCCATGAAAAGCATGTTTTAGATTTCTTAGCATCTGTGTTCAATGCTGGAGCTTCCCCATCCACCATCAAATTACAATTGGCTGCAATTTCTAATTTTCACAATGGTTTAGAAGAACATTCTTTAGCCTCTCACAGGCTTTATAAATTGTTTCTAAGAGGCATACTCTTGTTAAAACCCTCATTCAAAGATCCGACTCCTCCTTGGGACATGAACTTAGTGCTATAGGCAGTAATACATTCCCCCTTTGAACCCTCTGTGGAATGCGATTACTTCAGCCAGAAGAATTTCAGAAATCCAGGCCTTATCTGAACCTCCTTACCTAGTTTTCCATAAGGATAGGGTATCTTTACGAATTAACCCTCCTTCCTGCCCAAGGTAGTGTCAGAGGTTAATATTAATCCGACTATTAATTTACTGGTCTTCTTCCCAGATCATTCTAACAAAGGACAATATGCCCTATATTTACTAGATGTCCATAGACAATTAAATTTCTATCTTCACAGAACGAAAAATATAAGATAATCAAGTCAACTGTTTCTTTTTCCAGTACAAAGATGGGCACAGCAGTCAACACAATTACCCTCTCTAACTGTCTGAAAGACTGAATTTCATTAATTTATGATGAGAATAAATAAAACAAAAGTACTTTTGCGAAAGTGTGTTCGGCCATCGGCGAAACCGTCATTCGGTAGACTGTACGAATCCCATATATATGCATACACAATTTATTTGTTCCTATGTCTTCTGCAAACTCGATCTGAGGTAATTGAGAGAGAAGGATTCTGGGCAGAGGTGAAGCTCAAGAGTTTTTGGCTGGTGTGAGTTGTAGTAACGGCTGAGTCAGTTCCGATGTCAGAACCCAAACCCCCATCTGTCAAGAATAAATAAAGATAGACAATGATAGAAAGTTATGGTGAGAACATAACTTCTTTTTTTGTAGTACATATTTTAAAGTTTGATTATTATTTTTTTTTTATTAGTGAACTAGATGCATAAAATATTTCAAGGAGTGAACTTCACACCCTCCACACTGCGAAGTTTCTGCTTGTTTTTTTTTTTTTTTTTCTTCCTCCTTTCTTAATGATTGTATTCTGAACATGGTTACAGTGGTTTTACAATGTGCCATTTATTCTTGTTGTATGCAAACATAAGTTCTGTTTTTACTTGGAGTTTCACACTATAAAGATCTCGGCAAAGTAACTAGCAAAGAGGTTATTTTACACAGGGGCATGTCGGCCCACACCAATTATTATGAGTGTAACATGCAATGAAAGATTTGGTGAAGCCAACTTGGGAGGATGAGCAGAAAGGATGCAGGAGTGCAAGACAGATGTTGGGAGTTTGGGGGAAGAAGAATGGTTATGGATATTCTGCAGGGTACTGTGAGGAATGTTCATACTGTCAATTTTAGAGCTGTAATCCATGGTTGTTATGGTTAGGAGCTTTTCCCTTAGGATGGTCACTAGTTTTGGGAAATGAGATGACTAGAGTTATGAAGGCTGTCTTTTGGCCCAAACTCTGAGTTGTTGCAGGGCTTGGGTAATGTATATGTATATATGTGTGTGTGTGTGTGTAAAGGCATTGCAGTTTAGTAGTAATTCCCACTAGTGAAGGTATACATTACAACCGAAGAAATGGATTGACAAAATATCAGGATGCAGATAAGAAATAGGATAGTGTGGTCATGCTCTCCCAAACTCTGCCATAGCCTTTTGATCCATTAGATCAAACAGAGGTAAGTCATTCAGGTCTAAAAACATTATCCATATTACTACCAGGAATGTTTGTAGAAAGTTAGAACACACATTTGCTTTCAGTTGCTTTCAACTACCTAATGTAAAATACGTTATTCAAACCTTGCTAAAAAGACATCAGATTCTGAAATTGTTCTTCAAAGCTACACACTTTTCAGACTATGTAGATGACACGGTATGGTGAGAGATTTGTTATTCATTTATATATCAGGTCCAAGCAATAGTTTTAGATATACTATGCATACATCTTCCCAGATTATGCCTTCCAACTGAATGAAAATATAATCCAGTAGTTATTAGACTGCAGTTAGGCAGAAGCCTTAATTATGTGAGACTTGAGTGGTAGGTGGGATTGCAGCTTTGTTCCTCTGTTAACAGGACCAGATTAGCCTTTATGGGCTTGCTCAGTTCATTCCGCTTCCTACTCCTAACTTAAGCTTTTATCCTTTCATATGCCTGATCTTTAGCAGTGACTGGATTGAATACTTGAAGGCTGTCCAATAATAAACACTTTACTGGGGATTACAGACATACTCTTCCTCTAAAGAAGCAAGTCTCCTTATCACTAATGGGTAAGGAATTTAAATTGCTCATGATGAAGCATGATAGTACATGACAGCTTAATCACAAGAATGGCATTGGCTTTTTGCTGCCGAGCTAGGGGGTTTTGGAAGAGCCTTGTGATGTCCTTCCTTATCACTGTTGCAGTAATCATCACACGTGGGATCTCCTGCCAAGGATAGCCCAACGTTCAGCCAGTATACCAAAGCCTCTACATCATCCCAGCATTGTACATCCAGCATATGCTCCCTGCACAGGTGTATGTCATAAAGGTGACATACACTTGCTCAATACTCAACTTTTTTGCTGCTAGTCTGAACACTACGATTGACTGTCAGTTTGAACTCACTTCACTGAGCTGGTTTCTACCAAATTACTTAGACAAGTCCCCTTTTGGGGTTCCTTAGAGTTTGTCATCCTGGAAGTAAAATGGCAGTGTGGGAAGCAGATTCCCCATAAAGATCATCACGAGAAGTATGTGTTCTGCCTAGGTGCTTCACCCCATTATACCCAGTGTACCATTTGTCAGGCCTTTGTTCTGAAAGCTCTTCACAGCTGTCTGTCTCTTTTGTCCATCTACCTTGAGAACTAATGTCTCAAGCGTTTGACCATGGCTGAATCCACCCACCCTGAGGTACAACCTTCTCACAAAAAAAGACTAAAAAGTCTGACTCTGCTGCTGGCCAACCTCCACCAGACATCACTCTCGAGGTGGATGAAGACCCCCGAAGACCATCCCCAGCATGTCCTTTGAAGCTGTACAAATGTCCATCACAGACATTGAGTGGGAACCACAGCTGATCATTTCTGAAGGGCCTGGGGGAGTTCCCCAGATTTGTTAGGGAAGAGGCTCCTGGTACCCTTATAAAGATAAGGCTTCTGATCTGAGGTGGGGAGATTCTTGCAACAGTCTTATCAGCAGTCAGACCACATTGACATAAAAGAAATGAGGGCAGTCATTCTAGATTCAGAGGTCTTTCATTCTCTTTGGTCTCCCAACCTTTTAAAGGTCTTTACAGACAACGCCACAATCATGTGGTACATGAGCCAACTGGAGCACAAGGACTTAGCTTCTTTCCAGACTAGCCCCTCAGGCCTGGGACTTTGCTGTCTACCATCAAGTAACCCTTCAGGCAATCTCTATCCCTTCAGAACACAACCTTTTGACAGACTGTCTGAGCAAGTCTGAGACACAACCTCATGTATAGGTGTTTCTGGAGGTTTACCTTTAAATAGTCGATTGCACTTTGTCGAACAGCCACTTCTTTGACGCGTTTTGCACGAACCGAAACTGTGAAAATTTTTAAATGTCGAAAAACATTCGACATTACCGGCCGCACAACACCTCCACACCCATGCTACCATGGGTCAAATAGGGGCGAGGTTTTGCCATTCTCACATTCGGAATTCGACGTCCGTGACGATCGCATTTCGGCCTTCGCGCGAGTCGAGTCGCCCATATCAGGATCGGCATTATAAATGTAAACCGTTTCTGGACATAGTACATCAGCAATGTATTCCTCAAGTGGATATTTTTGCCTCACTTCTGAAGAGGTAACTTTGTTTCTCTTCCAGAGTCCCCAGCCCTCTGGCTTGGAATGTGAATGCCATGCCCTTTTCTTGGAGGGGAATGTTCATATATGCTTACCCTCCTCTTCCTCCACTTCCTAGGGTCCTGCACAAGTTCATGAAGGACTCCCCAGAATCTTGCTGGTGACTCCTTTTTAGCCCAGTCAACACTGGTTCCCTATTCACTTTCACCTGACCAGGGGCAATCATCATAAGATATCTCACCAGATGGATGATCTCACACAAGACAAGGTATCTATCATTCACCCTCTCTTGTCCACTCTTCATTTGACACGTTGGGTGATAGGGTTTTGATCCCTTGAGCCCTTTCAGAAAACATGTTTCTGAGGACGTGCTTAGGGTTCTGCAGGAGGCTAAGAAACACACTACCAGAAAATGCTGTGTGGCTAAATGGAAGAGATTTTCTGTTTGGTGTCTCAGGCATGTCGTACCAACAAACTCAAAATCAAAAAATCCAAAAAAACTGGCTGGAATAACAGACTGAAACACTCCACAGGACAAAATACTGTAAAACACAATCAGATTTATTGGTGCTTGCTTGCTGTCACTTTAATTCGGGTTTTTAAAACCACTTTAATTAATTGGGTCATTTATCAATCAACAATTGTTATTTGAATGTATTTAAGGTATGGTTTTGGTGTGAAATGTTATTCCCATTTAAAGGCAGTTTGGCAGAGGTACAAGGAAGGGAGCACCTGAAGGTAAGCACCAATAAATCTGATTGTCTTTTACAGTATTTTGTGCTGTGGAGTGTTTCATACTGCTATTCCAGCCAGTTTTTTGGATTTTTTGTCTCCGGCATGTCACCAGGGTCCCTTCAATCCTTTATTACTTGGGTAAACTGCTCCATACTGGCCTAGTATATTCATCTGTTACAGTTCACTTGTCAGCACTCTCTGCTTCTCTACCCTTAAACCCACTGCTGACATCTCGTTTTGAGGTCAAACAATTCCTTAAAGGCGTCCTTCACATCAGGTCCCTAAGAAAACCTATTCCTCCTCCTTGGAACCTCAATTTTGTCCTTGAAAATTTGACCCGGGCTCATTTTTAGCCCACATCTTATTCCTGTTAGCAGTATTGCACCTGGAAGACAATTTTTTGGTTGCTCTTAGTTCAGCCAAGAGAGTTTCTCAACTTCACTGTAATAGCAAGTACCCCCTTTTTGATTTTTTCATAGGGGCAGGGTGTTTCCACTTACTAACCCTTCTTTTATACCCAAGGTGGTCAATGAGTTGTCCCTGAATCAGTCTATCCAGTTCCCCTTCTTTTTTTTTCTCTCCACAATCTGCTAGTGAGAAGGTTCTTCACACCTTGGATTTACATAGACAGCTCCTATATTATTTGGATAATACAAAGGCTATCCAGGAATCTGTTGCAGCTTTTTATTTCTTTTAATACCAGACAGTGGGTTTGGTGGTTTCCAAACAGTCTCCTCCTGGATTTCTAAGGCCATTTGTTTTGTTCCTTTCATGGTAAACACAAAGGGACTCTGGCTGACAAAGTTTGCAGACTATTGCAAGTTGGGAGCTATTATTAACTCCCCAAGTGATGTTGACATCCTACAGAAAGATCTCACTGAGACCAACGACTGGTGTCAGAATCATAGCCTTAAGCTCAATGCCAAAAAATGTGTCGTCATCCCCTTTGGGAAAAACCTGGTTCCCGTGAATTACTACATCGGTGGTAGTCCACTGAACACAGAAGGCTTTATAAGAGATCTGGGAACACAGGTTGACGGCAACCTCTCTTTTGACCACCACATTGCCACTGTGGTCAGAAAGTCCTATGTGGCACATCTGATTACTAAGGGTTTTGCATTCAGGAAGAAAGAGGTAATGTCTCTTACTCTTACATACTTTTCCCTCATTAGGCCAATCATTGAGTACAATGCCCCATTTGGCATGTACATCACTAAACACCTGCAACAACTGGAGAGGCTGCAAAAGTACCTCACAAAGAGGATCCTAGGCCTTAAACATTTGTCCTATATGGACAGACTAAAAAAACTATTCCCTGTCTCATATCGCCTACTTAGAGACAATCTCTGCTTGACTTACAAATCCATGTCTGACCCAGCTCTGTTAGAAATGCTACATCTAAAGGAATCCAAATCCCTCCACACCACATGCTCCAGAGACCTCAACCTCATTACCACAATCAATAGAACATGCTGGAGGGACAGGTTCATAACCCAGAGACTGCCCATGCTATGGAATAGACTTCCCATACATGTAAAGCAGAACACCTCACTGGTTCTCTTCAAGAGAAATCTTGATGATTGGATGGGAAATAGAAAATTCACCCCAGGGATCACTCCAGTGGCTTTACTCAACAGAGGCACTGGGAACTAAGATCGGGTGGCACGATGCCACAGTAATCCTATGGGCTAGGCTTGTAAAGGCTTCAGGGCCATTAGCCTAGTACACACCTATAAACCTATGAATAGTTTTCTGCTTCAGTTTAAGCTGATTTTGTGAGGGCAGTAGCCTCTTCTGGAGTGTTCTTCAAAGGTTTGGCTACTAGATCCATCCTTGAAGCTGATGCATGGTCCTCTGTCCACATTTAAACATTGTAAGTTGGATGTCATTTCCAGAGCAAGGGCAGGATTTGCCAGGGATATCTTTCATGGGTTTATGGAGGATCCCCTGTGCCTTCCTCCTCCCATCCTTTACAGTAGCTTTGGTAGTCTTCCATATAGGTTCATAGGTAGCTACTAGGCTATTGGCCCTAGGGGCCTATATAAGCCTAGCCATAAAGATTCCCTTGCTTTTGCCATCCAAACAAATTATTTTTCTGTGCCCCCTGTCGAGCAGAGTCACAGAAGTGATCCCTGGGGTGAATTTCCTATTTCCCAGCCAATTGTCAATATTTTTCTTAGAGGGCTAATAAGGTGCTCTGCTTGACATGAATGGTTAGTCTGTTCCAGAGTATGGGAAGTCTCTGGGACAGGAGCCTATCCCTCCAGCATGTTTTGTTTCTTGTGGTGACAAGGTTTAGGTCCTTGGAGCATGTGGCTCTGAGGGATTCAGATTTCTTTAAGTGTAGCATGTCCAACAGCTCTGGGTTTGACATGGCTTTGTGTGTTCGGCAGAGATCACCTCTGAGTAGGCGATATGCGACTGAGTAGAGCTGGAGTTTTTTGAGGCGGTCTGCACAGGGCATCTGTTTGAAGCTGGTGATCATCTTTGTGAGGTATTTCTGCGGCATTTCCAGTTGTTCTAGATGTCTTGTGAGGTACATACCAATTGGGGCGTTGTACTCTATAATAGGTCTAACGAGGGATGAGTAGAGAGGAACAATGACTTCCTTTTTTCTGGATGAGAAACCTTTTGTGATGAGGTGTGCCAAATAGAAGGATTTCCTGACTACTGTGGCAATGTGGTTATCAAAGGAGAGACTACTGTCCACCTGTGTTCCTAGGCCTCTTATCACACTTTTGGTGTTAAGTGGACTATCGTCTATGTGGTAGTTCATGGGCACAGGGTTTTTCCCAAAGGAGATGACTCTGCATTTTTTGGCGTTGAGCTTGAGGCCATGCCTTTGACACCAGGAATCTTTCTCAGTGAGGCCCTTTTGTAGAATGTCCACATCATTTGGGGATTCAGTAACTGCTCCCAGTTTTCAGATGTCTGAGAACTTTGTTAGCCTCAGACCCTCTATGTTGGCCTGAACTTCAGAGAAGTAGATGCCAAACAGGAGGGGACACAGGACTGAACCCCATGGTACTCTACTTGTCACTGGTCTGGTGTCAGATTTGGAGTCTGCTACTTTCACAGTGTGGGTTCTGTCAGTGAGCCACTTGGCAACCCATCGTGTGACATATAGGGATTTATGTCCAGCTTAGTGAGTTTATCTATGATTCAAGAGTGGGGGATGGTGTTGAAGGCCTTGGCGAGGTCTAGATAGGCTGTGTGAACCACCTTACCCTCGTCCACGGCTCTGGTGACTGCTACAAAGAAGTCAATCCGGTTTAGGAGACATGATTTACCTTTCACAAACCGAAACTGGGTGGAGTCCAGGGTTTGAAGGCTACCTATGTCTTTGTTAATAAGTTCCATGATGATGCGTTCCATGGCCTTTGCAGATCAGGCTCATCAGGCTAATGGGGCGGTAGTTCCCGGGGTCCATGGTGGATCCCCCTTGTGGAATGGCATAACCATAGCTGTGCACCATTCAGTAGGCACAAAGCCTGAAGTGAGGCTATGATTGAGCATGGTACTTAGGTGGGGTGCCAGTTTGTTTTGTAGTTTGTGCAGAACACAGCCCGGGATGTTGTCTGGTCCCATGGATGCTGTATTCTTGGCTTTGAAGAGTGTGTTTTTTACCTGTGTGGCCATGTTTACCAGGACTTGGCATTCTTCCGGTATTGAGATGGGCACTTAGGGAGTGAGAGGGGGGTGAAATTAACACTGAACTTATCTGCCAGGATGTTGGCAATATCAGTTGGTTTTGTATATTTACTGCCATTGGGATGTAACTCAGAGCAGATCTGAGTGTTGTCATTGAGATTCTTGACATAACTATAGAATGCCTTGTGGTTGTCTTTAGAATCTGTGGTGATTTTGTTTTTGTAACTAGCTTTGGAGGATTTTATGAGGGATCTCAGCTTCTTACTGAGGGTGACAAGGGAGTTTTTCCAATCATGGGATTTTACTCTTTGTTGCAACAGTTTATTCCTTCTGTTGTAGAGTTCGTTTATGGCAGGGGCCCACTAAATTGGCTTCCTTTTTTTTTTTTTTGAGGAGAGCGTCCTTGTTCTGTCTGGGATGGCACAGACCATGCAATTGTGTGTGTGTTTATACACTGCATTCGTGTAAGATTCAGCAGTCATACTTCTACTTTCCATCTGCATGAGTGTTGTGAAGTTTGCCGCTTCTGTCTTAAAAAGCATGAAGTTGGGTTTGGAGAAGTTTTTTACGGTGGTTACCTTAATGGGGGGTGGGGGTGGGATGTGGATGTCTAGGGTGATTAGCTTATGGTCGGATCTGACCAATGAGGAGCTAATGTATGGTGTGGAGCATCGGTCGCCCATGTTGGTAATGACCAGGTCTAGGATATTGGTGCCCCTGATGGGGGTATGGATAAGATGATCCAAGGTGTTGGAATTTATGAATTCCAAAAAACGTTGAGCAAATGTGTTGGTACATGAGAAGTTTTCCCAGTTAATGGTGGGGGTAGTTGAAGTCACCCAGTATTAGGATATTTGGTTGTACCTTAATATTTTCCAGTATGTTAAGAAAAGTGGAGTGGGAATCTTTGGGCTGGGTGTGGGATCTGCAGCAAGTTACAATTTGTATTTCAGTCAAATCATGCTGTTTAGATGTCATCCGACTTGCCCGTATAAACTGCCCTCGGGGGATGTTCCTGATGACATGCATGACATGACAAACAAAGGGGGTGGTTTACATTAGTCAATGTTCAGGTTGTTCTGCATTTTATATTGGTATGACCACACGTTGTTTAAATACTAGAATCAGGGAGCACCTCTATAGTATCAAGACCAATGATGAGAACAATGCTCTTTATAAACACACGAAAGTTTGCAGTACATATAAAAAATTTTTATTTTCCATTTTAGAAGTTGTGCACCCTGACCTTAGAGCGGGTGATTATAAGAATTTTTTAGAACAGCGTGAAACTATGTGGCAAATAAAACTCAAAGCGGACAAGTTCCCCGGTTTAAATGACTACATTAACATTAAATGTTTTTTGAAACATCGGAAATTACATGTCAACAAGGGACTTGATTCCTTTCAGTTTTTTAGTTAAAGGGAATGTTTTTTTAAAAAGCTTGATTGTTTGATTTTAATTGAATAATTTGTATGTAAATTATTTGACTATTTAAGTGTATAGAGCTGTGGTTTTTTGTATTCTGATGAAGTCCAGTGACGAAAGCGGGTATTAAACTATTGACTACGCTATTATCATCGTGTGTTTCATCTCACATCTTGACTGCTATTTTTTACTTGATGCCTAGATAGGTGCTTATTTAAGTACTTAAACTGTTTTCCTCTTTACTTAGTAAGGAAAGTTGAGTGCTGTAGCAATTTATAGACTATCTATTGCTTACAATGAGTTCTAAGCAACTGTTGAGCTCAAAGAATCAGGTTTGAGTGCTAAAACTGAAAACCTGGCTAGTTCTAAGGGAAATTTGAAGAGCAGACTTTCTGGCGCCTGTAATAGTGTAAAAACATACATAACTTGTACATACACCTGTACTATTGCTCATAAAATAAACTTCTTTTATGAATACTGCAACAGTGATATGGAAAGACATCCTGTAGTTGTGTAGGAGCTTACTATAACAGTAGGTGTCCTCTTCTTCACTGTTTTAGTACTTGGTCCCTCCCTTCTGCCTCTTTTCTCTCTTTCTCCTGTTGGGAGCACTCTGTAGGTCGAGGGCGTCTTTGACTTTCTTGCCCTATTTCTCTTCTGCTTCTCTTTCCCATTGGATGTAAATGTTTTTCTTTCTCTTGGGGTTGCTCTAGTTCTCATGGGGCACTTCAATTCTGAGTATTGAGCATGTGTACATCACCTTTATGCCCTATGCCTTTTGTGGAGAGCATATGCCTGACATACAATGGTGGGAGGATGTAGAGGCTTTGGTATACTGGCTGGACATTGGGCAGTCCTTGGCAAGAGATCCCACATGTAATGGATACTGCAGCAGTGAATAGAACATCATCTACTACTATGGTAAGATCCTACACAGCTGTACTTTCTTTCTTTGCTGATGCTCATAAAAGGTCTAAAATGAGTAGGGAATACAGAAAAGAGATTTATTCACTTATTCCAGAGAATAACTTGTACATACACCTGTACTATTGCTGATAAGATAAACTTATTTTATGAATGTCTGACCCAGTTGTTTTGCATCCCATTGTAGTTAAGGCACTTTAGGTTTCCAGTAAATGAAGCTTCACTTTCAAAGGGTGAGCAGTGTATGAGATGAGTCCTTTCCAAACTTAAAATATTGTTTCCTCCTCCCACCCCAACTACATCTTCTTCCAATGGTATAATTATCCACATTCATACATCATATAGATGATGATCTTTGCTCAAAGACAGAAGGTTTGCGGGAACTGTGACTAATATGGAAGGGAGCTTTAATTTATACTTGTACAAAAAAGTCAACAGAATTTGTTGTTACCAAATACTGTCTGTATGCTCCTTTCTGCCCATTTCCAAAAGTTTAACTGTCTAGGAGTAGTTCAGTTTTATTAAGACAGGCCAAATGTGACTTTAACACTGAACATGTGATATAGAAACTGCCTCATATTGCTACATAATGTATTATTTTTGTGATAAACTATGAGGAAGTAATTCTTAACCTGTTCTTATATTTAAACTTTTGAGATGATTAATATTGCTGGTACTGAACCAGCCAGCTTAAATTGTATCTTTACACACAAAAGTAAGTATTCATTTGTGATTAAGCAAAAGTCCTCCTACTGGACTCCACAGAATGAGTGCTTTGAATTTTAGTGTCCATTTTTCTAACTCTTTTATCGGAGTAGGACCAAGCTGCACAAAACAGATTTAACTACTGTCAACAGCTGTTGCTATGCAATTCGGGGACAATTCCAGGTAAAATGAGTTATAAACTCTCTAGCATGACGTGGGTGTACCTTAGGACCTCTTCCAGTGGACTGTACCCAGTACTCTTCTCATGGAAGGCACTCAGTGGGCATTCTTCCCACCTTGTGCCCAAACTGCATCACCTAGCTGCTGTCTTTATCCCACTGCACTGCAACAGAAGCATTATTCTGAACTTCTCTCAGATTATTTAGGCATTACTGAGTTGCAGTGTGTGAAACCAGAAAGCCTTTGAAGTGCCCTCCTTTCTGCTACTTATATCTGTGATCTCATCCCTTGGGTCACTATGAAAGTTCATGACTGTCTCTGGAGATGGAGTCATGTGCTGGTAATACAAGTGCTTTTTCCCATGACTCTGTTGTCACTCCAGAGACTCAGTCCAGTGCAGTGTCTACAGTATGCAGCTTCTGCATTTATTACTGTTGGTCCAAAGATATGTAAACTTCCTTCACCTGAAGTAGCTGCTCCCTTCTAACCTATGGAGAGAAAGCCATTCTTTTCTTTACTAGAAAAAGAGCCATGAGCTCTTAACTTGGAGGTCCAGAGTTTCGTCCCATCACTTCACACTTAGCAATGAACCTTTCCACTGCACACTCACTTTTTAAAAGCAGATACTCTGGACTTACAAGATGGTTGCACATAGCATAATAGCGTAATTCTAGCTGTCTTAGTGTGAAAACAAACTTAGCAGTGAAAGCCAGTGAATCTGAATTCCTGGGTAAAGTTCAGTAACTGGCTAGTAAGTGCACTGCCTGGATGCCAGAAAAAAAGAAATACAAAGGACCTGAAGGAAATTCAGCTATAAAAGGTGACGAGAAACCACTGATTGAGGAAAGTACTGCAACTCTTCAGTAAAAAGCAGTGCAAGCTCCAGACATGACTTCCAGTAACCTAGAGGAAAGTTTAAGACAACTGCACACAGACCTGATTAAAATAAGCAAAACACTGGTTGAGTATATCAACTTAATAAAAAGATGGAAAAATGGAAGAAGCTTTAAGCAGATATTCGTATAAGGTGATAAAACTGCAAAACTCAGGATGAAATGAAGAAAAGGCTGGCTGAATATGAGACTGCACAAAAATAGATGTTTCACAAAATAATAGAACTAGAGGACAGAGCACATAGGAAAAACCTGAGCTTTATGGCTGTACCAGAGTAGCTGGAAGGAACAGACTCTATTAATTTTATGAAAGCACAAATAAGCAACTAGACTAGTATTCCACAACAAGGACTGTTAATTGAAAGGGCATATCATGTGTATGCTCCAAACCTGGCTATGAGAAAGCAACCTAGACCTTTAATAGTAAAGACACAATCTTACCAATAGAAGGAGTTGATTCTGACAAAACTGTGTCAGAAGGACAAAATACTAAAGGTGGGAGACAGCAGAGTATTTGTGGTAAAGGACTACTCCTTGTACACTAGGCAGAAGAGGAGTGAATTTATTGCATTAATCAGGGATTGCCGAGAGGCAGGCATGAGATTCAAACTGCTGTACCCAGCTATCTTCAAAATATTTTTCTTGGAGGGACAAAAGTTTTGATGAAGTACGTGTTATGGAAGAAATACAAAAGTTTGTCCAACAAAAAGGGAGCTGTGAAATGGGTGATTCTGCTTCTTGTTCTTCTGGTAATACAGACCACAGACAGACTTGTGCCAGTGAAACCTTTTACAGTATTTCAATGGAAAATGCTTGAGAGAAGGAAAAAACACAAGAGTTGATTAGACTAGAATTTGAGAGTACATTGGAAATGAAGCAGAGACCGGATTTGGGAGGTGGAGGTGAACATGAATAAAACCAGTAACTTGGAAATTGATAAATGTGGGATTATAAGCAATTATATTTATGAAACATGACAGAACTAGAAAATCTGGAAATATTGGACTTTTTTGACTTTGTTAAACTTGTAGGGGACTCTAAACCATATGCCCTACTTCGTCATGTCATTAGTGTTTGGAAGAATACTCAGGAGAGGGGAAGAGGAGGGAGAAAGTTATCTGCATGTAAAACACATTTTTTCTTGATACTATTTAATAGTGCATGATTTTCTTTGCATGCTATAAAGTAAAGTTTTCTCAGTTATTTTTAACTGTAATAGGGATACTAATGAAAATAGGTGCGCCATCCCATTTTTTTTCTTGCTCCCTTTTCTCTTTCTCCTTGTTCAGTTTTAAGAAATATAGGCAGTGCAATGTGAAAAAGAAGAAAAATCTGGTTAAAAGAGCATGACAAAAGAAAAATTAGTCTGCTTTTCCTCTTTCTTGTATAGGGGCATGACTGGGTTAAGGCCCTTAGCTTAATCTAGTAACAAGTTTTAAAAGAAAGCAAATACATGAAAAAGAATATTGAATATTATACAGCTTTTCCTAGTAAACAAATGTGTGCTTGGCAGTTTTTTTCTCTCTGGTTCTTATGTCTTTAGGAGACAACCTGATAGAGAAATATCTTGGAGAAAATGTTTTCTGAATTCATGTTTTCTCATCTGAGAGAGCTATAAAGGTAAGACAAAGCCAGACAGCACTTCAAAGCACAGGCTGTACCATGCATCTTTGTATGGATAACCTTTCATCTGATGATGTTAATCTTCATTCATTCCTTACTGATGGGAATCGGTTCCGCCCTCGGAACCAAGCCGACCTTTTACCAAGCTCGCACCAGCCCTAAACTCTCGATCTAAGGTTTTACCCACAATGCCCTCTTCCCTATCGCCCCAGATCTCGTTTGCCGTGTTGCTGTAAAGCTGTGCCAAGCCAGCTCTCACAAGCTAAGTGTTGTAACTTAATTTTATTACTAGTTTGATATTAAAATTTCTTATCCACCAAAATCCAAGACAGTCAGAAAAGCAGATCAACGTGATGATTGTAAAAATAATTTAATATTGCAACTCCAAAATTCAATAAAATAGGCTCAACATGAACCCAGTACACCAATCAAGTGCTTAGCGCGCTTTCACCTAATAAAGTACAAGGCTTCCTCGGAACAATGAACAAAATCCATCAAATGTATTAAATACTCTCCATCTTAATTGATCAGTTATTTCCTAAAGAAATCATCCCTACCCTAAATAATGTAATTAATTGTATATGTAAATTCAGGTAATCATATAACTTTTTTTAGGATTTGTTTATATAATGTGTTCAACATGACACTTATTAATAAATTACACTTTTATTAACATAAATAAATATATTCATACATATTATTATAACAGTTAAAATAGTGAGTAACCCTGTTGTAAAATACAGTAAGTGTTGTTAAACATAAAATCATAACTTGGCTTGTCACAATTTTAACTATCAATACTAATGTGGTCATTGAGTCCAGGAGGTCTACCAGCATCCATCCTTAACTGCCAGTATAGCTCCCTAAATTCAACCCTGGACTCTCAATTACCACCACGAGGGTCAATAGCTACCTGTTCCACCACTGAAAATTTAATGTTCATATTATTACATAATAAAGAGTGCCTATAAAAGACATTAGATTCTTTACATTTAGTTATCTCGTAAAGATGTTCATAGATCCTCTTCCTCAGGGTACCTACAGTTTTACCAATATAAAAACAGTGGAAAGCTTCACAAATTCCTCTCTCTCTCTCTCTCTCTCTCTCTCGTACCATAATTATAATGTTGGGAAGCTGCCATCCTAATACCTCTAGAGGGAATCCAAATTTTACTCTCTTCTGAAATGTAATCACATTGATGGCAGGCACCACATTTAAATGTGCCTCGTCTTGACCTAACAGCCTTCTGTGTATTCTCATCTTTCTTTTCAAACATATCCTTCAAATTCATACCTCTCCTTCTCACAAAAGAAGGGTATTCTGGAATGTATACCCCTGTGTCCTCATTCACCTTCAAAATATGCCAATATTTTTTAATAATATCCTCTACTTTAAATGATGTAGTGGAAAAAGTGTGCGTAAAGACCACACCATATTCAGTTCTTAAGTCACGATGTGTCATCTCATCTGTAAAACCTAAGCCTAATAGTGGAAAGAACTTAATATCCCTGTTCTTAATGACTTCTTCAGCTAAGGTGTCTATCATAGATTTGGGGTAAGGGAAAGTTAAAGGGAAGTTAAAGTCCTAACCATCTAAAAATTCGGAATCAACACTAGTCGTTCTCGATGCCCTTATCTGACCCTTAACTTTACCTTTCTTTTGATAGTAGGGGTGCCCACTCTCAAAATGTAGGTATGTTTTGGAAAAAGTTTCCTGTGTAACCTAGACTGAAAATTATTCAGTTTGTCCTTGTATAACGTGACATCTAAATAATTAATAGTAGAGTCATTGATAGTGTGCGTAAAAGTCAGGAATTCAGTAGAATTGTTGAGGTAAGACATAAATTCATTAAATTCTCCTATTGAACCTTTCTACAGTAGACAAATGTCCAGGTAGCGAGTGCAAAAATTAATGTATCTCTGCCAATCTGAATTGAGGACGAACTTCTGCTCCCAATAATACAGAACACAATTAGTATAAAGGGGGGTGCAAGCTGCCCCCCATTGCAACATCCTTCCTTTGCTGATAGAAGTCTCCATTGAAATAGTTATTCTTTAAATTCCATAATCAAATTAATGGTATTATTACCTAACCCTGTTTCAGTAAATAAAATCTCCCCAACCCATTCTAGTCCTATCTCGTGTGGGATACTGGGGAATAACTCTACCCCATCAATAGTGGCTAAGACCATATCTGTATTGTATTTATCCTTTGTTATTCTCCTCAAAAAATCCCATGAATCCTTTGTTATATGGGGAACAGAGTTTACAAATTTCTTCAAATGGGCATCTACAAAAACTGCTAAAGGCTCACTACCAGCTCTTGCCACTATAGGTCTGAATTTCAGTTCATTAATCCCTTTTATGTATTTTAGGGATTCCAAATATAGCAGGAACCCTTGGATTTTCAACATGTAGAAAATTAAATAACTTCTCATTTATACTACCCTGTAATAAATTATCTGACAAATAGTATTTAATTTTAGAGTATGAAATGTTTATTTCATTATGAGAAACGACAGTGTAATGTTCCAAGTCCTGTAAAATATTATATATGTATGTATCGTATTCATCATTGTACATCAAAACCACCCCTCCGCCCTTGTCAGGCCTCATTACTCTATACTTTTCATCTTTTAATAATTTCAATAGAGATTTCTCTTCTTCTGAAAGGTTGTTAGTCAAATTGTCCTTAATATTCAATTGTCTAATTTCCTTTTCAACCAGCTCTTCAAAAATTTTTAACGATGGATTCACTGGTGGATTGAACAAACTCTTCCTACACATTTCACCTCCATTTAAATGTGTGCCTTTAAAACAAATCTGTAAATTAAGTTGCCTAATGAACAGCTTAATGTCTATTAATGTGTTCACTAATGAACCAGGACGTGTAGGAACAAAATAAAATCCTTTAGTAAATAGTCTAAAATATGGCTCATTGACCACTAAATCTGTAAAATAAAAATACAGAAATTGTCCTGTTTACAAATTCTTGAATCCACGTCATCCCGAATCATATCGTAGTTTAAATCCTAAATATTGTCAGGGGATAGGGGCGAAATATCCAAGTCTATCAGTAATTCCAACTTCTCCCTGGATATCTGCCCCCCCCCCCTGAAATGCTGGGGGTTCTGATATGAATATTTCCTTTGCTTTTCGGCTAACCTCTTGCTTCTCCTCACCATTCCTTCCCCTAAAGGGTGACCAAAATGCTCATTATTTGTGTCACTGTCGGCATTTACTAAATCAACTTCATTGTCATCAACTGAACTGGGTGAACCAGAAGTGTTAGTGAAAACTGGATAAGCTCTACCATTCCTGTATCCCTTTAAATCTCTCTCAAGCTTCTTCAATTTTCTAAAAAATAATTTTATCACAGTAGTTACCAATTTCTCCAAACAGATTTTCATATTTTCTTTGATCAAAGTTACCATTACTGAAATTTAAAACTTTGTTGTGTAAAACATTAGTTTTGTTTAACAACACTTCCTTTTGACTTTCATAGTCCCTGACCATCAACTTAAGCATTTCTGTACCCGTGTTGTTAAACAATTCAGTCAACTGCTTATATAACAATGTATTCTGCTTAACATTGTTTGGATATTTAAACCGTCTCAAACCTTTGGGTACTCTTTCAGTTGAAATACATACATTTAAGTAATCAATTTTAACTGGTTCATTTTCAAGGCATATAATTTATCTTTAAATTGTTTAAAAGTCTCATCAAATGTCTTAAATGTGTTGTCAAATGTTTGTTCATTAAAATTAAATCTTTGGCTGGACCAAGTATAAAAATTAAAATTATTGTCTGTACCTGTAGTTCCATTACCACCATGAATGTTGTGTTTGTTGTTAAAATCCCTTTTAGTGTTGTTTTGTTGCTCGATATCAACCACAGGCCTCCCACGTCTCTCCTTCACGTGCAGTACTTTGTTTTGTTAATGCAAGTCCGTTACCTTTGGTTTGCTGCTCCTTAAACTGGTTTTGATTACCCGGTAACCCAGACTGTCCAAGCGATGGAATCCTCGTATTCTCAAGTATCTGTGTTAAAAAGAGCATCACCTTGTTGAATTCGCCTCTAGTAACTGGCGAATGGTGATCATCTTTCATCATTTCCTTCAATAATGCAGGTGTGTCCAAAAAAACATCAGATTCTGCTCCTTCTGCTATGGGTAGAAAAACAGTAGAACCACAAAATTTAAACGATCCAATCCAACCAAAGCACCAAAATCCAAGACAGTCAGAAAAGCAGATCAACGTGATGATTATAAAAATAATTTAATATTGCAACTCCAAAATTCAATAAAATAAGCTCAACACAAACCCAGTACACCAATCAAATGTTTAGCGTGCTTTCACCTAGTAAAGTACAAGGCTTCCTCAGAACAATGAACAAAAGCCATCAAATGTATTAAATACTCTCCATCTTAATTGATCAATTATTTCTTAAAGAAATCATCCCTACCCTAAATAACATAATTATATGTAAATTCAGGTAATCATATAATTTTTTTTAGGATTTGTTTATATAATTTGTTCAACATGACACTTATTAATAAATTATACGCTAAACATTTGATTGGTGTACTGGGTTCATGTTGAGCCTATTTTATTGAATTTTGGAGTTGCAATATTAAATTATTTTTACAATCATCACGTTGATCTGCTTTTCTGACTGGTTTGGATTTTGGTGCTTTGATTAAAATTTCTTACTTTTTTTACCTTGCTCTTTTCTGTTTGTCTTATCGCACTTCCCACTGCCTTCCCTAATTTTAAGATCTTTCCTTTCCCACTTTCCTTACCCTTGTGGTAGTCTTTCTACCATCATTAATAATCTTTCTTCCTACCTTTACGGTAGCCCTTGTTTTACCATCATTGGTAATTCCTCTATCCTTTATCTTGCTCTAAAAAAAAAAAAAAAACTATTTCTATTTTTGGTGTAGTAGTATATTTTTCTTCTACTTGTCCTTAAGTGTGAGTGTTATATTTTTCTAGTCATGTCAGAAAAGAAAGACACCACTGGCTTCAAACAGTGTAATGTAAACTACCACACTCAGACACATGATCTTTGTGTTTACTGCTTGGGCGTCCCCTCATCTTTCTATTCAACTGCCCTGTGGTATTTGTAAAAACTTCTCATCTAGAACTTTAAATGAGTGAAAGAACAAATTGACTTTAAAGGGCCTCCTTAAAATGCCTTTTTCAGAGGCTATCTCTGGGAAGGAGGGTTCATCCCCTCCTAGCAAACATCATAAAAAGTGACCACATGCTCATTCGGTTCCGTCGTCTTCATCCGGTGACCTTAAGGAACCTAAGACTAAAATACAAAAATTGTCTGAACCGACCTTGATGGTTGCATCGACCTCTGCTCTGGACTCGGCACCGTCTTCATTGGCTATGTCCCCAATATCTACCTCGATGCTGAAGTGTCTACTTTGGTGCTGACTTTACAGGCCTCTGAACAGACCTCAGCACCGACATCATCACTGCAGGCTCTTTCAGTACAGTCGCTCTCTTCGCCGTATCCATCCTTGGGAACTGTTATCGGTTCCAACTGACTCGAAATTGGATACATCTGTGCAGGCAGCCAGGACAAGATATTCACTGTCGATAGACCCTTTTCTGGGGCATCACTACAGCCCATTCTTAGAGAGGCCTGAATCCCAATCAGGATTGTCCATGTGGTCAACTAGGAGTCTTTCAGAACTGGATATAGTGCGCCTTGTCGATCAGCTGCTGATAGCCAGAGGGATCTCCTCTCCAACTAAGATTACTCTCCCTGTTGGAGGTCGTCAGATTTCTCCACAGAATCCAGGCTACTCTCCCCCTTCAACTTCTGTGCAAGCTTTGAAGCCCCCCTGAACCAACAGCAGTGTCCCTTGCTTTGGTTCCACTGGTGGACCTCACTGTGGTATCGGAGCCATCCCTGTGGCTCTCGGTGCATTCAGCACTGGGACCCTCTCAGGATCATGGCTGTCCCATCGGCCCCAGAATTCCTGGCTCGGCACCTTTTTTTTCCACATTGCTGTCCACGGTTTTGGGTGTCCTTTCAGTACACAGCCCTCTTGAGACTCCTGGTTTGGTGGCTGGTTTGTCAGAGCTGGATGTGACCCCAGTTCCATGGTTGTCATGCTCTGTTCCAGGGCTTCCATCCCTCTTCGGGTGGGCCGGCCTTCCAGGCCATGGAGAGGGCCCTTACCTCAGTAGGTAAGCCTTTGGTGTCAGAATCATTACCCTGCTCCCTCTCTGTGCCACAACTGACACAAGCCACTGTTGCTGGCCACCAGGTACAAGAGTCTCAGAACACCCTGCCCCAGGGTGCTGCTTCTTCGGAGTCTTCCCCAGAAAGTCCCACTGAGGAAGTTCATCATAAGAAATCATGCAAGAGGAATCATGTAGATTCCCCTGAAGAGTCTTTGACAGAAGACATGGATTTTGATGATGGGGAAGGGTCCCTACAGTCCCCCTCTGATGAGGTGTCCTTTGGAGACATTCTTGAGATTTTGAAACGGGGGGGTGGCTGGCAGCCCTCCACCCCTTCCTCAGAGGAGTCCATGTTCCTGCAGGCTTTTTGTTCCCGGCCCCCCTACCTTCTGGATGACCCCATCTGCAGACTAGCTTGTCCAGCTCATCATGCAGTGTGCATGGAAATGTCCTGACACCATTGAATCGATTTCTTGGAAGCCAGCCAAATGTTTATCACCCCCCCCGGAACAGCATCCACATTGGTCAAAGGGTCTTCCAGTAGATGCCATGGTGGTGCCGGCTACTACCAGGAAATAACTGGCCGAGAGCCAGACTGTCCATCCACCCAACAAGAAGTCCCAGGTGGTGGACAGACTAGGGAAGTGAGTCTTTGCTTCATCAACCTTCACAGTTAGGTCTTTAAATTATATGGCACACTTCACCAGGCTCCAGAGAGATTTGATTAATGAACTCTCCAAAACCTTAGGAGGAGCTGTGTCTGATGAGGTCCGGGATAAAGTAGCCTAACAGCTTGCAACCCTCAAATCCATTTCCAACTCCTCCATGCATCTGATATCCCATGCCATGGAAGGAGCTGCCAGAGAGGCAGGTTTAGGCATCATCATGAGACGTCACACCTGGATGTGCCTATGCAACTTTGCAGACCCCTTTAAGTACTCCTCCTTGAATGCTCCAATTGAAGCCTGTTCACTTTTTGGCCCTAAAGTTAAACATGTTGGTAAGGTGCGAGCAGGATGGCAAGACCCTTTCTGCCGTGGGTGTACAATTTTCGGATCCTCAATGTCCCAATTCTAGAAACCAGAGGAGTGGAAAGAGGTGGCACAAAAAACAACAGGGACCTTTCTGTGATGCACGTGCCGCGATTTCCCCTAGAGGCAGAGGGGGTAACTCTAAAGGAAGACACACATTTTGGGCCAGGGGAGGTCTGTGTAACCAGGGTTCCAGAGACTCTTTCTCTGACCAAGCCTATCAGCACTCCTGAAGAGCGGCCCAATTGCTTTCCTCTGGAAGCAGTCAGGGAACATTTCTTCTTGTACCTTTCTGCCTGGCATACAATAACAGATTCATGGATACAATGGATAATCACCAGAGGATACCACATTCCATTCAACCTCTACCCCACCTGAATTCCTGACATTCCACCCAGTCAAAGGGAAGCAGCAGCACTAGAAATTCAAAAGTTGCTTCAGAAAAGTCATCCATGAAGTCCGACCAGACCAAATAGGATCCGGATTCTACTCAAGATTGTTTTTAGTGCCAAAAAAGACAGGGGAATGGAGACCAATTCTATATCTCAGCTTGTTAAACAAGTTTATCAAACAAGAGACATTCCAGATGGTCACGGTTCAGTCTATCCTCCCCTTGCTGGAGAAAGTTGATTGGATGTGCTCGATAGATCTTCAAGATGCGTATTACCATATAAAAATGGACAAACGCTCAAGAAGATTCCTCTGCTTCTGAGCAGGGGCCAATCATTTTCAGTTCCGAGTTCTGACCTTTGGGGACTCTACAGCCCCCCAGAGTGTTCACCAAGTGTATGGCAGTAGTAACAACTCACTTGAGACTACAAGGATTCCAGGTGTTTCCATATCTAGATGATTGGCTCCTCACCGACCCCACCAAGCATCTACTGGAAAAGAATCTTTCATATACTCTGACAATAGCTTAACATTTGGTTATATCCATAAACTGGAAGAAGTGCAACTTAACCCCATCTCAATCCCTAGAATTCATTGGGGGTAGTTCTGGACATGAAAAATTGCCAAGCATCCCTACCAGATCACAGGCTTCAAAGGATAAGATCCCAGGTTTGGATGATACTCTGTCACGAATTATCCCTGGCTCGATCTGTACTTCAGTTGCTAGGGTCTATGGCAGCGTCTGTCACCATAGTAGCTCTAACGAGACTCTACATGAGACTTCTGCAGTGGCTACTACTAACCCAGTGGTACCCCTTACAGCACTCTGTCCATCTTAATCCGAGTGACTCAAATATGCAAGCAGGACTTAATGTTATGGATGAAACCAGATGGATGACCATGGTTTTGCCCCTTCTGCCTCCATCAACTCAAGGCCATAGTAACCACAGATGCCTCCCAGATGGGGTGGGGGGGGCTGTATCAGGGAAATACAGTCCAAGGTACCTGATCAGAAACAGAGACCCAGAGACAGAGCATTTCAGTGTCGTAGAACTGAGGGCAGTGCTTTTAGCGTTGCAAGTATTTCACTCTATCCTTCCATCAGGGACCATTGCAATTCAGTCAGACAAAATGTCAGTGGTCTGGTACATCAACAAACAAGGAGGAACCAAATTCTACCCTTTGTGTCAAGAATCTGAGAATTTGGCAATGGGCGATAGCTTCCAACTGCTTTCTGATAGCAACACACATTCCTAGGAGCTCCATCGTGATTGTGGACAAGTTGAGCAGATGCATTCTTTAGCCTCATGAGTGTTCCCTCAATCCTCTAATAGTGGTGAAACTTTTCAAATGCTGGGACCAGCCTTGCTGCAACCTATTCACCTCTCCAATCAATCACAAATGCAGCAGCTACTTTGTCCTGATCCCCCCATCGGGGGGTCACCACGGGACGCTCTGGTCCACGATTGGCCCTCGGGTCTTCTATATGCCTTTCCTCCTCTCCCTCTCATTCCCCTGTTCCTGAAGAAAGCCCTCCAGTTGAAAAGCAAAGTGATCCTCATTGCCCCCTATTGGCCTCAACAAGTTTGGTTCCCCTTTCTTTGGCCTCACCTTCTAGATCAACCATGGATCCTAGAGCCATCCCTGGAGTGGATCTCACACCCACAAGGATTAATTCATCCAAACATCTCCAATTTCAATTTGACAGCTTGGTTCCTCCACTTCCAATGATGGTCAGGCAGAGGGACCTATCTTCCCCAGTATGTAATATACTTATTGTGTCTCATAAATCATCCACCAGAGGGATTTATCTTAACAAGTGGAAGAGATTCTCAATATGGATACATAAGAAAAACCTAGATCCTTTTACAATGCCTATTACCACCGTCCTTGAATACTTAGCAGCCCTACTTGATTCAGGCACAGCAGCCTCAACTATTTGAGTTCACTTGGCTGCCATTTCTAATTATCATAATGGATTTCAGAACTCTTCCCTTATGTCTCACAGATTTTGCAAAACATTCTTAAAGGGTATCCTCCATATTAAACCTCCTTTCAGAGAACCAGTAGAACCCTGGGATATGTCATTAGTCTTATAAAATCTAACTGGACCTCCCTTTGAACCGGCATTTAATTGTGATCTAAAATTTCTTTCATGGAAGTCCCTTTTCTTGATAGCCATCACATCAACCAGACGCATATCAGAACTTCAAGCCTTATGCATCAAGCGTTCTATCTTATTTTTCATAAGGACAGAGTATTACTCCGAACAAACGTGTATTTCTTGCCAAAAGTTATCTCAGATCTTTCCATTAACCAAATTATTGACCTTCCAGTATTTTTTCCTAACCACTCTAATAAAGGAGAGTATTGTCTTCACTCGTTAGATGTGCATAGACAAATACATTTCTATCTTGACAGAACAGAATCTATCCAGAAATCAGATCAATTATTTGTAGCCTTTTCAGGACACAGAATGGGGTGTATTGTTTCCAAAGTAACATTAGCAAAATGGTTGAGGAATTGCATCATGCTCATTTATGACAAAAATAACCTTTCACTACCACATAGAGTCAGAGCCCACTCTACCAGGTCGGTGGCCACTTCTGCGGCTTTTCATGCTAGAGCCTCTTTGAATGACATTTGTGCGGCTGTAACTTGGGACAGCCTAATACATTCATCTTTCATCACTCATTACAAATTGAACTTTGTCTCCAGAGGAAGAGCATCCTTCGGTTCAATGGTGCTCAGGAACATCCTTCCATAAGGGCCTCCCAGGAGCAAAGGTAGGTGTGGACTCTGTCCCATCAGTAAGGAATGAATGAAGATGAACAACATCAGATAAAGAAGTTAGGTCTTACCATAACATTCCATCTGTGTTGTTGATCTTCATTCATTACTTCCCACCCTCCTTCCCCCTCCAAAGGCTTCTAGGGGATCGCATTGGCTCCTGTGTAATCTGAATAGGTTCACTCTGACCAGAGATAGCCTCTGCTTTACTTTTATCTAGCAAAGTTGATCTGGGGTGACAGGGAAGAGGGCATTGTGGGTAAAGCCTTAGCTCGAGAGTTTAGGGCTGGCGCGAGCTTGGTAAAAGGCTGGCTCGGTTCCGAGGACAGAACCAATTCCCATCAGTAATGAGTGAATGAAGATCAACAACACAGATGGAACATTATGGTAAGACATAACTTATTTTTTTAGGTTATCTCAAGTCTGTGTGTGTGGCTGTCTGTTTGGAACATTTGTTCTTATTAGGAGGGTAAAACTTCAGTATTTGAAGATGTACAGTACATAGTTTTGTGTGTTAAGTTAATAGGTTTTAGGATGGTATTAGGGTATGTTTGCTTTTTTGTTTGGGGGCTTTCAATAAAACAAAACGTTTTGTAAGATGTGACGTAAGCTCAGATACGACAAGAAACAACTGTATAAAAGATTAACCTGTCAGACAGTATATGCATGTAACACAAAAGCTGGAATTAGACATTTAACAAAAAAGTTGTTATACATAAAAGGTGGGAATAATAACTTTTTAAGAAAATGATGCTTTCTGTAGTATCTCTAAATGCCAATGGTCTGACAGATCATTAAAAAAAGAAAGAGTAGTCCACTATATTAAAAAAGTAAAGTGCAAATAGTTATGCTACAGGAGACACACTTGGAAAGAACTGAACATATGAATTTGATAAAGAAAGGTTTTCAGGATCGTTATTCCGCTGAATAGCTGGGGCAAAGGAAAAAAGGAGAAATTTAATTGCAAGTGGAGCTCCAATAGTGATAGAAGAGGATAAAAAATGATAATGGTAGATTTGTAGTACTGAAGGGCTACTGGCAAGGGAGGAGGATTACACTGGTATGTATTTATATTCCACTGAAAACTAATATAATGGAGCTTAAGAAAATTCTGGGAGAAATAGCTTTCAGCAAGGAGTATTACTTATAGGTGGAAAGTGGAATTTAATTTGTGACAGTGAAGATGTGTCTGGGAGGGGGACAGAAGGAAACTATAACAAAGGAGGGTAGAGTTTTGAAGAAATTTATGAAAATATTTGGCAGATGTGAATTCAGTACTAGGAGTTCAGAGTGAATTTACATATTTTCTCCAAGATACAAAAACTGGTCTAGGCTAGACAGAATTTACATTTCACAGTAACACATGCATTTAATTGAAGGTCTTGATACATACCCAATAACTATTTCAGATCATATGCCAATAATATCTAAAAAAACACAGCATAATGAAATAAAAATGAGACACTTGCACTTTCCACCTGTCTGTCGAAAAGGGGAATTTTAAGGAATGGATAGTGGAAATTATTTAGGAGCTATTGGAGAAGGTAGAAATTTCTTCTGAAAATATAGCTAGGGAGTGGGCTAAAATTAAAGTGGAGTTTAAAAATAGGGTGGAAATGAAAAAGAGAGAGAGATGGTTAAGTATCAAGAATTGTTAGAGGGACTAACAAATGTTTTAAGTATTGCAAAATACGGGGAATCCCACAGAACAAGAAGAGGGGTGACTGCAGAATGCTAAACAGAAAATAAAGGATTATCTGAATAATATGCATGAGTTTAGAAACAACTGTTTTGTAATAATAACTCTAGAACGCAAAAACTTTTAGCACAATGACTCAGGCAACAGAAAGTAGAAAGGGCTTGTCACTAAGCTTAGGGAGTCTATAACAAAGATAAGAGATTCTGTAGAAGTATTAGAAATATTTCAGAAAATCTGTGAAAGTCTGTATAAAGCAAAGAAATATGGAAGTCAAGAAAAAGTAAAAATAGAAATGTTTATGGAAGAATTAAATTTGCCAAGGTTAGAGATAGCTGAGGCTCAATTACTAACAGGATAGAAGGAGATGAGATAAAAATGGTGATGTATAACCAATCTACAGGAAGGTCCACAGGAATATATGGTATTCCTGTGGAGGTTTGGAAGCTTGGAGGGGAAAAAACTGAAATATCTGCAAGGTTTTGTTTTTCATTATTTTAAGAGGAGAAGTACCAACATCCCAGAAGAAAGAGGCGGTAGCTTGTAATACCTAAAGATGGTAAAGCTCCATCAGATCCAGTTTCATACAGGCCCATTTCAATACTGATTTTACTGAACCATGATTATAAAGTCTGTAATGGCTACAAGAATTGCAAAAGTGATGTTGAAATTGATAGACATGGATCAATGTGGTTTTGTGGAGGGAAGGCTAACATTTGATAACATTAACATAACATTGATGATTCAGAGGAAGGCAGAATATAAGAAAATATAACTGTTCTTGGTGGGTCTTGATGCAGAGAAAGCATTTGACAGAGTAAGCTGGGACTTTGAGAAGGGCAGTGGAAGCATTTGCATTGCCTGATAAAATTATACGGTTGATTAGGAGGATATATGAGGGATCAGAGGCGAAAATAGAAATGGGTGGGGTCCTCTGTAATAAGTTCTGCTTCAGCAGAGGTGACCTCTCATCCCTTTATTTGCATTATATTCAAAACCACTGGCAAAAGAAAAATAAAGGGCTCAGAAATCCAAGTATATAATTGGTGTGGTAGTCAAGAAAAGCTAGCTGTATTTGCAGATATTAGTTTATACCTGACAGAACCAGAAAGGGACATTACAGTTTTGTGGAACATTTGCAGACAGTTTCATATTTTTTTGGGATACAAAATTAATGAAGCTAAAACAAAGGCAATAGTGTTAAATTATGTACCCACTCATAATTTGATCCAACAATGTCCATATTTACGGGGACATAATAAAATGAAGTATTTAGGAGTATGGATTAAAAATGATTCTAGTCTGGCAACTAAGGATATGTGGGAAGAGAAACAAAAGATAATATAAAAAACTGAGAAAATGGAAGCTCTGTTATATTGATATCGATAGTAAGATACAAGCAGTTAAAATGTTTTTAGTCCCTTTAGTCTCCTACACAGGTCAGGCATGTTTTTATCAACCAGAGAAGAAGTTGTGGATAGCAATAAAGAGCTGAAAGGTTTTATCTGGGAGAAGAAGATGGTAAAACAAGGCGGATTGAGATTATCCAATTGGGGTATTTCAGAGCAACACAGTTAAGGCTCCAGTACATGGCACAAGCAGAAAAGTATAATCCAGATGGAAAGGGATGATGATGAAACAGGGAAAGCCCAAGAAACAAGGAGAGACTGGGATTTTGGATGCAGACCTTTAAGGAGAATAATAATAGTTATACAGGATATTATATTCACAAAGTAGCAATAAGTATTCTAAGAACTAAGCCAACAGAGGAATGGGGAAAGGGCACTCTGCCGATAAGGATGACTGCAATTAGGGATACAGACAGTAGGAAAGAGGGGGCTGGAATTTATTGGAGAAAACTGGCAAAGGAGCCATGGTATTAAGAGCAAATAACTAGAGAGGGAAATGTAATAGAACTGGAAGATGCCCTGAAGTTATTTGGACTACAGGTTACAGATTGCCTTCCCTATTAAGGATTGATTTTTGGAGTATAGGCAAAGAAAAATAAATAAGGGGAGGGGTTCCTAAATGAAAGAACAGCACTGTTAGAGTTCGTTGTAGAATCTGAACAGCAGCTATCATTAAAAAGGAATAATTAGTAGAGCATATAAAATATTACATGATGACTATAAGAATCAATCAGAGGAGGTTAGAAAGGATTGGGAAGAGAGATTGGATAAGTAAAGAAACAACAGGGGGATATATGTATGTCTCCCAAATATACAACAAAGTCTAGAAGATTTAGGATCTTTGCCTGGAAATGTTTTATATAGGTATTTTTATACCCCAAGTATTTTATATAGGTATTTTTATACCCCAAGTAGACTCCAAAGAATTTTTCTGCAGGTAGACAGCAAATGTTGGAGATGTGATGGAGTAGAAGGAAGAAACGGGTACCTGGAAACATGTTTCTGACAGTGTAATGATTTGGCAGACTTTGAAGATTCCCTTGATACTGCTCTGTCAGAGATGCTAGGTGAGCAAATTGTTGTAACTAAGGTAATTATTTTTTTTGAGCTATGATACAGAATTGGGATTGCCTAGACATAGTAAAGCCTTGCTTAGTCTAATTATGGTGGCTGCCAAAAAACAATTTCTAGAAAATGTAAATCAGTCTAAACCA
The DNA here is from genome assembly GCF_019279795.1 of Protopterus annectens. Classification (NCBI taxonomy): domain Eukaryota; kingdom Metazoa; phylum Chordata; order Ceratodontiformes; family Protopteridae; genus Protopterus; species Protopterus annectens. The sequence goes on along the minus strand of NC_056744.1, from coordinate 38,150,166 downwards.
ACTTTACTAGCTGTAGCAAATATGGTAACCGAGATAAAACAACTGGAACTGGGATCTTTAGAAAAAGGTATGAGCAAAGTCTGTAGGAAAAAAGGTAATTGTGGGAACAATACATGCAGAGGAGGAATGAGGTTTAAAAGAAGGCAGGATTTGGATGAGCTATGTAATGTTTGACTGACAATGACTGGATAGATTATAAGTGATGTATACTGTTTGCAACTACAATTGCATCAACATGGTTTGTAATGTATAATGTTTGACAATTTTAGTTGCAATGTGGTTTGTTTTAATTTATATAAATGTAAGACTGCTTATATATCATACATGATATTTTAATAAAGATGTTTCTTGTTTTAAAAAAAAAAGCTCTCTGAACCTCATCTGAAATCTTATTAGGCTCACCTTTGGTGAAGTTCCATGCCCACTTTGAATGTATTCATTATGATGTTGAGCATGAGGACACAATTTCGGCTTCCCCATGTGAACCAAAGGGTACACAGCAATTGCCATTGGAACTAGTGTAGTTTTGATAACTCCCTCAGACATAAACAGTCTTTTGCATTTTCCAGTTCCACAAAACACATGATAGTGCTGCAAACTTCTGGTACTTTTCCAGTATCTATCTAATTGTTGATTCAGTGTTCCACAGACCAGACAGAATCAACATTGCTCCTTCTGAATCAGAGGCTCAGCTGTTGGACATAGTCTGCTTTTAGGAACCTTAGGATAGGCTTTCCCATGAAGGCTGAGGTGTGTGATCTCTGTCTCTTTGAACACATCCTTCTGTCCCTTTTTTTAAAATGAGAACCACTAACCTATTTTGCTAACTCGGGGATGTACTATCTTAGCTTCTCACACAATAATGAAAAGGTGAATTAACCACAACACTACAAGTGTATCCAGTTTATTATTGAATACTCAAAGTCCCTGCTGTCGACTGGCATGCGGTCGTAATGCAGTTTTCCAATGGGCAGAATGCTGACTCAAAATACATTGACTACACTACAGCAAATGGGTGGTGTAGTTAGAGTATCTGAGTTCAGCATTGTACACCGATATTGTGGTTCAGTGAGGAACAGGGAGTTAAAAAATTTTCTCAATGTAGTGCGATCTCAGAATTGGTATATATAATTTGCAGGGGGGCTTGTCCCCCTGCAAAATAGTAAAATACATGTACCATTGACTGGAATTTTACAGTGCATTAAGGTGCATAGCATCGGTGACTTGACGTCACCTCCTGCTATGTCGAATACGTTGAACTATGGGTTTTGATGTGTTCAGTTTCGACTTGGCCACAATTTCACTTTTTGGATTCAGGATTTTGGGTCAACCATGTGACCGTTTGACCTATGCAGTTTCAAGGTTTCAGTAGTAAACTGTGTATCTGTTGTTTTCAGTTCTTCTCGCTGGCTGTCATCCTTGCCTGCAGCCTTAAAGCACAAGGAATTTTTCAGTGTCTTTTTTTCATATGGTTTTGTCTGTTATGTAGGCTGACTAGCACTCTTCCATTATTGATCATGGCCATTTTGTTGTTTTTTTAGTGAGGGCCAATCATAGTGAGGTTATCCTCTGGACAAGCAGCAAGGATATTTGCTTGCAGTGGGAACTTTTGCAGATTATTCACATCAGATGTACATACAGTCTCTCTGATATAATTGCACACTATCTTGTAGTTGCAGAGAGTCTTCTTGCCACCAGGATGGCACGTTAATGGGATGCCCCTCTCTCATTTCCATTATGATTACATAGATTACGAAGGGTTAGTGGGAAATGACCACTGCCAGAAAGTTTGTAAAAATCTTAAGGGAAACTTTATGAATGGCATACAGCTTCTAAATAAACAGACATCTGAATAGTACCTCTAATCTCAGATTACTTTATTCCATTTAGTCTTTATTAATATTCCACATATTTTAGCTGTTATGAGTTACCCTAAAAACTAAGCTGTACCAAGTTTTCAAGATGGCTGCACAAGCTTGTTTTTAGCTCTCCCAGTGTGAAAACAGAAACTCAGCAGAGAAGGCCAGTAGACTTGTGTTTATGGGTGAATTTCAGTAGCTGGCTAGTAAGTACATTGCCTATATGCCAAGAATAAAGAAATGCAGAAGACCTGGAAAAAAATCAGCTACAAAAAGTGAGGAAGAAACACTGACTAGGGAGAGTTCTGCAGGTGTTCAGCAAAACGTAATGCAACCTTCAGACATGACTTCCAATAACCTACAGGATGATATAAGACAACTGCATACAGACCTAGTTAAAATAAACAGAGCACTGATAAGAGTATATTAACACAAACAACAAAAGGCTGGAACAAATGGAAGAAGCTTTAAACAGATATTTAGAGGTCTAAATGAAGAGAAGGCTGGCTGAATATGAGACTGCTCAGGAAGAGATGTTTCAAAAAAATAATAGAATTAGAGGACAGAGCACAGAGGGAAAACTTGAGATTTTCACCTATACCAGAGAAGCTAGAAGGAACAGACTGCATTAAATTTATGAAAGCACAAATAAGCAACTGGACTAGTATTCCAGAGCAGGGCTTGTTAGTTGAACGGGTACATCGTATGTATGCTCCAAATCTAACTATAGGAAAGCAACCTAGATCTTTAACAGTAAGGATGCAATCCTAGCAGCAGAAAGAATTAATTTTGTCAAAAGTGTGGCAGAACGACAAAATACCTAAAGTAGGTGACAGCAGAGTGTGGAGAATGATTACTCATTGTGCACCAGGCAAAAGAAAATTAAATTCATCCTTCTGTTTAGAGAATGCCAAGACTCGGGTGTAAGATTCAAACCACTGTATCCAGCTGTCTTCAAGGTATTCTTCCTTGGAGGGACAAAGTCATTTTTTGATGAAGTGCACACTAAGGAAGAAATGCAAAGGTTTGTCCAACAAAAACTGAGCTGTGAAACAGGAGGAGATTCAGCTTCATTCCTCTGGTAATAGACACCACAGAGGGTCTGCACCTTTGAAACCTTTTCCAGTATTTCAATGGAAAATGTTGGAGAGAAGGAAGGGAGCATGAGAGTTGACTAGAAGAATCAAGAGTACATTGGAAATGAAGTTGAGACGGGATAAGGGTAATGGAAAAGAACAGTAATAAAATCAGTAACTTAATGTGGGATTACAATGCATTAATTATATTTGTGAAGTTTGACAGCACAAGAAAATCTGGAAACATTGGACTTCTTCAAAATTTGTTTGCTGAGTGGGGGACTCAAGTATTTGCCTTACTTCCTGTCATTAATGTTTTGGGGAGGGGAAGCGAGGGGAAAACGCTAACTGTAACTAAAGAAAACAATTTCTTTTCTTAGTAGTATTGCATGGTTTTCTTTGCATGCTATTTAGGGTGTAACGGGGATTGTAAACAGGTGTTGTTTTTATTTTTCTCCCCGTTTTCTTTTTCTTCTTCTTCTTCTTGTGCAGTTTTGAGAAACTTGGGCAATGTAATAATTAAAAAAAGAAAAAGAGAGCCTGGTTAAGGGGGCATGCATGACAAAGTTCAAATTAATGTGCTTTTTTTCATTCTTGCATGGGGAAATTACTGATTAAGGACATTTGTTTTAAAACAGAGAGCAAGTAAATGACAAAAGAATATTGAATGTTATAAAAAAATGTTCAAGCACTTGCAAATATATATACTAAGTAGCATTTTCTGCAGCTGCTGTTCATGCCTCCATGGAGACAATCGGATAAAGAGAAACTAGAGATAGTTTGGTGGAAGGGGATTGGCTGAAGGAAAGGAAGAAAAAGGAACAAGAGAAATTGACTAGGACATAATGTTCTCTGAAAACAATCAGGGGATTTCCTAGGTGTGAAGATGATACAAAACCAGTTAGACTTGAAGTAAAGTTCTGGGGATACTGTTATAAACAGGTGCTTTTTTATTTTCTTGTTCACCCTTCTCTCTTTATTTGTTTAGTTTTTGAGAAATGTAGACATTGCAATGAAAAAAAATAAGGAGGGGAGGAGATGGGGGGAGAGCAAAAGGGTCTGGTTAAGAGAGTATGAAAAATGAAAAATCAGTGTGCTTATTCCCATGCTTGCATAGGGAAATGACTGGGTAAAAACCCTAGGCGTTGTCCAGTAACAGTTTTATTACAAAGCATGTAAATGAAAAAGAGTATTGAATATTGCAAGACTTTTTTTTCTGATCCTTAGCAGTTTTGTGTCTGGTTTGCATGTCACTAGAAGACAATTTGATAAAGAAAAATGGCTTGGAGAAAATGTTTACTGAAAGCATTCAAGTGTTTTCTCAACTGGGAGAGTTATATAGATATAAAAAATCAGATAGCACTTACTAATAGCACAGGCTGTACCATGCGATTTAGCATGACTATCCTTTCTTTTTGGTTAAATTTAGACTGTTTGTGTAGTTTTCAGTTTAGAATTTATGTTCTTATTAGGAAGTAAAAACATCAATATTTGAAGTTGTACATAGTTGTGTGTGTTATTGTAAAGTTCATAAGTTTTAGGAGGTGGTTGTTCTTTTTGAGGACTCTCAAAAAAAAAAAAAGTTATGTAAGATGTGACATAGACGCAAATGGATATGACATGAAACAACTGTATAAAAGACCAACCTGCCCAACAGTATATACATGTAATATAAAAGCTGGAACTAGACATTTAGAAAAAGCAGTTATTTATAAAAGGTGGTAATAATAATAGCTATGCTTTCTGTAATGTCTTTCAATATGAATGGTCTTACAGATAAAGATAAAAAAGAAAGAGTAGTGAATTATATAAAAATGTAGAGTGCAAATAGCTATGCTACAGGTGACGTGGAAAGAACTGAACATGTAAATGTGATAAAGGTTTTCTGGATGGTTATTCAGCGGAATATTTGGGGCAAAGGAAAAGAAGAGTACTTATATTAATTGCAAGAGAAGTTCAATAGTGCTAGAAGAGGAAAAGATAATAATGGAATAATAAATATGATAATAATAATAATTATAATAATATGATAATAAATATGGACCATAGTACTAAGGGGCTACTGGCTAGGGAGGAGGATTACACTGGCATGCATTTACATCCCACCTAAAACTGCTATAATGGAGCTTAAGAAAATTCTGGGAGAAATAATCAGCTTTCAGGAAGGAATATTACAGGTGGAGACTAGAATTTGGTTTGCAGCAGTGAAGATGTGTCTGGGGGCCTACAAGGGAAAACATAACAAGGGAGGGTAGATTTTTGAAGAAATTTATGAAAATGTTCAGCTTGGAAGATGTGAATTCAGTCCTAGGAGTTCAGAGTGAATTTGTATATTACTCACCGAGATACAAAAACTGGGCTAGGCTAGATAGAGTTTATATCTCACAGGAACATGTGCATTTAATTGAAGGTCTTAACATGCAACCAATAACTATTTCAGATGATGCACCAATGTTGTTGTGTCTTTCGGCTTTTCCCGGTTAGGAGTCGCCACAGCGGAACTCCAGTCTGCTAATGATTGGCAGTAGATTTTTACATGCCGAGTTGCCAGCCCTGACTCACAACCTTCAACGAAGGTACGCCCATTCACGCATGTCTCCAGACAGAAGACACTCTAGCTGAGAATTGAATGGGACAACGTCTTACTGTGAGGTGACAGCGCTACCACAGCACCACCACCGCAGCAATAATAGCTAAAATAAAAACGCAAGGTAATGAAATGAAAATGAGACACTGTCTCTTTCCCACCTACCAGTTGAAAAGAGAAATTTAAGGAATGGGTAATTCAGGCTTAACCAGAAAAGATAGATTTATCTTTATTTATTTTACATTTGTTTACCGGGAAAGTCTGACTGGACATAGGTCTTTTTTTCAGTGGAGGCCTAGGGAGAAATGCTCCACATATTACAAAGACCAGATATGACATAGTACAACTTTACAGTTACAGAAGAGTGACATTTACATTTTCATATACAAGAAGTCATTTATAATGCAAAAATTAAGTGATAACACACAATACAGAAAAATAGATAAGTTTACACTGATTATAGGAAGACACCATTAAGCAGTGTGGTTATAGAATATCTATTCAGAGATATCATTAAACATAGATCAAAGGATTAAGTGTGGAAGGAAGATTAGGATATGAAGTATGATGAAAGAGGCTATTTAAGCTGAAAACAATCAGGTTAACTACCTGCCAGTTTTGGAGGGAAGGTTATTATGAGTGAGCAGACATAAGATGGGGGTAATCTATCCTGGTGAGTTACAATTGCAGGTCCAATTTAATTGGAAGTGTGTTTTGTAGGCATTTTTTGAACTGGGTCAAGGTAATGATAGCTGTTATATTTGTGGGCAGAGTGTTCCATTTTTGGCAATATAGTTCGAACAGAGAGAAGCTCCTGCAGAGTTGTTGGGCTATAGTGACTTGTAGATGATGTTTGTTGTTGGAATGTAGGACCCTAGTACTGGAGTAAGGTTGTATTAGTTTTGCAATGATGGGGCTTTGTTGGGGTTATAAAGTATGTTTGAGTTAGTGTAAGTTGGTTATAAAGTAGAAGTTGAGGAAGTTCTAGCCAGATTAGTTTTTTTAGGGCAGTGGTGATTGAGATGTGAGCTATTAGAGGTGAACTTTGCTATTTTGTTATAGCAAACTTCATGCTTAGATATGTCGGATTTTTTGAGGTTGGTGGGGATAGAGGAGGTATATAGGAGTGTGAATAGGAGGCGTGTTTGTGCTATTTTGGCTTTAGTGCTGTTTGTGAGGAATTGTTTTTCTGTTTAGTCCCCCTAATGTTTTGTGAACTTTCTTAACAGTGAGTGAAATGTGAGTGTCAAACCTCATGTTGTGGTCTGTCTCAACTCCAAGAAGTTTGGTGTAAGTGTCAGGAAGGATAGTAGTGTTATTGTTAGATGTGATAGTAAATATGGGTGTATGAGTGGTATGGATTGAAGGAAGATGAGAATGTTTGTTTTGCTAGGGTTTAGTGTTAGTTGAGAGTTATTGAGCCATTCTTCTACAGAGAGGAAGTAAGCCTGAGTTTTCATTTGTAGTTCTTGGAGAGAAGGTGGGATAAAATTAATGTGGAGTTTAAAACTAGGTTGGAAATAAAAAAGGGAGATATGGCTAAACAGTAACAAGAATTATTTAGAGGGACTGACAAATGTTAAAGTATTGCAAAATAGGGGGAATCTGTCAGAACAAGAAAAGGAACAAGCAACTGCAGAATGCTAAACAGAAAATAAGGGATTACCTCGATAATGTGCATGAGTTTAGAAAGATTGCTGTTAAGCAACTGTTTTTTTATAATTCGAGAGCACAGAAACTCAGGCAACAAAAAGTGGAAAGGGTAGTCATCAAGCATAGGGAGCCTTTAACAAGGAAGATAACAAGAGACCCTGTAGAAGTATTAGAAATATTTCAGAAATTTTATGAAAATTTGTATAAAGTAGAGAAAATGGAAATCAAGAAGAGATGACAATGGAAATATTTATGGAAGAATTAAATATGCCAAAGTTAGGGGTAGATAAGGCTCAATTACTTACAGTTAAGATAGGAAGGGATGAGATAAAAATGGCTGTCTAACCAATCTACAAGAAAGTCCGCAGGAGTAGATGGTATTCCTGTGGAAGTTAGAAGGGAAAAATTGGTAAAAATCGAAGATTTTGCTTAACAGTATTTTAAGAGGAGAGAAGTACCAGCAATCCTGAAAGAAGGCATTGGTAATGGTAATACCTAAAGAGGGTAAAGATCCATTGAATCCAGCTTCATACAGGCCCATTTCAATATTAAACCATGATTATAAAGTGTTTGTCTATAGTGGCTAAAAGAATGGCAAAAGTGATACCAAAATTGATAAATATAGATCAGTGTGATTTTGTGAAGGGGAGGCAAACAATACAATTGACAATATTAACAACACCGATGATCCAGAGGGAAGCAGGATGTAAGAAAGTGCCACTTTTATTGGTGGATCTTGATGCAGAGAAAACGTTTGACAGAGTAGACTGGGACTTCATAAGCAGGTTAATGGAATCATTTGCTTTCCCTGATACAATTATAAGGTTGATTAGAAGAATATATGAGGGATCGGAGGCATGAATTGAAGTGGGTGGGGTCCTCTCCAATAATTTCTGCTTGAATAGAGGAACCAGGCAGGGTTGTCCTCTTTCCCCTTTGTTATTTGCATTATATTTAGAACCAGTGGCAAAGAAAATAAGGGACTCTGAATTCCAAGGATGTAATTGGTATGGTACTCAGGAAAAGCTGGCTCTATTTGCAGATGATATTATTTTATACATGACAAAACCAGAAAGAGAGATTACAGTGTTGTGGAACATTTTAAGACTGTTACAAATCTTCTCAGGATAGAAAATGAATGAAGCTAAAACAAAGGCAATAGCGGTAAATTATGTACCCACACAAAAATTGGTCCAACAATATCCATATTTATGGAAATGTGATAAAATGAAGTATTTAGGAGTATGGATTAGAAATGGCTCTGTGGTGGCAGCTAAGGATATGTGGGAAGAGACTAAACAGAAGATAATACAAAAATTGAGAAACTGGAAATTTTGTTATATGGATATGGATACTAGGCTACAACCCATTAAAATGTTTTAGTCCCTTTAGTCTTATACACAGGTCAGGCATATGTTTATCAACCGGAGGAGAAGTTGTGGATAGCAATTAAAAGAGCTGAAGTATTTTATCTGGGAAGGGAAGACAGCAAGGGCCAAATGGGATAAGATGATAATTCCAATAGAACCAGGTGGACTAGGATTATCTCATTTGAGGGGCTATTTTAGAGCAACACAGTTAAGGCTGTTAAACATAGCACAAGCAGAAAACTATAATTCAAAGTGGAAAGGAATGATGCTGACACAGGGAGGAAGATCAAGAAATAAGGAGAGACTGGGATTTTGGATGCAGACTCTTAAGAACAACAACCAAAATCATACAGAGTATTATATTCGTAAAATAGCAGGGAGTATTCTAAGAACCAAACCAGCACGAGAATAGAGAAAAGAGATTTTGCTGATAAGGTTGACTGCGGTCAGGGATACAGATAATAGGCAAGAGGGGGCTGGACTTTAGTGGAGAAAACTGGCAAAGGAACCAAGGTATTGGGAGCAAATAACTAGAAAGGGAAAGGCAAAAAAATGGGAAGAAGCCAAGAATTTATTTGGAGTGCTGGTAAGAGATTGCCTTCCCTGTCAAGGATTGATATTAAAGCATAGGCAAAGAGAAAGAAACGAGGCTCCTAAATGAAACACCAGCAGTGGTAGAGTTTTTAATAGAATCTAGAATGGAAGCTGCCATTAAAAAATGAATAATTAGTAAAGCATATAAAATTCCTGCATGATAATTATAAGAATCAATCAGCGGAGATTAGAAAGGATTGGGAAGAAAGACTGGATAAGCAATTCACAAAGAGATAATGGGGGGATATATGTATATCTTCCAAATATACAACAAAGTATAGACTATTTAGGATTTTTTCCTGGAAGTGCTTACACTGGTATTTTATACCCCCAGTAGACTCCAAAATTTGTTTTGTTAGCTGGATAGCAAATGTTGGAGGTGTGAAGGGCAAGAAAGAGATGGCTGGGAACATGTTTTTGGAAGTATGATGAGCTGGCAGACTTTTGGGATTTTCTGCTGACAACTCTGTCAGAGATGCTGGGTAAGCAGATTGGACTGACTGGGGAGAAGATTTTTTTAAGTTATGCTACCGAATCAGAATTGCCAGGACATGTAAAGCTTTGCTGAGTCTAATTATGGTGGCTGCCAAAAAAGCAATTATTAGAAAATGGAAATCAAAGTCTAGACCAACTTTACTAGAAGTAGTGAATGTAGTGACAGAGATAAAACAACTGGAACTGGGATTTTTAAAAAAGGGAAGGAGCAAACTACATAGGAAAAAATTGGAATTGTGGGAACAATAAATTCAGAGCAGGAACGAGGTTTAAGAGACAGGATTTGAATGAACTATATAATGCTTAACTGACAATGACTGGATGGTTTATAAGAGATGTATAATATTAACTCCAAACCAGTCACCCAAAAACAAGATACCAAGCAAAAATCCACTGCAAAGCCACACAAGAAAGACCTGGACTGAAAAATTAGCGCTTTCGTTCGATTTATTACACTACGAATTTCATCAGAAAATAAATTTCTCACTGAAAACCACCCTTTTTATACTAAGATTTGTAAAAAAGCACATGACATTTCACACCAATGAAAAAAATAATGAAAAATAAATAATTAAATCTCAGTGCTAAATTCACTTACTGAGTTAAAGGAATATACATACTTATAAAATACATTTATGCTTTAAAGTCTCTGCATTTGTAAAAAAAACATTTAATGCTAATGGTTTCATTAAGACCAGGAAAGTGATCATCATTTAATAAAATTTACCATTTACTCTCCCTGCATTCTAATGCAGTCTTAAAATCAACTAAAGAATCAAGTGAGAAAAAAACAAACTGTAAAACAAGAAACAGGAGAAGAAACTGCGGAACGGCACCAGAAATTTAATAAATTAAGCGCTTTTCGTTTGTTACATTTACAAACTTACTCAGACATTTTGTATCACGTGAAAAACACATTTTAAATATAATAGCAATTAACTAATCATTAAGTCAATAAAATCATTTAAAAGAATAAAATCATTTAAAGGAATAGCTACATTTTACAGCCACTTGGAACACCACTCACTAGCTAATAAAAACTATCCTTGTAGATGGTCAGTTGTTCAAAAGATCAAACATCCTAAATTGTACCATAAAAAGTACCATACAATAAAGTATAACAAATAGAAAAACTGAACATAAAGCAAACAGCAATGTTAAAAATCAATATATCATCTAATGAGACTTTTGAGTTTGAGAGTGCTACTAATCGAACAGCCCTCATTTAAGCCGGGTATATTATAAGCATTCAACCTAATCTGACAGCTTAACTCTAATTCTTCTAACTTTAATGTATCTGGTCCATCCCGAGAGTTCTGACAAATTTGATCAATCACTATAAATTTAAAGGAGTGATTAGGGTACTGTGAAATGTGTTTCGCCAAGGCGTTCTCAGGTTTATGTTTTCTGATAGCATAAATATGCTCATAAATGCGGTCACGAAGCCTCCTCTCTGTTTTACCAATATAGAAGGCCAAACATGACTGGCACTGAGCTAGATAAACTACCATTTTAGAATTACAATTCACTCTCAATCTCAGATTGTATTTTTGATCGTGAACTTTGAATCTGTTAGATTCAGTAATATATTGGCAGTAATTACACGCTTGGCATTTGTACATACCCACTGTCCTTGCACGTGTAGTTGGATGATGTTCAAAATAAGCCTTAAAATTCTTAGCTTTTTTATATACTACCACGGGGTGTTCTACACTTTGAAAAACACTGGTGTCGTTCTTAAAAAGTGCACAATTTTTTGTCAGAATCTAAAAACAGTCTTTACTATTAAGGTTGTAAGTTGTTACGAAAGTAACACCTGATGTCTCTGGCAAGTAAGATTCATTGGAGACCTCAGGCAACAGAGAAAAGGTGTTATCTACTTCATTATTTGTTGTAAAATCATTATTCAAAATTGGTTTGTAAAAATGTCTCAGACGTTTACTTGTTACCTCTTCTATAATCACGTCAACCATGTGTTCAGGGGAGCCACGATGTATAAACATGCCTCTTAAATGTGCACATTTGGCATGAAAATCCTTGTCTAAAGTGGTTATACGGGCAGCCCTAACCAATTGGCCCTTTACTATAGCTCGTTTCTGGTGAAGTGGGTGGCAGCTAGAAAAGTGTAGAAATTAGTTGGAGTAGGTACTCTTTCTATAATAGTAGCTATAAGTTTTTGAGTAGAGTGATCTTTAGATAGTAAAATGTCAAGGTATGCTATGGACTCCGTATCAAAAGTGGAAGTAAACTTCAGGAAATGAGTAGTCTTATTGAAGTACTCAACCACTAAATCACTAGTGGAACTGTCACCATCAAGTAAGATGAAAATATCATCCAAGTAACGGGTATAAAAAAATTAACCTGTCTTTGAACTTACAATTGTTAAGTACAAAAAGGTGTTCCTAGTGGGCCATAACCATATTGGCCACACTGGCACCACAAGGAGAGCCCATAGCGACCCCGACTTTTTGGAGGTAAAAATTACCTTCAAACATAAAATAATTATTGTCTATAATTAAGTCCAAAAGTTCATGGACAAGATCCAACCCATTTCTAGTGCTGCCTTGTAACCTTAGCATTTGATCAACCCACTCAAGGGCTATATCATGTGGAATACACATATAGAGGTCTTTGAAGTCAATAGTAAGGAAATTATATCCTAAATTGACCTCTAACTTATTAATTTTATCTAAGAACATCCAAGAGTCTTTACAGATTTGGTTAAATTTAACCAAATATTTTTGTAAAATAGAATCCACAATTTTTGCACAAGGGTAGGTGGGAGATCCCCTACCATCAACCAAAGGTCGCATTGGGGGGTTGGTTAAATCTTTGTGTATTTTTAGGTATACGAATAAGCAGGGAAATCTAGGGTACACTGTTGACATATAATTATAAATATTCTGAGTGATTCTTCCCTCAATAAACATATCTTCTATATAATTCTTAATAATATGGTGTTATTCATTTCTGATCTTGAACTGACAGACTGAGAGGGAATTCAATAGATGGACCATCCTTGCATTATAATCGGTCTTATCAAACACAACTACACCACCACTCTTGTCTGGTTTACAAAACCTAATGTCATGTAGTTTAATAAATTCAAGGCACTCCTTTTCAACTTTGAAGTTTTTACCATAGTTACCCCTATGTTGCCCTGTCTGGAACCTTTGATGAATATCTAGTTCGCAAATAAGTTCAAAGACTTGTAACAGAGGGTTAAACACACTAGGGATCCTAAAGGTGTTGGTGTCAAGCATGTTGGTGTTGCCCATTATTAAATTAAGGTTGAGTTTTTTTTTGAGTAGTAAATAATTTTAAATCGATGATAGTTTTAACAACATCTAATTTCTGAGCTGGAACATACGTATGACCTTTAGACAACAACTCAACTAAATCAGGCGAAATGTCAACTGAAGAAAAATTATACACTCTAAAATCCCCATTCACATTAAGTATGGTTGGAGTGTTAGTTGGCAAGTCATTAATTTCTTCACTTGATACATCAACAGTCCTCGACTTCTAACACAGTTAGCACATTAGAAAGACCAACAACTTCAGAAGTGGAAACAGGTGCATTTACATCAAGTAACATAGGTGGACAAACAGTTTCTATAAAACTACCAGAAAAACATACATCATTAATTATCTGGACTTCTGTTTCTTTTTCTGGTTGAAGTGTCCTGTCTGCTGTTTTGGTCTTGCTCCTAAAAAATTAGGGTCATTAGATCTCAAATTGTAGTGACCAGTCCTGTTATTGTTCTGTAACACCTCACCCCTTCTAGATCCAGTTTGGATTAATTCGTCCGAACTAGTGTCGGGGAGAGTTGGAATATCTGAAACTTGGTTATTCCCTATATCAGGTAAAATAGTTCCATTACCAGATGAATGTTCTTAGATAAAATTAATAAGTTAGAGGTCAATTTAGGATATAATTTCCTTACTAATGACGTCAAAGACATCTACACGTGTATTCCACATGATATAGCCCTTGAGTGGGTTGATCAAATGCTAAGGTTACAAGGCAGCACTAGAAATGAGTTGGATCTTGTCCATGAACTTTTGGACTTAATTATAGACAATAATTATTTTATGTTTGAAGGTAATTTTTACCTCCAAAAATCAGGGTCGCTATGGGTTCTCCTTGTGGTGCCAGTGTGGCCAGTATGGTTATGGCCCACTGGGAACACCTTTTTGTACTTAACAATTGTGAGTTCAAAGACAGGTTAATTTTTTTATACCCGTTACTTGGATGATATTTTCATCTTACTTGATGGTGACAGTTCCACTAGTGATTTAGTGGTTGAGTACTTCAATAAGACTACTCATTTCCTGAAGTTTACTTCCACTTTTGATACGGAGTCCATAGCATACCTTGACATTTTACTATCATAGGTTCATACTAGGCTATCTGCCCTAGGGCATTTATAAGCCTAGCCAGAATGTGTTTGGCTTTCGCCACCCATTTTAAATTTATTTTGCTATGCCCTTTTTCGAGGTTAGTATACTCTGCCTCTGTCTAACAGTGACACAGAAGTGATACCCGGGGTAAACCTATGATCTCCCATCCACTCATCAAGATTCCTCTTGAAGAGAGTCAATGAGGGACTCTGCCTAACCTGGACTGGGATTTTATTCCAGATTGAAGGGAGCCTCTGGGTTATGAATCTGTCCCTCCAGCATGTTCTATTTATTTCAGTGCTGAGGTTCAAGTCTCTCGAGCACGTAGCTCGATGGGATTTGGATTTTCTGAGGTGCAGCATGTCCACTAATTCCGGGTTGGACATGGCTTTATACGTCAGGCACAGATCGCCTCTGAACAGGCGGTATGCCACTGAGTAGAGCTGGAGTTTCTTTAACCGGGCAGCATATGGCATCTGTTTGAGCCCTTTGATCCTCTTGGTGAGGTACTTTTGGGGTCTTTCCAGTTGCTGCAGGTGTCTGGTAAGGTACATCCCAAAAGGGTTATTGTACTCAATTATGGGCCTGATGAGGGATGAGTAAAGAGGCACGATGACGTCCCCTGATCTAGATGTGAATCCCTTCATGATTAGGTGGGCTATATAAAATGTTTTTCTAACCACTTTGGCCACGTGGTTGTCAAATGAGAGATTGCTATCAACTTGGGTCCCCAGTTCCCTAATTACTTCTTCTATACTTAATGGATTACCACCTATGTGGTAATTTGTGGGCACTTTGTTTTTGCCAAAGGGGATGACTATACACTTTTTGGCATTTAGCTTGAGGCCATGGCTCTGGCACCAGTTGTCTGTTTCTATGAGGCCCTTTTGGAGGATGCTTGTGTCGGCTGGAGAGTCGATTATGGCGCCCAGTTTGCAGTCATCTGCGAACTTGGTCAGCCACAGTCCTTCCGTGTTGGCCTGTACCTCCGAGAAATATATACCGAACGAGAGGTCCCAGGACTGAGCCTTGTGAGACACCACTTGTAACTGGTTTGGAGTCTGACATGGCTCCAGCAATTCTAACCAGGTGGGTTCTGTCCTTGAGCCAGTTTGCAATCCATCTAGTGACATAGGGGTTTATATTTAAGCTGGTGAGCTTATCTATAATGCCCGAGTGGGGTATTGTATCAAAGGCTTTTGTGAGGTCCAGGTAGGCTGTGTGGACCACCTTCCCCTCGTCAATGGCCTTGGTGACTGTTTCAAAGAAATCAACCAGGTTTAAGAGGCAGGATCTGCCCTTAACAAAGCCGAACTGGGTAGGATCCAGTGTTTGTAGGTCCCCAATATCTTTATTTATGAGGTCCATGATGATCCTTTCCATAGCTTTGCAGACCAAGCTAGTCAGGCTTATGGGGCGATAGTTTCCAGGATCCGTTGAGGCACCACCTTTATGGAGAGGGACCACTGTTGCTGTACGCCAATCTTTGGGCACATATCCTGTAGTAAGGCTGAGATTAAACAGTAGTTTTATGTTTGGGTTTAGCTCTTCTTGGAGTTCATGTAGGACGCAGCCCGGGACACCGTCTGGTCCCATTGATGCTGTGTTTTTTGCTTTGGAGAGGGCGGCTCTTACCTGAGCATCTGAGATGTCAGGGGGGCAGCACTCTGCTGGGATAGATATTTGCCCTTTTGGTGGGGAGGGGGGGAGAAGTTTGCGCTGAACCTGTCAGCTAGGATGTTGGCAATGTCTGTGGGTTTGGTGTATTTTTGTCATTTTGGACTAATTCTGAGCATATCTGGGAATTACCACCCAGGTTCCTAACATAAAGCCTTGTGATTATCCTTAGTGTCCTGTGCAATTTTTCTCTCGAAGCTGGCCTTAGACAATTTTATGTGTGCCCGTAGTTTTTTGCTAATACTGATCAGTGATGCCTTCCCTTTTTGGGATTTTGCTCTATCATTTAGTAGCTTCATCCTTCTATTGTATAGTTTGTTTATGGCTGGGGTCCACCAGACAGGACATCTGCCTTTGGAGGATTGGGTCTTGGTTTTATTTGGGATCGCATGATCCATGCATTCCTGAAGGTTTTCAGGTCTGGGCCGTATTTTCCACAGGCCCGGGGGCTTTGAAGGATTCCACCTCAGTTTTGAGGAGTGTGAAATTTGCTTTAGAGAAGTTTTTCACTGTGGTTTTCTGGGCAGGGGGTGGGGTCGGGATGTGAATATCCAGTGAGATTAGTTTATGGTCTGATCTCTTCAGTGAGGGATATACTTCTGGTCTGGAGCATAGAGTCCCCATGTTGGTGATGATCAGGTCCAGTATGTTTTCCCCTCTTGTGGGAGTGGTAACAAGTTGTTCCATAGCATTTGAGTTTATAAATTCTAGGAACCTTTGGGCTAGGGTGTTGGAGCTAGAGTAATGCTCCCAGTCTATGTTTGATCTAAAGATCACTCTACTCAAAAACTTATAGCTACTATTTATAGAAAGAGTATCTACTCCAACTCATTTCTACTTTTTTCTAGCTGCCACCCGCTTCAACAGAAACGAGCTATAGTAAAGGGCCAATTGGTTAGGGCTGCCCGTATAACCACTTTAGACAAGGATTTTCATGCCGAATGTACACATTTAAGAGGCATGTTTATACATCGTAGCTACCCTGAACACATGGTTGACGTGATTATAGAAGAGGTAACAAGTATAAACGTCTGAGACATTTTTACAAACCAATTTTGAATAATGGTTTTACAACAAATAATGAAATAGATAACACCTTTTCTCTGTTGCCTGAAGTCTCCAATGAATCTTACTTGTCAGAGACATCAGGTGTTACTTTCGTAACAACTTACAACCTTAATAGTAAAGACTGTTTTCAGATTCTGACAAAAAATTGGGCACTTTTTAAGAACGACGCCAGTGTTTTTCAAAGTGTAGGAGAACACCCCGTGGTAGTATATAAAAAAGCTAAGAATCTTAAGGCTTATTTTGAACATCATCCAACTACATGTGCAAGGACAGTGGGTATGTACAAATGCCAAGCGTGTAATTACTGCCAATATATTACTGAATCTAACAGATTCAAAGTTCACAATCAACAATACAATCTGAGATTGAGAGTGAATTGTAATTCTAAAATGGTAGTTTATCTAGCTCAGTGCCAGTCATGTTTGGCCTTCTATATTGGTAAAACAGAGAGGAGGCTTCGTGACCACATTTATGAGCACATTTATGCTATCAGAAAACATAAACCTGAGAACGCCTTGGCGAAACACATTTCACAGTACCCTAATCACTCCTTTAAATTTATAGTGATTGATCAAATTTGTCAACTCTCGGGGTGGACCAGATATATTAAAGTTAGAAGAATTAGAGTTAAGCTGGCAGATTAGGTTGAATGCTTATAATATATCCGGCTTAAATGAGGGTTGTTCGATTAGTAGCACTCTCAAACTCAAAAGTCTCATTAGATGATATATTGATTTTTAACATTGCTGTTTGCTTTATGTTCAGTTTTTCTATTTGTTATACTTTATTGTATAGTACTTTTTATGGTACAATTTAGGATGTTTGATCTTTTGTAACAAATGACTGTCTACAAGGATAGTTTTTATTAGCTAGTGAGTGGTGTTCCAAGTGGCTGTAAAATGTAGCTATTCCTTTAAAGGATTTTATTCTTTTAAATGATTTTATTGACCTAATGATTAGTTAATTGCTATTATATTTAAAATGTTTTTTTCACATGATACAAAATGTCTGAGGAAGTTTGTAATTGTAACAAACGAAAAGCGCTTAACTTTAATAAATTTCTGGTGCCGTTCCGCAGTTTCTTCTCCTGTTTATTGTTTTGCAGTCTTAAAATCACCACAAACATCTGAAACAACTGTATCAAGCACAAAAAAAGAAAACTTTAGAAAAGTTCTCACACCACAGCATGTCGCACTATTGCATTTGTCATGTCTTTGTTTTTGACAGCTAATACGTTTGTAAATTCTCCTACCTAATGTCCTAGTGGTCTTGCTGATGTAAAAACCTGTGCAAGAATTCCACAAAGCAGCATACACAACAAAAGTTGACTCACAGGTGTAATAGCTCTTCACCCAAATGATTTTACTAAGATGCTTTAATTCTATAGAACTTGAGTTGACCAAATACTTGCATTATCCCCAATGCCCACAAGCAAAAGTACCAAGCGACCCAGAATTCTCATTTGACCAAGTGACCCAGAATTCTCATTTGATCTAATAAACTTGTCCTTTTCCAAAATTGATTGTAAATGAAGTTGTAAAGCTGTGTGACAGCACGGCTAAACCAATTTTGTCTGCACATGGTAGTTTATGTTCTAACGATGTACAAAATGTTGATAAGTATAGGTTATTTTTTCCTTTCCTATTTCAAATTATATGAGTGTCATTAGAAATATTGTAGCAGACATTTGGAAAATGATAATGGGTAATTCAGATCTTGTTAATATTTTAGGTGACAAACCTTTCTAAAGTGGTTAGTATAAAAACAATTTTGGAAAAGGACAAGTTTATTAGATCAAATGAAAATTCTGGGTCACTTAGTACTTTTGCTTATGAGCATTGTAGACAATTCAGGTATTTGGTCAACTCAAGTTCTATAGAATTAAGGCACCTTAGTAAGACCATTTAGGCGAAGGGCTATTACACCTGTGAGTCTACTTTTGTTGTGTATGCTGCTTTGTGCAATTCCTGCTTAGGTTTTTACAGCGGCAAGACCATTAGAACATTAGGTAAGAGAATTTACGAACATGCATTAGCTGTCAAAAACAAAGAAATGACAAATGCATTAGTGCGACATGCTGTGGTGTGTGCGAACTTTAAAAAGTTTTCTTTTTTGTACTTGATACAGTTGTTTCAGATGTATTTTGTGGTGATTTTAAGATAGCATTAGAATGCAGGGGGAGAGTAAATGGCAAGTTTTATTAAATGCTGATCACTTTCCTGGTCTTAATGAAACCATTAGCATTAAATGTTTTTTTTTTTTTTTTTTTTTTTTTTTTTTTTTTAAATGCAGAGACCTTAAAGCATAAATGTATTTTATAAGTACGTATATTCCTTTAATTCAGTAATTGAATTTACCACTGATAAATTTTTTATTTCTTTATTTTTTTCATTTCTTTATTTTTTTCATTAGTGTGAAATGTCCTGTGCTTTTTACAAATTTTAGTATAAAAGGGATGGTCTTTCGTGAGAGATCTATTTTCTGAAGTTCGTAGTGTAATAAATCGAATGAAAGCGCTAATTTTTAAGTCCGGCTCTTTCTTGTGTGGCTTTGCAGTGGATTTGTGCTTGTTATGATGTATACAGTTGTTTCAATGGTGTCTGTGATGTAAACTGTTTGCAACTAAAGTGATTTTGTATGTTTTTCATTTACATAAATGTAAGATTGCCTTTGTCATATGTGTAAATTTAATAAAGATGTTTGGAAAAAAAAAAAACTAAGTTGTACCAGGACAGGTAAACCGACAAGCACATATATAAGAAATGGGCATGGAGCGGTGTCCTTGTATGCTGTATGTCAGTGATTCGAATCTTTGTCCAGACCTATCAGAATGTAATATCTTTCATGTAAGTGGTAAGCAAATGACTCCTAAGTAAGTTTGAAGGTCATATATATATATATATATATATATATATATATATATATTCTCAAGCCAGCCTTGAAGTCCTATGTATAATGCACATCTCTAAAGTACAGTTGTGATATTTGATGTCCTCCTATTCATATGCTGCAGTATTCATCACATAAGGAGAGTCCGCCTCTGGCAGACTCATACGCCCAGCCAGTATCAAAGGTCTGCATGCTACTGCGAGGTACATGCTATGTCACAAAACTTCATGCGTAGGCCGGCCATAAAGCGACATCCGGTATAAAGCAGATGTCAGCACGCACCTATCGCAGAACTTTTCTGCCGCCAGTCCAATTGCCAGCTCCAGACATTCGCTCACTAGACAGTTGTGAACCAGATGCCAGACTGCTTGTTTGTTGGGTTTTTATGTAAGCTAGAAAGGGTAAGTGTTAGTTTGGAAGACAGATTCCACATAAAGTGGCCCACAATCTTTGCCTCTTCTGTCTAGGCCCAGACCACAACCACACCGAATGCGCTATTTGCAAGTCCTTCATCCGTAAGAGCCTCAGGAGTCATTTAGCATCTCTTAAACTCTACTTAGAGAATCAGCAACTTAAGCGCCTAGCACAGGAGATGGAAGTGATATCGGGTCATTCAGACAAGCCCTTACCGAAAAAGGCTAAGAAATCGTGGCCTGAACTTTCAGCTGTGCTCTCTCTTCTGGTCATTTCTCCTGAGGCCGATGTAGGCCTGGAGGCTGTGCTGGAGGTGATGAGTGTACTTTCGGCAGGTACCATAGGGGAAGCCCCAAAGGAGTCTACTGGCATGTCTATGAGGGAAGTGCAGGCATCTGATCCGGGTGAAAAGGGTGAACTCAGGCTCGTTATCTCCGAAGGCCCTCGTGGCATCACACAAATCACTGTGCATAAAGATGTGCTTACAGATGTTGTCAAATGTAAGCCAATGTCTGCCCCTTCCACCATTCACCATATGGAAGCCCCTAAAAAGAAGGGCAAAATAAAACTTGTTTCTACTGCTTCACCACAGCAGTCTTCTGACTGGCAAGATTTTTCACAAAGCTTCATTGCCTTCATGGCCCTATACTAATCTTCTCCTCCTCCTGTTCCTCCACGGACCTTTTCCCCTTCTACTACCTTTAAAAGGGCAGCTTTTGACACCTCTTCAGAAGAGGAGGATTCTTCTGAAGAGGAGTCTTTAGCCTACTCCACCCAGATGGTCCCCCACTTGGATATGCCTCCCCAGAGGAGGAATCTAATGGTACAGATTCCCCTAGGGAGGATATTTCCTTTGGATAGACCATTCCCAAAATGAAAGATTTTTTTTTAAGTGGGACTGTTCCCAAGTTTCAGATGTACAGAAGAGGTACTAGGACCTCTTGCAGATGGATTCCCCATCTCCTTCTGCAATCCCTCCAGTTCTGCCTGCTTTTTTGGATGCCTTCTCAGCTGCTTCCCAGTGTCCAGACTCTCAGCCTCCTGCCCTGAAGCATCCAGACAGGTTTTGTAAGGTACCTGAGGACTCCATGTTCCTTTTCAAGGCTCCTTCTGCTGACCTGGCTACCATATCCATTTCTGTGCAGAAGGCTTTCAAATTGCTCCCATCCACTTCCTTGTTACCCTCTGATAAGCAGATTAAGGTCATGGAACATTTGGGGAAAAAGGTTTACACCTCTGCTACTTTGGCCTTCCGGGCAATTAATTATCAGACCCACATGGCAAAGTACTCACTGGCTCTTATTGCTGATGCAGGGGAAACTTTTGGCAGACATCCCAGATTCCCCAGCTAAATCTCAATTGGCATCTATCCTCAAGTCATCTGCACAAGTGACTAGGTACTCCATCAAGTGCAGTTATGCTTCTGCTAGGGCAGCTGCCACTGGGTCATTCCTAAGAAGATATGCTTGGCTCAGGCAACAACCTGTGCCTGAGGATTTCAAGGCCAAATTGATGGATGCACCCCTAGATAACAAAGCCTTATTTAGTAGTTCAGCAGCAGAACTCTTCAAAAACCTTACAGGAGAAAGGGAAGGAGTTACAGGACCTTAAACAAATTATTGCTTCTCCAAGGCCATGCTTCCAAATGAATTTCCCAGTTAAGACTGCCTTCGTTAGAAAACCATCCCTGTCCTCTTTTAAAAGTAAGAGAGGATCTAGAAAGCCAGCCTCTTCCAAGCCTGCTCCAGCCATTCCTGTTTCAAAACCGTCCTTTCAGTCCTAACTTAAGCCAGGTAGCTTGTGACTACCAGCCTCCAGGCCCATCCACTCCCCTGTCTCTTCATCTCAATCTATCTCTTGCTGCTTGGAAACTGATCACCCAGGACTCTTGGGTCCTCTCCATCATCAAGACAGGGTATTCCACGGTCTTGTAAAAATATTCCTCATTCAGAGGCATCCCCACCCCACCCCACCCCCAAAGATCATTTGAGCTTCTTTTCTCCGGTCATCTCAGACCTGCTGTCTCAGGGGACTATCCAAGAGACTCCCACTTCCCAGCAAGGGAAAGGATTTTATTCCAGGATGTTCTTGGTCCCCAGGAAGGATGGCCTTTCGCGACCCATCCTGGACCTTTCCCATTTAAATACCTTTCTCAAAGTCCCATCTTTTTGTATGTTGACTTTGCCTTCCCTACTCCCTCTCATTCTTCACCAGGCGTTCATGTTGTATTTAGACATAAAAGATACTTATCTTCACATCCCCATCCACCCACAGTTCAGGAGATTTTTACATTGTTCTGTTGCTTCCTTACATTTTCAGTTTTGTACTTTGCCATTTGGTCTCTCAATAGCACCAAGGGTTTTCACAAAATGGTTGACTCCTGTCATAGGATTCTGCAGAATGCAGGGAATTCAAATCTTCCCTTATCTCGATGACCTTTTCATTCAGGCACAGTCCCCAGGACTACTTCAGGAAAATCTTTCCTTCACTATTGCCTTTCTAGAGAGCTTAGGGTTTACCGTAAAGTTCCAGACGTCCTCTGTCACTCCTTCCCAAGATCACATTTTTCTGGGATGCAGGATACAACCAGACAAAATGTTAGCCTGTCTACCCACAGAGAAGGTGCTATTCCTGACCTCCTATTTTCAGAACATTCTTCCCCTACAGTCATTGTCGGCCAGGGATTTCCTACGTCTCCTAGGGTTTATGGCATCCACCATCATTCTACCCTTAGCAAAACTACACATGAGGACATTTCAAAGGTATTTAAGAACTGTTTGGATGCAACACTGTCATCCTTTAGAATTCTTGATCCCACTCCTTCCTTGCATAAGAAGGGAACTAGATTGTTGGATCCTACAAGTTGCCAAAAACCCCGGTCTACCCTTACAACCACCTCTTCCTTCCCTAGAGCTATTCACAGATGCCTAACACAGGTTGGGGTGCAAATCTTCAAGCCTGGAGGGTCAGAGATGTGTGGTCTCCCAGACAGGCACAGGAACATATTAATGTAAAGGTGATGAGGGCTCTAATTTATGCCTTTAAATCTTCAAAGCAGCCTAGTTCTGGGAGTACTGAGGTGTTTCACAGACAACACCACAGCTCTTTGGTACATCAACAAGCAGGGAGGAATGAAGTCTTACATTGCCTGGGAATTAGCCTTACAGAACCAAATTACCCTTCAGGTGGTTTGCCTCCCTTCAGCTCAGAATGTAGTGGTAGACTCTTTAAGCAGGTCCTTGACCCACTCCCATGAATGGATGTTGCACAGGGATGTGTTTCTGGACCTAATCCACCACTGGGGTACACCTCAAGTAAATCACTTTGCCTCCTCCATGAACAGACAGCTTCCAGAATTTTGTGCCAGGGTCCCACATCCCCTTGTCTGGAAGGTGGACGCGCTATCTTTCTCTTGGAAGGGGATGTTTCTGTATGCATTCCCCCCTTACCTCTCCTACAAAAGGTCCTTCTGAAGATTCAGCAGGATCAGCTAGAAATCTTGTTGGTGACTCCCTTTTGGCTAAGGTAGCACTAGTTCCCCTTCTCCTGCACCTAGCCAGGGGCAATCATCACAGGTTACTCCACAGGATGGATCTAGTCACACAAGACAAGGGGACCCTAGTACATCCACAACTGTCAACCCTGAACCTGACCTTGTGGGTGATAGGGTTTTAATCCCTTATAAATACCTTTTTCCAGAGGATGTGCTACAAGTTCTGCAGGAAGCCAAAAAACACACCGCTAGGAAAGTCTGTATTTCCAAACAGAAAAGGCTTTCCATCTGGTGTTGCAGAAAGGACCTAGAGCCACTGTTAGTTGATGTTCCGGTGGTCTTGTCTTATCTATGTGAATTGATGAGGGCTGGGTTGTCCTACTCTTTGGTGAAGGCTCACCTTTCAGCCATCTCTGCTTGTCTGCCTATGTCTCCACCATTAGCCTCCAGATTAGAGGTTAAACTGTTCCTAAATGTATCCTTTGTATTAGACCACCAAGGAAACCAATACCTCCTCCTCGGGATCTCAATTTTGTGTTAGAGAAGCTTACACTGGCACCATTTGATCTAGCATATGCTTCTTCCCTGCAGCATTGCACTTGGAAAACTGTTTTGTTAGTGGCCATTACATCTGCCAGAAGGGTTTCTGAGTTACAAGCTGTGATGTCCAATTCCTCCTTCACTACCTTTCATAGAGACATGGTTTCCCTGCATACCAACCCTTCCTTTATGCCCAAAGTGATAAATTATTTTTTTATTTTTTTTTATTTTACATTTGTTGACCGGGCTACTGGATATATGTCCATTTTCAGTAGAGGCCCGGGGAGAAAAGCTCCACAAAAAGATGGGTTTATATAATCAAGAGTTGTTATACATTCATATCAGAAATATTATACAAAAGGAAGGTATTACAAAAAAAAAACTGGTTCATACGCATTACCAAGAAAAATACTTTGCAATACTTGAAATAAAAATGCAAGAACATATTTTTTTTTTTTTTTTTTTTTTTAACTGGTTCATACGCATTACCAAGAAAAATACTTTGCAATACTTGAAATAAAAATGCAAGAACATTTTTTTTTTTTTTTTTTTTTTTAAGGGTGAGAAGAGGTAGAGGGAATAGAAAGTTTAGTCAGGGTTTGTACAGGACAGAGATGTTGGTGATTAAGCACAGTTTTTAGCTGCCTATTGAAGGTACAAACAAAAATACTAAAAGAACCTAGAAAAGGTTTGAGGGGGTGAAAAAAGGTAGAGGGAATAAAGGTTTAGTCAGGGTGTGTACAAGGATAGAGCCATTGAGAGTTAAGCAAAGTTTTTAGGTGCTTCTTGAAAGTGGGTAAAGAAGTAATAGCAGTGAGTTCACTTGGAAGCTTGTTCCAGATTGGTCCAATACAGTTGGAGAACAAACAGTCCCCAGCTTTGTTGTTGGATTTATAGGGTGCCGCTAGTAGCTTTGTGGCGGAGCGCAAGGAAGATAGATTTTTATAAGGAGAAATAAGGATACTAAGTATTGTGGTATTAGAAGGTTGATAGAAGCTTTTGTGGGTGATGGTAAGTTGCTGTAGTCGTATTTGATTTTGTAATTCTACCCAGCCTAGTTGTTTAAGATTTGAGCAATGACGGGTTCGAAAAGGGGCTCCTGTGGCAAATCTTGTAATTATTATATGATATTGCTAGTTTATTGAAATTAGATTTTGATAAGTTTGTAAAAATAGGTGAGGCATAAAGAAGGGTAGAGAGTAGGTGCGTTTGTGCTATAGTCCTTCTGGCTGAGGTAGTAAGGAAGGGTTTGAGCCTGTAGAGAGATCCAAGTTTTCTATTGACTGACTTGATGGTTAAGTTAATATGGGCATCGAAGTTGAGATTATGGTCTATTGTGACACCTAAAAGTTTGGTAGTAGAGTCAGGGGATATTATTGTGCTATTGTTAGAAATTATATCGAAGGTAAAGGTCGAAGATTTCTGTGGTGGTGTAAAAAGTAATAATTTAGTCTTTTTGGGATTCAGTAAGAGGCAATGCTGAAAGAACCAGTTTTCCACTGCTGTGAAGACTTGTTGTGTAGTGGTCTGAAGCTTAATTGGGGAGGATGCTGAACATATCAGTGTTGAGTCATCGGCATATTGTATACATATGGATTGAGGAAGGGACATATTTAGATTGTTAATAAAAATTGAAAAGAGGAGAGGTCCTAGTATTGAGCCTTGTGGCACTCCTATTGTGATGGGAAGAAGAGATGAAATGTGATTATCCCAAAGAACTGCTTGTTGTCTATTTTCTAAGTAGGAATTAAACCACTGGATAGCTTGAGTGTCCAAGGCAAATGATTTGAGGATGTTTAGTAAGAGGGAATGGTTGACCATATCAAAGACCTTAGAGAGGTCTAAGAATAGTGCTGAGGACAACAGGTTGTTCCAATTTTTATTAATATGGTCTGTGAATGACAAGCGTGCTGTAGTAGTGCTGTGATGGGGTCTGAAACTGTGTTGGCAGTCTGCTAGAAGATTGTTTTGGAGAAGATGGTCATGTAGTTGACTATGTATACATCTTTCCAAGATTTTAGCTAATGGAGAAAGTAAGGCTATGGGACGGAAGTTGGAGAGCTCGAAATAGTTACCACCCTTATGTAGAGGAATGATATGAGAAACTTTCCAGAGGGTTGGAAAAAAGCCTTGAGTTATGGTTCGATTAATTAATATGGAGACAGGAAGGGCAATTACTTTGGCTGCAATTTTTAGGTATTCAGCTGGGAGAAGGTCAGCTGAGGGGGTACATGGTTTGAGTTTTGTAAGAAGAGTAAAGATAAAATCTGTTGAAACTGGTTGCAGTTTGAAAGAGGGGGGATTTTTGTTGAGGGAATAAGGTGCTTGCGTGGACTGCGGAGATAAAGTTGAAGGAAGAGAGGTGACAGTGTCTGAGAAAAATTTGTTGAAAGTGTCAGCAATTTGGTTAGGCGTGTTCTGAGTGAGGTTAGAAGGAGTGGGTGTTTTAGAGTTACCTGGATGTAGTAGTTTATTGATACTTGACCAGAATTTCTGGGGGGTTTGGTGTTGGGTATGTTGGAAATTCCAATAATAATCTTTTTTATCAAGGAATATGTTTCTTTGTTGCATTCCTCAGTTGTTTAAAGGTTTGGTGGTCTGATGGGTTTTTAGTACTACGCCATTTGGCCCAGGTTCTATTTCTATGTAACATTTTTTGTTTGGTTTCTCGTTAGCCAAGGAGCAGGCTTTGCTTTGGTTTTAATTAATCTAGTAGGGGCATGGAGGTTGAGGATTTGAAGGAATTTGTTGTTAAAGTATGAGACTGCTTCGTCGAGAGGTAAGTATTTTAGGGGAGACCAATTACAAGCTTTGAGTTCTAATTGGAAGTTAGTTTGGTTGAAATTGCTTTTGTTCCTGGTAGTTCTAACTTGAGCATTATTGGAGATAGGGCTGTTTTGTCTGGTGATAAAAGTGGTTAAATGGTCACTGATATTATCAGGTAGTGTGCCTGTGGTATAAATCATAGGGTTGCTATTAACTAAAATCCAGTCTAGGGTACTTTGTTTGGAGCTGGTTTTGTTTATTCGAGTGGGGACAGTAATGGTTTGGATAAAGCCGTAGAGGTTTATGTGAGAGGTGGGTTTTTGGGAGATGCAAGAATTCCAATCGATATTAAAGTCACCTAGAAGTATAGTTTACTGAGGGAAGGAGTTTGAGAAGCCAGTACAGTAAGTTTTCAAGGGTATTAATATTGTTACCTGGGGGGTATATAACAGCAAATGATATAAATTGATTTATAAGTATTAATTCGTAGTTTGGTGATTACGATTTCACTATTGTTTTGTAAGGGTGGTTTTGTATCTAGTAAGGTAACCAGTAGTTCAGTTTTGTAAAGTATAGCTACACCTCCACCCTTTTTGGTGTGTCGGTCAAGTCTAATGATGTTATATCCTGGAGGTAGTATGTCATTATCCTTGGTATCTGCTTTTAGCCAGGTTTCAGTTAGACAAAAGATATCGAAGGAATATAGGTCAAGAAGGGCATGCATTTGTGTTGTTTTATTGTTTAGGCTGCGAATATTTAGGTGGGCTATATGGAGAGAGTTCTGATTGGGGTAGGAATTATATAATTAGCTTGGTTTACTATGGGGATGGTAGGGTGGTGATTATTTGGGCCTGGATTGGGATGAATGTCGCCGTATAGGAATAATAGCTGCTGGTGACTATGTAGGTATTTGGAAAGTTTGGAAGAAATTGAAAAAGGTTTCTTGTTAAGAAAAAATTTGATATGAGTTGATCTATGGTAATGAGGCATGAGGTAGGAAGATGATGAAGTTATATTGATGTGTGGTTGTGAGATGTAGTGAGAGTGTAAAGTAGTAGTTGCACAGACAACTCATATTCTGTCCTGACAAAACCAGCTTGTACATAAGACTGAACACCTGTTTGTCTCTTACCCCTCCCCAAGGGTATTCGGTCAATCAGTTTCCAAGCAAACTATTTCCAACTGGATTTCTAAAGCTATTTTCTTTTGCTATCTGTCTAATGGTAAGAGTCTTACTTCTCCAGTGAAGGCTCACTCTACAAGAGCATTCTCTTCCTCGGGGGCATTCTTTAAAGGTTTGGACACTGTCTCTATCCTGGAGGTAGCTGCCTGGTCCTCTGTCCATACTTTCACTAAACATTACAAGCTTGACAGTATCTCCAAGTCCAGAGATGGGTTTGCCAGATAAAGTCTACATGGTTTTGTAGAAAAAGTATATGCTCCTCCCACCCTGTTCCACGCTTGAGCTTTGGCATTCTCCCTTATGTGATGAATACTGCAGCATATGAATAGGATGACATAGAATAGTTGTGTAAAATCTTACCCTAACCATACTGCAGTATTGCTTTCTCCCCTGCCGCCCCCCTGATACTTGCCTAGTTTTTTCCTGCTGACATGTTCCTCAACTAGGATCTCAGACTAGTGCTGGGTGGCGTACAGTTCTGAGGTATTTGCGTGCTGACGGCCGCTTTGTATCGGACATCTTCATGAAGTTGTGTGGCATAGCACATACCTCACAATAGTATGTAGAGTTTTGGATACTGGCTGGATGTACAAGCCAGCCGGAGGTGGACTACCCTTATGTGATGAATACTGCAGCATATAGAAGGGAAGGACATCTATGGCTATGGTAAGATTTTACATAGCTATTCTGTCTCCTGTAGCCCTGTTTCACCACAAGTTAACTTTTGAGTTACAAACCTACTGTACCTAGCTGGCATTACTATTATTCTGTCCTCACTGCCCCACTTGTAAGTTCCGTTTTTGTGGTGCATCTTCGTATTTATACACCTAACTTCCTGGCTTGAACAGCTGTTCCTTTAGATATTTGAGTTACTAATGGAAAAACCCACTAATTTCTCTAGCTGTCATCCCTTTACTACATTTTCCTTCACCTTTCTACAGGGACATTAGGCTCCACCCTTACTGAGCTACACCTGGCCAGCCTACCATCTCTTTATTCATCTTTTCTTTACATCTTACTACTTTGAAGCTCCTTAAAGACTAAAGGACTGATTGTGCTAGCTGCATTTTGCATTAATCATAGTTCTGATGTTGTCTTTTTCATTCTTTCTCACTGATGGGTCCCTGATCTGACGCGGCTGCATTTCCAAGACTTTGGATTCCAGTCTCAAGCTCGTCCCTCTTACCATAATGCACTACATCATTCCCAAACTCCTGGATCTCATTTGCGGCCGATGTGGTAAGATGGAAGATTCCCAAGTCTTGAGCTGTAAGAAATTTTTATTTACATATTTTTATCTGATTTTGGTTAATATCTATAATTTTCTTCTGGTTTACTTCCTTCTGTAGCCACTTGCAGCTAAAGATGCTGCTTTTTACCTTTACAAACTTAGGTTGTTGCAATAGTTTATTCATGCTTTGATGATGTACTGCATCTAAGTTTAGTAACACTTCTTAGCTGCTAGATACCTCTTAGTCTCCAGTCTCAACCCTCAGCTATTTACTTTACTGCCAAACTTGGTCTCTACTGTCCAGACATTGGTCTCTACTGTCCAAACATCTCACATAGTGTCTGGGTCCTTTCCTCATGTCTTGTTTTTTCAGTCTATTCTTCTGGT
This sequence comes from Protopterus annectens, assembly GCF_019279795.1. Lineage (NCBI taxonomy): Eukaryota > Metazoa > Chordata > Ceratodontiformes > Protopteridae > Protopterus > Protopterus annectens. Next base: position 38,120,480 of record NC_056744.1, on the reverse strand, counting down.
AGTTGAAACCTCATAGCAAAGCCCTGTTCTGTTCGGTTATTAGCCTGGAGGTGATAGAGCCTGTTTTTGTCTTTAAGTGGTTTACTTTATTTTTATTTTCAGTTTAAAAAAAAAAGGCTCCTTGAATGAGGGCAGTGATCATATGGTACAGCGGACTTGGATTGTTCTGATGCCATGTCCTTCAAAGTTTTCATGCTGACACTTAGTCTGTTGATCTGCTATGGCTGTTTTGGGGTTTGTGTGACCTCCATGCTGCAGAATGCTGAGTGCCAGTTGAATTGGCATGACTGCCTTTCTCCTGTTCATGCCTTTCTTGAGAGTTGCTTGCCTCATGGGTCTTGGTTTCTGACTTTTTTTGTGGCAATCACTGAGGTTTTGATTTCACTGGTTAGTGACGGACTTTGAATTTCAGACTTTGTCTTTCAAAGTGCATATGCGTTTTTTTGTTGGGGTGTTGTGCAAGTAATCTGTGTGCTTTTTTAGATGCAGAAAGATTGAGAATGGCAGCAGTAGACTGGCAGGTATTGTTTTTTGGTGCTATCTGGATATTTTTGTGCTGTGGGCTTGGTCATTTCATAGGACCGCTGGCAGCTTGTGTGGTCCTGGATGGCTTCAGTGTACTTGGCTAGTCGAGAATGAGGGTCCTCAGCTGGCATGGAGGACTGGAGAGCTAAGTCCTTGATGGGATGCTTCATCTGCTGGAGGTGCAGGGTTCTGGTGTTTTGGCTTTCTGCACTTTTAGAGCCTTTTCTTTTGCTGGTTTCTTTCCGGGCTCAAACCCCCCCCCGTAAAAGAAAGAAACATTCAAATAATGTAACAAAAAGATCTAGGATCTAATCCCTTGGATTTGAAGTTGCTAGAGCCTACATTGAATACCAGGTCATACTCTGATCTAATAGGTTTGGTCCACTGGGGTGTTTCTACCTGACTGCCTATCAAAATCGGATCTGACTGTGACTGTTGCTGTGGGACTACCTCCTAGGATAGGACATGTGTGCGGACTCATTTGGATCCAATCGATCTAACCATTTTTTCTCTTCCCTTCCTCGGATCCTAAGACTGGGATCCGATGGATGCCAGGTGCCCATGGAGAGCTGTGCATTTCTCTGATCCAGCTCCTTTGGACCAGTTTGTTTTTTTACAGATCCAAGGTGCTGTTTGAATCTGACGACTTCATTATTTGTTATTTCTGCAGCCCATTCCTTGCAATGCCTTTGGGCGTTTCGGATTCTCACCTCATATTTTTGGCCAGTTTCTCATAAAACTGTGGCTTTCTGGCAAATCACTGACAAATCATTGAGGACTGAATTCAGAAAATAATGCTAGACGTATGTGTTTCAGACTTTATATCTTTATGAAAATGCATGCTAATGTAAAAGCTGTTAATCTATCAACTTTCTAAGTTTGTAAGAGCAATATTTAAAAAAGTGTCCCTGTTTTTCTGCCTTTGGCCCTCCATTATTTGTGGCCTTGTCCAGATTTCTTACCCTTTTAGGTTGAGAGGTATGTTTAACTGTGATATGCATTTGACTTTCAGACTTCATCTCCTTCGCAGGAATACAGACAAAGAGGATCATGTTATCCTAGCAGCCTTTTAAGTTTATGGGACCATCCTTGGATATGTTTCCATGTCTTTGGACCTTTGTCCCCCATGCTCTGTCAGTCTTTCTCCAGAGTGGTTTGCCTTGAGAGGTTGAAAGGTGTGCTCCTTGCCCTGCATGGGGATCTTGTAATTTCCGCTCTGTGGTAGATGCGTGGAGGTGTTCACTGAGTCTACCTTGCCTGCCACAATCTTTAGTTGTTTGTTTGAAACCTTGCTTCGAAGGCTGGATCTCTGTTCCCAGTGCAGGTTTGTTCCGGTTCCCTTTTTGAATTTTGGTGGCAATAACTTGTCTTGTGTTGGTGTAGCCATTGTCTCTGTAGCTCAGATCTTGCCTGTCTGCCTCCAAGGTGGTTTTCTATGGGGCATCTCCTCCTGGGCATGCAGTTGATGAGAGCTGGTGTTGTGGTTCCTCCGTGGGATCTCTCATGGATAAGAGGATTCCCCTGGCTTTCCACTTAGGTGTCCCCTTCCCTTGGTCCTTTGTAGACCACGGAGGTTAAGCTGAGTGCGAAGGCAGTGACTATGTCACTAAGCAGGAGCTGGTGTTCAAAGTCCCTTTATCCTTCCTACAGTATCCCAGCACTATGGATAATTTTGATGAGTTCACCTCAGATACCTCCATGCTGAGGTCCTCTATTACCTGGACACTCCTCTAGACCTTAGAGGGCTGTGAGATGGAACTTCAATACTCTCCCAAACTCCATGTCTGCAGAAGATCTCAAAAATTTCAGCAGAGGGTGCTTTACAACCAACCCACCCTAACTAAACTGTTATCAGATGTGTCTACAAGATGCCATGTTATGTTAAGTAGCTCCTCAATGTGTCATTGTTTAATGCCCCTTTAGATGGCTTCTCTTTGTTCAGGGCATCGGTGAAGGATGCACTGTCCTGCAGCTTACAAATTGGATGGCAAAACCGTAGGTACCACCAGAATCAAACTTTTCTTCTCTCGTTAACGTTCTTTTCTAGAAAACACAGAGGCATTAAGAAAATGTAGCTAAAGACCTTTTGGGGTTCTTTAGGATTCATTTAGGATTCATACCGGAACACTTCCTCCAAGGGTAAGGGAGGGCATCTTAACTACAGTCTTCCTCACAGATGCAGAGGGGTCTGAAGAATTGTCCAAAAGTGACCAGACAAACTCCATACTACTGTATCTGTTATACTTTATTTGTCTCAGAACAAATTCTTGCCAAACAGTTAATTCTTTCAGAGATATTTCAATTCTTATTATAACACAGCTAGACAGATGATGATACTGATGCGCACTCAGTAAAAATGTCACTAAATGAAAAACAAGCATTGTATACTTTATATACTTTAAACACTGTTATTTTTGATGTATGGAAAGTCCCTGTAATGCAATGCTCATGTTATTTTTGATGCAAACGTCATGCAAAGCCAATTCAAACATCATGCAAAGCTCATGTTATTTTTCTGTTATGCCAAAATCATGTTATTTTTAAGATAAAACTGTCCCTGTGGTTCTAACGTCTCATTTTTTCATTGCTAAAATGCTATTTTCGATATAAAAAGTCCCTGTGATGCAAATGTCTCTCTCTGAAGTGCTGATATGCAAAAATCCATGTTATTTTTGAGAAGCAACAGTCCATGTGATACAAACGTCATTGATGAACTGTTATTTTTGATATGGAAAGTTCCCTGTGATGCAACTGTCTCTTTCTGTTGATAATATGCAAAAGTTCATGTTATTTTAGATGAAGCAGTCTCTGTAATGTAAAATCAATGATACGTCCTTATTTTATAACAGGATGCCATGAGCCCACAGCTATATGTTATTAATATCTAAACTAGACATTTCTAATATATCAACAGCTAACTGTTCTTGCAAAGCAAGCTATATTATTTTGAAAACCTGCTGTTCAGCCTTGCATATTTTTCCTTTCTGCACAGACAGTATTTTTGGGAAAAACATTTTAATTTACACAATATCTATCAGGGTCCACAGAACTAGGGCTCTAAATATTCCTTCTTTGATAGGCCCTATCAGCTTCCTGAAGTATTGCTGGAGTGTCCACCTAGCAACACTTTTGGGGCCATGTTTCCTTCTATTTGGACTCTTGGACTATATTACAAACTGTCTGGGGTGCCAGTATAAGAGGTTTCTACATTCCCTCTTCCCCAGTATTTATCCTCTCAGAAAAGACTCTGCGGTTCAATAGACTCTAAAACTGTGCAAAAAAAGAAAAAAAAAGGAGACTGTGATCCTGGCACCAATCTTAAATCTAGATAATCCTGATCACTATGTCAGGAGCCAAAGTTCAGGATGCTTTACAGTCCATCCTGCTTCCTATGTGTAAGGTCGATTGAATGTACTCCATTCATCTCCAGGATGCACATTATCACATCAAAATAGATAGGCACTCTGGGAGTCATCTGCGTTTTTGACTGGGAGCCATTCACTATGCATTCAGATCTCTGCCCTTTACTCTCACTACAGCCCCCGGGGTGTTTACCTAATGCTGGGCAGTCGTGGCAGCTCACATGAAACTAGTAGGATTCCAGCAGTTTTTCATGTACAAATGACTGGCTTCTCACTACCATAGCCAGATATCTACTTCTACAAGCCAAGGTTTACTTGCTTTGTATACCTTTCAAATCCCTGGACATTACAGATAGTATAACCAAATGAAAACAGAATCTAGGATTTACTATTTTCATACATAGTATTCAGCAAAACTACAGTTGTTAACCACTGAGTCAACATCAGTTTTTCCATTACTCTAATTCTTCTGGCTACATTTTTTCATACAAAGCCTTGTATAGACTTTGATGGTACAATAGTCTATTCTTTACCAGCGTCTATTGTCTCCTGTAAATAACTCACACAAATTTGCAAGCATTGTATTTATTGGGCAGATCCTGTCAGAGGTCATGTTTTCCTGGCAAACCATTCTCCTTTTTTCTTCCTCTACTACCTACAATAACCATGGATGCTTCCTAACTATGGTGGGGGTGCATATTAAGTGAAGGATGGTCCAATCATATGGTTCCCCGTCGGAGACCAAATCACTTGTCATTGTTTCAGACACTAGAGTGGTATCTTCTAACATTGCTAGCCATCTGGGAATCCCCCCATACACCATTAATCCCTAAATGTTTTACAGAAAGCCAGCAGGCTCTTGTTATCCTCTTGCTCCCTTCTGGCCTTACCAGGTATGGTGTCTCTCTCTCTCTCTGCTCTTACCCGTACAATCCTCCAGGGTTTCTGGGGCCCAGTCTGCATCTCTTATCTCACCCGTCAGAGATAAGATATCTCAGTTTCTATACCCTCTACTTAACCTCATGGTTTCTCCAATTCCAGTGATAGTACAATGGTCCAACCTCATTCCATCTGTTCATGACATCTTTTTGCTTCCCGCAATTATGCTAAGAAGTCTATAGAAGCAAGAGAAGAGATAATCCATACAGGCTTTCAATAAGAACATTGGCCCCTTCTCAGCTCCTACTTCTACCATCCTTCCTTTCCTTGGCAAACCCTTTTAAGGAAAAGACTAGTTTCTTTCTATTACACATCAGTTAGCAACTATATCAATTTTTCAATCTGGAAATGAATTCCTTCCTTTGACTACTTCCAGATTGTGTAAACCTTTCCTGACAGGAATCTTTCTGCTTAGACTTTCCATGAAAGACTCCTCTTCTCCCATCAGTGAGGAAGAATGAAAAGGACAACATCAGATTTAGGAGTTATGTACTTACCATAACTTGGCATCTGTGTGGTCCATTGTCATTCTTCCTCGCGTTCCCTCCCAGCCGGATCTATATCACTTTGTCAAAAAGCTATTCATCGAATACTTCATCAAACCCTAACCGCTGAAACTTAGTCCATCAAACAATCATTTCAGTGAAGTTTTTCCCAGGGAGAAAAATTAGTTGGCCATCATTGTGAGTTTGCCGTTTTCCCCACTGTAGTGCGTTCTTGGAGTTGGTATATTTAATTGGGGGGGTTTAAATTGTATGTTTTTTTGTGGTGGTTGGTTGGTTAGCTGAGTAATTTTTTTCCTGGAGAGAAACTTCACTGAAATGATCATTCAGTGTATTAAGTTTCAACAGATAGGGTTCAACAAAGAGGTATTCGATATATGTTTTTTTTTGACAAAGTGATTTAGACCCCTTCCAGCCATCCCCAGACTTGTCATTCCTAGAAGGATCTTGGATGATAGAGGAACTTTCACGTTCCTGATTTGAACCTTAATCTTTTCCTTATCTGTTCTGTCTTTATAAATCAGTAGGCAGCAAACTCAATCCAAGGAATTTGGGGATGGTGTAATGCATTATGGAAAGAGAGAGAAGCTCAAGACTGGGATTCAAAGTTTTGGAAATGCGGCCTAGTTTGATCTGAGACCCATCAATGAGGAAGAATGAAAATGGACAACACAGATTCCAAGTTATGGTTATAACTCCTAATTCATTACTAATTAAATTAGTTTAAGGATTAATTTTTGCTAGTTTGCATTATTTGCAGCTTTACTTGCTCTGTGATCCCCCTCATACTTTTGTTATGAAAACTGAAAGTGGTATATAAAATTTATAGTGTGTATAGATAAGATATGAGTAGCTTATATTCACAAACTGTTTTAGTGATTTGTATGTATTTTGACAGAAGTAATTGTTTGGTAATGATTTGTAATTAGGAAACTTTTGCCTCAGACCTCCACTGACTATGGACTTAGCTGAATTAGACAGCCTTATTGTAGAACTAATCACCTGATGTTTTTTTAGTCATTCAGGAGTTCTACAACAGAAGAAGCTTTGGATATTTAGTCTGTAGTAGTAATATTATATCTAATGTTGTCAATTTTCATTCAGTCCTCAACAATTGGGTTCAGATCTGACTCTACCGTTATTTTCAGCTTGTGGCCACTAATAATCTTTCAAGCTCTTTCCTTACTGAAAATTCTCTATTCCCTAACATACCTCAGATCTCGTTTGCCACTTTCAAGTTTGGACATGGTCGCTGTGAGATCTCAAGCTTAGTGTTAGTTATTTCAGAATTAAGTCGAATTTTATTATATTTATATCTTTGTATCTTAGTACCTTTTCATAGATTACTTCTCTTACTGTAGTTTCAGCTTTACCTCCCTTTCCTACACTTTTGTGTATTTCTTGTTGGTAAAACTATCTTCCCCTTTTCTACATGTTAAGTGTATTCTTGATGCCATTGTTGGTATTTCTCTCTTTTTTTTTTTTTTTTTTGTCTTTACTGAGTAAAAAAAAGTTTTTTTTTTAATTTCCAAACTTGTTATTAATATGTCTGAAAAGCCTTCTGGATTCAAAAAATGCCAGAAATGAAGTCACTTTACTGCTTTCAGATGACCATGCTTTATGCGTCTATTGTCTAGGCCCACAACATTTTCAAATGGATTGCAAAATTTGCAAGTCCATTAATCCCTGGGCCATCACTGACAGAAAAAAACTAATTCTGAAAGGCTTGCTACCTTCCTCCTTCTCTGAGGCTCTGCCCCCCCTACCAAACCTAAACAAAAGGAGTTTTCTGGAAAGCATTCAGCTCCATCTGGGTCCTCAACCCTACTGTCGGATCCAATGATGGAACCTCTTAAGAAAAAAACAAAAAAAATCGCATCTGATGCCTGCTCCATTCCTGAAGCTGGTTTTGGAAAGTAAATTGGCTTCCTCAGATCCTATCCTTCTGGATCGAAAGTTGTTACCTAGGACCTGTTACTTGCCCACCATAGATCTGGTATCCTCTTGGGTACCATCTCCTTTTTTGTAATCCTGCTGGCTCTCCATGTCTCCCTCCATGACATCTCATTCTTCCTGAAGTCTAACTGAGGCTGATGTGGATAGAATGGTGAGGAAGTTTTTGTCAGTGCACATTCAGATGGGAGTTCTTCCGGCTCCTTTCCCTTCTGGTCAGGAAGCCTTACTAATACTAAACCACTGATCTCAGCTCCTTCTCTGATCTGATGTGTTGTTTTGGAACCCTTCGATCAGAGTCTCCCAGAATTGTCCACATCAGATCAAGAAGATCATATTATCTTTGGCTGCGAGGCTTTCTCTGAGGGCACCAGCTCATGAGTGTTTCTGAGCTGAAGCTCCCCTGTCTGGTCTTGGGTGTTAAAATCAAATCTGAAGCTGTCAGTGCCATCTCTGCCCCTAGGAGCTTTGGCATTGGATAGCTCGGCTCCAACCTCTGCCTCGGGGTGGATTGCTTTTGGGGCTGTGGAAGCCGATGGGGTGGAAGCATGTCTTCTCAGCTCTGTCAACTTCCTTCTCCCTGGATGATTCTGCCTTTCATGTAGTGGAGAAAGTGTTCTCTGCTTTAGCAGAATGGACAGTTCCTCCCCCCACAAATCTCCCCTCTGGATCTCATAAGTCTCTGTGCCTTGAGCCCCATTATTTTACTCCACAGGGGCAGCCATCCCAAAGCCTCCAGACTACCAAGCAGGGTATTGACTATTTCTTCTGAAACTTATCCAGAACACCCCACCAAAGAAGTCCTGAGGAAGAGGAGCTGCAAAAACAGGCACTTGAACTCTCCTCAGGAGCCTGTCACTGAAGATACCAATTTTGATGATGGGAAAGGGTTCCCAAGATCTCCAGCCGAAGACGTCTCATTTGGAGACATCCTAGAGATCCTTAAACAGAGGGCTGGTTTGTCTACCAAGAACCCTTCCCAAGAGGAATCGATATTCCTTGAGGCCTTTAGGTCTGACCCATCTACCTCCTGGGTAACTCCAGCTGCTGATTAGCTCATTGATTTGACCTCTAAGAGGGCGCAGAAGGAACCGGACACAGTTGAGACAGTCCCCAAAAGACCAGACCAGATTTTGGCACCACTTGCAGGAAGGGAGTTTTGGAGCAAGGGACTACCCGTAGATACCATGGTCAGGATGGCAGTCATGAAGAAAGAACTGGGGGAACAGAGTTCTTCTGTCCATCCCCCCCCAACAAGAAGTCAGGGGTGTTGGACAGATTTGGGAAGCTTGTGTATGCTTTAGCGACGTTTGGACCCAGATTGCTGAATTATTTGACACATTTCACAAGATTACAGAGGGATCTGATTAAGGAACTTTCAGAATCCCTCTCTGGGACCAGTACTTCTGAGCCTTAGTGTTCTGTGGCCTCACAGATGGCTACCCTACTACCGATCCCCAACTCGTCCATGAGGCATATTTCACATGTGGCTGAAGGCATCTCAGGGAATGTGGGTTCAAGAATTTCCATTAGATGTCATGATTAGATGTGTTTGTGTGACTTTACGAACCCCTTAAGTCCTCATTTTTATCAATGCACCATTTGACAGAAGCTCTTTGTTTGGTCCTAAAGTAAAGGACAGACTCTCCAGGTGCAAGCAAGATGGAAAAACCCTCTCTGCAGTGGGAGTACATTTTTCAACCCCTCAAAGGACCTTTTCCAGGAATCAGTGGGAAGGTCAAAAAATGTGGTTCAGAAAGTCCCAGGGTCCTTTACAAGATCCCCGTGGAGATGGGGCAGAGAAGGAACTTGAATGGAAGATGCTGCCCATGTGACAGAGGAGGCCCGGAGAAACAGGGATCCAGAGATTCCTTCTCTGATGGACCCTACCTGCATTCCTAATAGATGGCTAATTGTCCACCTCTGGAGGCAATCAGGGGTCATTTATCAATGCACCAGAGAGCTTGGCTAGCCATTACAAAAGATACATGGGTGCAAAGGATTATTTCCAGAGGTTATAGAATTCCCTTTTCCCTTCCACCTCCACCTGTTTGCAAAATTCCAGCTGTTCCACCCAGTCAAAGCAAAGCAGCAGCACTAGAAATACAAAAGCTGCTACTATAAAGCCACCAAGAGGTCCCACCAGACCAGATAGAATCTGGAACTTACTCAAGATTCTTTTTAGTGCCAAAGAAAACCGGACTGGAGACCAATTTTTAGATCTGAACAGTCTGAACAAATTAGATCTTCACACCAAGTCCCGGATGGTCACGGTTCAGTCTGTTCTGCCTTTTTTGCACAAGGATGACGGGATGTGCTCATTAGACCTTCAAGATGTGTGCTATGACATAAAAATGAACAGAAAATCCAGAAATTAAGAAGGTATTTATGCTTCTGGCTGGGAGACGGTCATTACCGGTTCAGAGTACTGCCCTTTGGCCTCACCACAGCCTCCAGGGTGTTCAGCAAATGCATGGCAGTAGTAGCAGCTCACTCGAGACTGCTGGGATTCCAAGTGTTTCAGTACTTTGATGACAGGCTCATTACTGCCTCAACCAGGTATCTACTGATGAGAGCTTTAGACCAGGTACTCAAGTCATGCTCCCATCTGGGGATCACAGTAAATTACAAGTCTGTTAAAACTATCTCAGACATTGGAGTTCATAGCGGCCCTTTTCAACACAGTATCTGTGACAGCTTCTCTTCCTCTGTCAGAAGTACAGACTGTCAGATTCCAGCTGAGGAAGATAATTCACAACTCCACAATCTCAGCCAGATATTTCCTACAAACCTTGGGATCAATGTCTGTGGCTATAGTTCTAGTTCCAGTAGCAAGGTTTCATATGAGGATCCTTCAATGGATGTTAGCAACAGTGGTCCATTCTGCATCAGCACACGTCTGCTCAGATAAGAATTACCCAAGTGTGCAAAAAATACCTTTGGTGGTGGATCCATTCAGACTGGGTTCTACAAGACTGTCCTTCACTCTTCCTCAACCCAACACCATAGTGACCATGGACGCATTCCAGATTGGGTGGGGGATGGCACTTCCTGGGAAAAACAGTCCAAGGCACATGGTCTCCCAAAGAGGCCAATCTCCATTTCAGTATCCTGGAAATGAGAACAGTGCTCTTAGCATTGCAGGCCTTACAAGATTGTTTCCCTTTCTGGGCATTTTCAATTCAGACAGACAGTATGTTCATGGTTTGGTACATCAACAAACAAGGAGGAACCAGATATCATTTGTGTCGAGAAGCTCTCAGAATTTGGCAATGGGAGATCTCATCTAACCGCTTTCTGATAGCAGCACAAGTTCTGGGGAGATCCAACGTGATAGCAGACAAGTTGAGCAGGTTCATTCTACTACCTCACGAGTGGTCTCTCAACAAGAATGTGGCAGAAATTATTTTTTGTCAATGAGGCCAGCCATGCTGTGACCTGTTTGTGTCTCCCCTAAGCAACAAGTGCAACAGGCTATTTGCCCTAATCACCCATTCAGGGGAGTCACCAGAAGATGTTCTCCTGTACAATTGGCCCCCTGGTCTCCTCTGTGCTTATCCACCAATTCCCTTAATCCCCAAATTTCTGCAGAAAGCATCCTGCTTGAAGAGCAAAGTCATCCTCATTGCCCCTTACTGGTCTCAACAAATTTGATTCCGCTTCCTTTAGCCTCATCTAATCTATCCTACTTTAGAGTCTGAATCCCATTCCAGATCATCTGTTTCACTTGACAGGTATGATTCACCCAAATATCTCAAATCTAAAATGGACCACATGGTTTCTCCACTTCCATTGATAACCAGACAACATAAACTGACTTCCTCTGTAGATCATCTACTTTTGTCTTCCCACAAAGCTTCCACAAGGAAACTTTACAGAAGTAAATGGAATAGATTTGTCTTTTGGGTGCAGCAGAAACATATTGACCTTCTTACAGCACCAGTTCATAGTGTCCTCAAATTTTTAGCAACAAGCTTCAGTGAGGGAGCAAGCTCCTCACCTATTAGGGTACAACTAGCTGTAATTTCTAATTTTCATGTTAGGATTGGAAACTAGTCCTTGGCTGCATCTAAACTTTGTAAAGCCTTTTTTTGAGAGGTACCCTTCTTTTGAGAATCCCTTATAAAGATCAAACTCCTCCTTGGGATTTACATTTGGTATTACAATCCTTAATTCATTCACCTTTTAAACCAGCAGCTAAATGCGAGTTAAAATTTTTGACCTCGGAAACTATATTTTTGGTTGCCATCACTCTGCTAGAAGACTGCCAGAACTTCAAGCACCGTCTTCTAAACCTCCTTACTTAGTATTTCATAAGGATAGAGTGACATTACAAACCAATCCTACCTTCCTTCCTAAGGTGGTGTCAGGATCAAACATCAACAAATCTATTAATTTGCTGGTTTCCTTCCCAAATTTTATAAAGGTGAATATATGTTAGTCTTACTGGATGTTCACAGACAATTGCATTTTTATTTGCATAGAACAAAAATTATTATAAAAACAGATAAATCGTTTGTTTCCTTTGCAGATTCCAAATTGAGCAAGGCAGTCACAAAGGTAACCTTAGCCAGATGACTAACCAGTTGTATATACTTTGTCTGTAACAAGTTAGGTCTTTCTTTACCAAAACCGTTGAGAGCCCATTCATCCAGATCCAAGGCAACATCTTCAGTATTTTTATCCAGAGCTTCCATAGCCAATATATATATGTGGCTGCTACGTGGGCTAATCCTCATACCTTTATTACTCTTTGCAAATTGGATCTGGTCTCAAGGGGAAGAGCAGCCTTCATCTCAAAAGTGCTTGGGAGTATCCTCCTGGGATTTCAGTTAGCTGGGGTCTCCGTCCCAGTCGTTGAGGAATAAATGAAAATTAACGTCATCAGATAAAAAAAGTTATGTACTCACCATAACATTCCATCTGTGTTGTCTATTTTCATTCTTCGTTAACTTCCTTCCCACCAACCCCCTGCCATTGAACTAATGACTTCTGGAAGAACAAGACCTTGTAAAGGAACCACTGTTCCTTAATGTTGAGCTCCAAATATGGATTTCTGTTAACATGTTGCCAATATTTTCTTTTATACTATAAGCCAGCAAACAAAATGTGAGGTATGTTATGGGATAGAGCATTATATGTAAGGGAGGAGATTGAGAGTTTGTTAGTGGCCATGACCTGAGAATAATGGCTGAGTCAGATCCAAACCCAGTTGTTGAAGAAGAATGAAAATAGACAACACAGATGAAACATTATGGTGAGTACATAACTTTTTTTATTAGTAAACCAAAAAGGAGTGCAGTCCCACAAAGGAAGATCTCCAAAAAGTTGAAATGCACTTTTAATATATCCAAACACGCACAAAACACTTCCACATTAACGCTCTTCACTAAAATAGCATTTTCGTCTCCTCACTGGACTTCATCAGATGCTAATACTAATTAAACACACATATTTATATACCTCTATTAAAACTAATAATCCAATAAAAAAGCTTCAATTAAATTTGAATGCAAATATAACTTTACATTTGCAAAAGATGATAAAATAACAGAAGTAAATCATAAATTTTTCTTTCTATAAAAATAATTAAAATAATTTATACATCTTCATTTTCTTATAAATAATTAAAATACTAGCAAGTAATAATTTAATACATCATAAATACTTAATTATATATATATATATATATATATATATATATATATATATATTTTTTTTTTTTTAGTGCATGAACAAAGGTTAAATATTGCACTTTCTCTTTTTTTCCTAGGAGCAGAATCCTCCATCTTATGAAGAGTCATTGAGGTCAACAGATGAACAACCTAATGAGAGTACAGACCTTCACATGGTATCAACACCAGCCTCTCCAAGCAGAAGCTTGGAAATGTCCAGTGAACTCACCATTCATGAAGATGGAAATGTTTCTGAAGAAAGCTACGTAATGAATGCTGAGTCAAACAATTTAGAACAAACCTCAATGCAAGAAGAAATACATGACTCAGAGGTTCCTGTCCCCTGTACAGATTCTAACATATCAGAGTGTCCTCAGTGTACAGAATCTCTTCCACCCTGATATCTTTTCAAGACGTCACTATACATGAATGTCTTCAACAGTAAACTTCAGACAGACTCAACAGATGTTTTTAACACAAAATACTTATTTGTAATATTAGCTCAGTGTGTTTCTGAGCTCTGTCTGCCTGCTGCATTGCCAAAGACCACTTTGGTCCACTGAATTTGTTACAGTTTTGAGTCTTTTCATATAAAATGCAGACTCCACAGCCTGCCTTAAACATCGGGCCATATCTGTTTAACTAGAGTCTTTCCCACCCTTGAAGTGATCTTGGCTATATTTTTATTTTGTCATTGGTTTGTCAAGCAAATGTTTCATTCATTTCTAATCCTCACACACAACTGTTTGACGTATACTCATTTACCTCTTTTCCAATCAGGTGAAAATAATCTTGTCCACCTGGACCACAGATTCTTGTACTACAACCATCAGGACCTAGTAATTGTTGAATGAGAAGGGCTTAAATCCAGACTTCTGTTATTTTATCATATTTTGCAAACGTAAAGTTATATTTGCAAATTAATGTTAGTTTATCATGCCCCTCCTACTGTGACTGCATGTTACTTGTAGCTGTATACTTTTTATATGGTTATTAAATTGAGCCCTTTCCACTCCTGTCTTAAACACACAACACACATCTTCACCCCCTTTTACTAATTAATAACATGATTATGATTATGCATGCAGTATACTAGAACATATATCAACATTGATCCTTACCTGTATGCTTAGACAACAGATTTGACATTTTTACATCTTAGGTGGGAGCATGCATGAGAAATTTAATTTGTTGCTGATAATATGCCAGCTGCTTCACATTACAAAAGGTATCCCAAGTGTTCAGATGCCAATTCATTTCAAAACTGGTTTTACATTATATACATATTTTTATCTGGAATATGGGTTCTGTAGTAAACCTTTACAAATGGGTTGTTTGTCTTTCAGCTTTTTCCCGGTAAGGGGTCGCCACAGCAGAAGACCCGGTCCGCTAATAATTGGCAGTAGATTTTTAGAAATGCCGAGGTGCCAGCTCGATGCCCAACCTTCAACGAAGGCACGCCCATTTACACACGCATGTCTTTCAAACGCTACCCAACCGCGGGGAGGACATGCAGACTCCACACAGAAGGCACTCCCAAGCCAAGCTGAGAATCAAACGGGAGAACCTCTTGCTGTGAGGTAACAACGCTTCCGCCGTACCACCGTGGCATTGTAAACCTTTACAAATGGGTACTGTTTAGAAACATATGTTTCTGCATGTTTGTGTGCCTCCTGACATGCTGTTGTGCATCCTTCTTCCAGGCCCTATGTGAACTTTGCCTTTACTATTATCCTCTTGCTGCCATCTTCACCTGTGAATGCTCCTGTGGCAAGAGAAAATGTGTACTATCCACCATATACTTGTACATACATCAGGGAAAGGTCACCTCTGCAAACCTACCAGCACCAAGGCTGCTGTTTAAACCTGGGATGCCAGCATCAGAGAAAAACTTTTCCTTGAAGTCAATATGCCCACCCAGATTAAACAGCACTATTTAAGTAAATTAACATCTGATGATGTCCTTTTCATTCTTCCTCACTGTTAGGTCTCTGATCTGACTCGACCACATTCTACAGACTTGGATCCCAATCTCAAGCACTTCCCTCTACCCACAATGTTCTATCCTCTCTACAGCTTCCCCAGATCTTGTTTGCTGCCACAGCGAATAGAAGCAGATTTCTTCTCTTGAGCAACTGCAAGTAGCTTAAGCTAAGTTTTTGTCCTAGTTATTAAATTTTCTCTTTCTTTTTATTAACCTTTCTATTTCTTTCCAACCTCCCCTCCCAATGTTTCTGCAAGGCATTAGAGTGTCTCTTTGCCTTTTCTTTTCCTCTTTTTTTTTTTCTCATCAGGGCCCTTCCCACCTTCTGATTCAAAAATATTAGAGTTGGTTAATATTATTTTTAGTGTGTGTGTTAAAAATTGTGAGCTTTAAGAGTTTTGATAATTTAAATAGTTAAGCACTTAAATAGTCTAGTCACCACTATTGTAGTTTTTATTACTCTTTTCAGCTGCTGTTAATATTGTTTATCAGGAACTGTGAGTTTCCTTCTGTGTTCCAAGGATGTCAGACAAACCCTGCAGTTTTAAACATTACTCTTCCTGTTCCCATAAAATTGTTCAGTCAGACACACATGAGAAATGAGTGTATTGTATTGGGCCAGAGCTTTCACAGTCTACCTGTTCTATATGTGAAGGATTTAATACTCAGGCTATCGCAGACCGCAGGAACAAATTGATTCTGAAAGGTCTGTTGCCCATGTCTTCCTCTTCTCCAGGGGCTCAGCCCCCCTCTGTGAGTTGTCATGGATCCCAGTATCCTAAGAAATGCCCTCATAAAACTTCAAGGGCCTCTTTGGAACCACCAGTGAAGGTCTTGAAGCCCTTGGATCCAAGACCGGCTCCTACTGCTTTGGAGTCGAAGTGTTCCTCGGATCCGATAGATATAATTTTTGTGTCAGGTTCCCCTAGTACTTCTACTGCCTCCTCAGATCTTAAATCTAGAGATCCTACAGCCAGAAGCCTAACCCATGAGTATTCTATCTAGGGATCCTACAGCTAGGAGGCCAACCCCTGAGTATTCAGTCAGGACTCTTTCTTCAGCCTTGCCTTCAGAGTTATTACAGACTCCTGAAGAGCACTCTAGGCCTGGTTCAGCTACTTCCTCCAGGTCTTCTAGTAGTTTTTCTGATATAGACATGGACAGGATGATGCAGAGATTTCTCAGAACTCAGATTCATATGGAGGTTTTGTCAGCTCCATCCCCCTTCAGGTCCATGAGTGTTCCTGCCCAAAACTATACAATCTCCTTCTCCAATCTGACCAGCCATTTTGGAGTCCCAGGATCCTAGATATCCCAGAGAGTAGATCTTGGATCAGAGTGGTTGGTGTCAGATTTGAGGGTAGGGGCTCTGCTCTGACTTTGGATCCATCCCTTCCCCTCAATGCCTTGGCTGTCGATAGCTTGGGTCCAGTTCTACCTGGGGGCTACGGCTCCAGGGTTTTCCCTGTCCTCTGTTCCTCGGCTACCTCTGTTCCAGGGAAGAGGGAGGGGGGCTCATCGGGTCCATCAGCTTTACAGGTTGTGGAAAGGGTTTTCCTTTCTCACTGAGATCTGACCTCTTATCCCTGATCCTCCCCATTGCTCCCCTTTGGATCTGAATACTGAGCCTGTCATGCTAGTCCAGGGTCAGCCCATCCCAAGAAACCCCCGAGATCTCCCTTAAGAGGGAGCCCCTGCTTCTTGTGATACCTCCCGTGATCATCCCTCAGAGGAGGCTCATCGTAAGAAGTCATTCAAAAGGAGGCACTTAGACTCCCTTCTGGAGTTCCTCACAGAGGACACAGAGTTCAATGAGGGAGAAGGATCCCCAAGATCACCACCAAATGATGTCTGCTTTGGAGACATCTTTGAGATCTTTGGGCAAAGAGGTGTCTGGTCTGCCCAGAATCCTTCTACTGAGGAGTCCCTTTCTGGAGGCTTTTGGAGCGGGCCCATCTGCGTTTTGGGTGACCCCCCCCCCCACCAGTGGATGACCTGATAGATCTAGTCTTCCACCAGGCCTGGAAGGAGCCAAACACTATTTGAACCCATCCTCAAGCATCCTAATTTTTAACCCCCCCCCCCCCAAGGACAATACCATATTGGACTAAAGGTGTTCCAGTGGATGCAATGGTTATGGCAGCAGCTGCTAAAAAGGAGCTAGCTGAGCAGAGCTCTTCTGTCCATCCACCTAATAGGGAGTCAAGAGCGATGGACAAATTTGGTAAGCCCAGCTACACCTCAGCTCCCTTTGCGCTGAGGTCTTTGAACTATTTGGCACACTTCACTCATTTGCAGAGAGACCTGTTCAAGGAGCTTTCCAACTCTCTTGCAGAGACCATGTCATCGGAGGACTTCAATAAAGTGTCTCCCCAACTGGATATTTTTTCCTCTCTCAATAATTCTTGCATGAGGCTCATCTCCCATACAGCGGAGGGCACCTCACGGGCAGCCAGCTCAGTATTACAATCAGAAGACATGCCTGGATGAGGTTTTGTGATTTTGTGGAATCCTTTAAGGCATCATTTGTTAATGGCCCATTTGATGTCTCCTTATTTGGGCCATATGAAAAAGATACCTAAACCCGCAGTGAACAGGAGGGAAAGACTCTGTATACCATGGGGATCAAGTTTCCTACTCCTCAGTGCACTTTCTACAGGAATCAGTGAGGTAGTAAATAGACTTGCTTTCGAAGATCCCAAGGGTCTTTTCAGGATCAGCTCAGGGCTTCTTCCCCTAGAGGCAGAGGAGGAAGTTTCAATGGAAGACACCACCTCACGGGCAGAGGGGGGTCCACAAAATCAGGGCTACAGAGAACCTACCTCCGATGGGCCCTACCGATGGTCCTGAAGCATTGCCCGATTGCTTGGCTGTGCAGGCAGTCGAGGGTCATTTTTCACACCACCTAGGTGCCTGGGTACTAAGCATAATATCCAGAAATTACTACAATCCCTTTTACCTTTAACCTCCTCAGTCAGGTATTCCACCTAGTCAGAGAGTGTATGCAATAACAGTGATACAAAAACTACTGCAAAAAAGTCATCCAAGAGGTTTCAACTGAACAAAGAGGATCCAGAACATGCTCCCACTTCTTTTTAGTCCCAAAAAAAAACCGGGGACCTGAGACCCATTCTGGATCTAAGCAGTCTGAACTTGTATGTAAAGAACTCAAAGTTCTGGATGGTTACGGTTCAGTCCTTTTTACCATTGTTGTGAAAGGATGATTGGATATGCTCTGTGGATGTACAAGATGTGTACTACCACATCAAAATGGACAGGCATTCCAGAAGTCATCTGCACTTCAAGCTGGGTGCCACTCATTACCAATTCAGAGCTCTGTCCTTTGGACTTACCATAGCCCCCCGGGGGGGTTTACTAAATGTATAGCAGTGGTCACAGCTCATCTGAGACTGCAAAGATTCCATGTGTTTCTGTATCTAGGCAACTGCCCCAACCAGGCATCAACTAATTCAAGACAGGGATTATCTATATCAGATCTCCAGTTTCCTTGGCATCACCATAAATCTATCCAAATTGAATCCTTCTCCAGTACAAAGACTGGAATTCATTGGTGCTCTGTTGGATACTTCAGATCAAATGGCGTCTTTACTCCCTCATCGCATAATGACATTGAGACATCAGGTGCAGTCCATTCTAGATACTCCATCTCCACCGGCAAGATTGATACTTCAAGCCCTTGGATCTATGGCAGCTACCATCAGTCTGGTTCCATTAGCAAAATTTTTTTATGCGAGTTCTCCAATGGACTTTGACTGCTCAATGGTCTATTCTTTACCATCTCTTATCTGTTCTTATCAAACTAACTTCAGTCTGCAGATGTCATCTTCATTGGTGGATTTGTCAGACAATCTTTACATTAGTAGACCTTTCCTTCTTCCTTCCCCTCAGCCACAGACACTTCCTGGTGGGGAGATTTCATGGGGAAGATGGTCCAAGGCATGTGGAATCATTCAGAGAACAGGTTGCATATCAGTGTTCTGAAGATGAGAGCAGTCCTTTTGACATTGCAAGCCTTTCAGGATGGTCTTCCCTTGGGAACTATTGTGGTTCACCAACAAACAAGGAGGACCCCATTCATCTCTTTTGTGAAGAGAGGACATGAGGGTCTGGGAATCCGCGATATCTTCAGACCACTTTCTCCCTGCAAAACACATACCTGGGAAGTCCAATCTTTTGGTGGACAAACTCAGCAGATTCATTCTGGGTCCTCACAAGTGGACTCTCAATCAGTAGTGAACTTGAATTTCAGCCATTGGGGCCAATCTTGCTATGACCTCTTTGCCTTCCCTCAAAACAACAAGTGCAGCAAGTACTTTGATCTGATTCCCCCTCCGGGGGAAGTCACTGAGGGATGTTGATTGGCCCTCTGGTCTCTTTATGACTATCCCCCTCATCCATTGATCCCAAAATTTCTTCAAAAAGCCAGGAGACTGAAAAGCAAAAGTTTTGCTATTTGAGCTTCTAAGAAGAATATTGATCCTTTTTCAGCCCTTGTTTCAGCCGTCTTTTTTTTTCTTCATGTCACTATTCAAGGAAGGGGCTAGTTACTCTACTTTTAAGCTTCATCTGGCAGCCATATCAAACTTTCATGCTGGGAATGTTTATGGTTCCCTTCCTGCATCTAGATTATGCAAGGCTTTCATGAAAGGGATTTTTCTACTTTGAACTCCAATAAAAGACCCCTTTCCACTGTGGGATTTCACATTGTTCTTCAGTGCCTTATTCAAAGGCCTTTTCAACCAGCTAGTGATTGTGACATAAAATGTCTATCCTGGAAGACCATATTTTTGGTAGCAGTTCCATCAGCAAAGATAATTTCTGAACTTCAGGCTTTGTCATCCAAACTGCCGTACATCATCTTTCATAAAGATGAGTATTCTTTCATACCAATCCATCCTTTATGCCTAAGGTGGTCATAGAGACTAACATTAATCAGTTTATTCAATTACCAGTATTCCCAAATTTCTCTAACAAAGGTTGAATATATGTTGCACCTTCTTGATGTCCACAGACAGCTTAGTTTTTACCTTCATAGAACAAAACATTATTGGGAAATCTGAACAGCTGTTTGTATCCTTTTCTCCTAACCATGTAGGTCAAGCAGTCACTAAAGTTACTCTGGCCAAATGGATTATGGATTGCATTTCTTTCTTTGATTTATTGAAAGAATGGTCTACAGTTAGCTCACCCTCCTAAAGCCCATTCTAATAGGCCTATGGCCACTTCATCTGCTTTTTCCTCCAGAGCATCAGTTAACAATATTTGTGCCACAGCCACCTGGTCAAAGACTCATACTTTTGAGACTCATTGCAAACTGGATATTGTCTCCCAAAGCAGAGGTTCTTTTGGTTCAGCAGTGCTCCGGCATATCCTTCCTTGAGATCACCCAAAGATAAGTAGCTGGAGACACTAACCCAGTAGTAGGGAAGAATAAAAAGGGCAACATCAGATTTATAAGTTATGTACTTAACATAACTTGGCATCGGTGTTGTCCATTTTCATTCTTCCTCACCTTCTCTCCCAGCCTTCCACCAACCTAGTGACTTCTAGAGGGTTGAGTGAAATTTTTAGGATCTTTTAGGATCCTGGTTTGAGCCTCTGGTGGTTCTTTCCACCTTACGATTTCCTTATACAGTTAAGCAGTAAACTCAATTTGACAAAGCTGTAGAAAGGTTAGTGCATTGTGGATAGAGGGAGGAGCTTGATATTAGGATCCAAGTCTATAGAATGCGGTCAAGTTGGATCTGAGGGTCAAATCCAAGACCCAGTAGTAAGGAAGAATGAAAATGGACAACACAGATGCCAAGTTATGGTAAGTACATAACTAATAATTTGCTATTTTATTTAATGCCTGAGTTATCAAGTTAGTGATTTATGGTCGTCAACGGTAATGAGGTTTTTCATAACTCCTTGCTGCCTGTGTCCATGGTCCCTAATCTTGGGATTCTGCATTCATTTCCAGCATCCCAACAAACTTGCAAAAGCAATTTTGGTCACAGGAAGAGTTGATATAAAGCTTCATTTGATGAGGTCAGTGAAGTGTCTGCCCATGTTTTGTGCTGGTACTATGTTTTCTGCCAGTGCTACTTTATAGGCTTTTTTTTTTTTTTTTTTTTTTAGCCCTGGTCTCCAAGGTGACAGCCCACTCTTATCAACATGTCACCCCATTTCACCATTGCAATAAAAGGTAAGCATGTAAAGCTTCTTCATTCCTTTCTCCTCCTCATGACACCTCTGCAAGTCCCCAAGCCACTAATTAAATTCTGGTCACATTCAGGGCTTTATCCTTCTATGCCAAAAGAGCAAGTAAATTAATATTACTGAAACATGTTTATGCAAATTGTGCTGCAGTTGCTCCACCCATTTACAAATGTATTATTTCTGAAAGGGTGTCTTTTTTTCCCATTTGGTTTTAAAAGTGTAATAGAACACATTACAGTGCATTGCAATTTTTTATGAATTCCAATGAAATTTAATTTTATGTTCCACTAATGCACCTAGTTCATAAACATGGAGTACAAAACAGCCTTACATTTATTCTACTTCCCCTCATTTGAACCTTTCAGAAATTCTGCTGACACAAGTTTATTGGGCATAACACTATGCTTAAGAATCGTGAATGAAACACTTTACTTGGCAATTAAACACGTGTGCTAGTAGATGTTTTGATACTTGTTTGAAATAAACAGGAATGTTATGGGATGATATTTGTGCATTATAAACAAAAAAAATGTAAATTGTTCACTTATTTTGTTTCATGTAAAATGTAATTATAAAACCTCCTATAAATTAATTTTCCGTAGATTATTTTATACCTCCTTCTTTATTCTCACATCAACCCCATGGTGAATGATATGTGGTCTAAATTAGCTCTATGATGCAGAGTGATAAAATCTTGAGTGTGACCAGGGTGACCCAAGCAGTGGAGGAGGGGTGAGAATGAGTGTCAAAAGCCACTCCATTCAGTCTGGAGAAGAGGAGGAGGTAGACCTGCCTGCTGCAATATTGGCATCTCCTGGGGAGAGGTGCACAACATATGGTCTGGAAAAGTCTGCTGCTCTGTCAAGCCACAGTATCGTAGGAGCCTTCAGGCAGCATGTGTGGGAATATGCATATTCATAGGGGAAGGCATAACAGGTTCTTTATTATAAAAGTACTTTTATCAGCCACTAGGTAGGAAGTTTGTGTCAGAAAATGGAAATTCATCATGACTGCCTAGATAATGTCCATGCTGTGACCAGCTCTCATTCTAGTTATGGGGAATGAATGGGCACAACTGTCAGGCATGGGGACAGACATACCCCCAAAATTAAAATAAATAAATAAATAATGTGTGCAAAGTTTAAAAGAAGTTTCTGTGATTGGTCAGATTTTAAGATGTGTGCCACTATAATGTGATAGTTTCAAAAAGAATGCACTGTGACACTTTTGTGACAAGACTTCAATATTTTGTGCACTACTAAAATCTTGTGCACCTAGAACCAGAAACATAACTTGAGGTTTGGAAGTTAATGACGTGTAGCTTATCTTCAGGTATATTAATATAGCCACTACAACTACTGATGTATACTTTATCTGATGGCATTATATAATTGTTTTACTCTGTAGGCATGCTATCTTGCATGAAAAATTTTAGACATAGCTAGAATATTTAGCTATAAGAACAGTATTGTAATAAATCGGCATGCTTCCAACAGTGTTTGTGGGGTTTAGGTACAAGGAATACTAGACTATTCATAACATAGTTTACATTAGTATTAAACCCAGTATGTGAGCCTTAAATGTGGCTTTCTATAGTTTTGATGGTACTTGGGTATT
The DNA here is from genome assembly GCF_019279795.1 of Protopterus annectens. Lineage (NCBI taxonomy): Eukaryota > Metazoa > Chordata > Ceratodontiformes > Protopteridae > Protopterus > Protopterus annectens. Next base: position 38,097,700 of record NC_056744.1, on the reverse strand, counting down.
ATCGCAACCACATTTCCACACTGCCATAATTCATTGTGTGTGTGCAGAAACAGGTCTCCTAACCTAAAAAGGGGTCTGTAAAGAAGTAACCCTTACTCTGTCACAGTGGGTATGACCCAGGAAGAGGAGTAAGGGTAAAACTTTGTACTTGGGGGTGACGCTCCTCATTGCTCCTGTAACTCCACAGTGGCGCACTACTTGACAATAGCTGAATTTTTCAATAAGATGTTATCAAAAGGAAAACGAGTCACGAAATACACCCTGTTACCATATGAAACTTGCAATCTGTCAAGGACAAATTTCGCATACTTCAATAGAAGTGACTGCATTAAACAATGTAAACTGTTATTCAAAGTATTCTGGATGGCTCGGCTAAGACATAGCGGACTGCTGTACAGCTGTGGTTCAGAAGTTGTAAGGCAATGGGGTTGATAACTGAGGTGAGCTATAATCAGAAGTGTACATAGCACTTTTAATAAATTAAACTGCTTCTTTTTCTTTCCTGCTGTTAGCTGGAGTACAGTAGTGATCCACATATACCCTTTTAAAGCAATGTAGAAGCAGTTGCTTTCTGTTTAGCAGACTTGCTCAGAGTCGTGATGCTTAAGAATAATTTTCTTGATAGTGATGTTATTGCTGCTATAAAAATGCTAACAGTGCTTCAAATGCATGCAACAAAAGTGAAGCAAACCTGTGTTTTCCACACAATGGTATAGCTACTTCAATAATACGTAACTCCCGACATTCTTGACACTGGTTTTATGCAGTCGTTTCTACTGAACTATGCAAAATTCACAACCACGAAAATGTGGTTTCAATAATACGTAAGTACCATTTTGATTGTAATGCAGAAAATTGCATCTTCTATGGGGTCATAATAGTATTAAAGACAAACTTACTGAAGCCTGAATGACCAGCCTTTCAGCCAACCATAGCAGTAACCGATAAAAAAGTCAACATTATTTTTGCATCCTTGACACTCCTGATTTGTAAATTTACTTTCTCCAAGGTCAGTAACTCCTTGAAGTCCTTTTTTGTGCAATCTCAGAGTATAGTTAGAAATCAGGGGTTTGGTAGCAGCTATCCTTTCTCAGATTGGTGGGTGCAGGAGTGATGTACCCATGCTGCAAAAACATTGCTATTAAATTCATTCTTTTAATATACTGTCATGGTAAAATTATCTGTAGTAGACTGCACACAATATAATTTGTTTGTAACCGTTTTGTGTTTGTATTAGTAGAAGGATTGTAATGTTGATAGATCTCAGATAACAGTTTGATCGTTTTACATAAATTCACATTTTTTTTCTATTTTTCTGTCAGTGTTTTATATTTATTTAAGTGATGTAATGTTAAACATTTAAGACAAATATGAAATAAAGGTGAAAATTGTCACTAATTAAAATATTGACTAGGTTAGACGATTGTCAGATAAGCTGTTATATAGCCCCCTATTAAAGACTAGGGACTGAGGAGCTTTTTATTTAACAGACTGATATACTTTTAGCTTTTTTTTTTTCTTACTGCTTAGGTGTAGCAAACTTGTGTTACTTTCATTAGATCTGTGTATTAGTGTGCTGTTAATGTTCCAGCACCATTTTGGTGGTATCTGTGTCTTTAGAAGACACATCAGGACAGATTATTTTCTCAGGAATTTCACTACATATAACAGAAACACATCAGCTAGCGATCTTATAGCTGATGGAAAAGGTTTGTTTTTTGTAAATTAACTTTGATGTTACCTTACTGAAAAGACTGTCCACCATAAAAACAGGAATTACAGAAGTGTCTGCCTTTCCCCATTTTTGCTCACGTGGTCTATCTTCAGAGTTCATGGCTGCAGTCTTTATTCATGTTTCTTTACCAACATTATCCTTTTCAAGATCAAGGGGGGAGATAGACTGTCTCAGTAAGCTGGATGTGTAAGGCAAAGCACCATTTCTTAGTGGGATTCTAGTGATTGTGGGACGCCTGGTACACACCTGTGGGAATTTTAGATGATCACCAATTCATCTTTAGGAATGTGAGAGAGAACTTGGACTAACTCTCACCCATTAAAAAAAAACAAAAAAAAACAGTGGGAATACATGTACACTATGTATAAAAGACAGCCCAGCCAGGCACCAAATACTATGAGACAGCAGTACTACCTGCAGCACCAATGCCACCCCTGGCTTCAATCCTGATTTAAAATTAAGTCTGGATAGATTGTCTGACCAGGCATGGCACTGTCCCATTCTACACCAGTGTGACACCCCTTCCATCTGTTTATAGACTCATAAGTATATATGAGGCTAAAGACCACCAGGGCCTTTATAAGCCTAGCCGTACTAGCCAATCCAGCTGTTTGACTATGTATCATAGATGTTTATTAGGAGGCGGTATGTTAGGAAGTTTCTAGAGATTATTTGATATCCTTCTTGTGTATTAACAGATACAAAGGGTTTTGACAGTATTCTTCATGGACCTGTAGCCCTTAGTTTTAAAATTGCATTTTGCATCCCATGTTCTTCAAAATTCAATGCCTCATTATTATATAACGATTATGTCTTTATCTTAAATGTTTAACTACCACTGACTAGATTTTGCACACTTAATCAGTGTTCCTGTTGATCTTTTTATGCTGTTACGTAACAAGTACATCAATGCATCTTCTTAATAAGTAATGATTATTGTTCAGTTGACTTCTTATAGTAGAGTAACCAAGCTGATGGTGAAGAACTTCAAAGCTTACAAATCGTTTAACTAAAATAATCAGTGTTAATAGACCCAGTTAAGGCATCACAGAAGGTTACTGTTGTAAATATGACATTTTGCAAGTTTGGACACCAGTACACCTAAAGGGGGGAGGCTGTTGCTCACCACAGTGCATCTATTGGCAGACTTAGTTCCATCTCCTCCTTTGGATCATCAGATGTTCTTCATTTCACATTGCTGCAGTCCTAACACTTGGGTAGTCCGCTGTCCCAGTCGGCCCGAATACCAAAGTATAAGGCTGACGTCGGTCAAGGCGCATTTGTCTGACATCAGGACGTCAGGGTACAAATGCGCATGACCAACGTCATATCCTCAGTCTTTTTTGCCGCATGGTCCGATGCAGAAACAGTATTGCGAGTGCAGGTTGGCATTCTGAAATTTTCTGAAGTCGGAGTTTCAGACCGAATCAAAGTTGGCTAAGTACCCCGTTGGGAATATTTTGGTTTTTTCTTGCCTCAGTATTTAACCGGATGTCAGAAAAAGTGAATAACTGTATTTCTTGTGGGAAACAGATACCTCATAGAGATTACCATACATTGTGTATACCTTGCTTAGGGCCTGAGCATGACGTTGTTGGCTGTCGCTCTTGTGCTAGATTTAACAAACGCACTATTAAGAGAAGATTAGATTGTGCCAGGTTAGTTTTTGGGAAGCGTTGTAATTACAACATGCCGCCGGATGCTCCACGCCCGCTTCATCTAAAAGCGCAAGGACAAAGCAGCGAAGCCTAGGGTGGAAGAACCGTCTGTCCCAGACGCCGGTTCTTTAGAGGCTCGTGGAGCTGGTGGTTCTACCAGAAGTTCCTTTGGATTCTCAGGGAGAGACTTTACTGTTACAAGATGTGTCCTCTCAGGAGGTAGGCCAGGCTGAAGGGGCTTCTCAGGTAGCTGTTTTCCCTCCCTTCCTAAGGTGGTTAGGCCCTCCCCTTCTGTTTCCAAGGCTCCTTCTAGAGGCAGGCCAGGGTTAACTTCAGTGGGGTCTCCCCTAGTTCTTCAGGGTCTCTGCCTAAGAAACATATGCTTAAAATGGCAGAAGATTTGATTACTATGATTAGAGGTTCTATACCCCTGATAAGAGGCCTAGGGTGGAACCTGAGCTTGAGAGTTTTGAGCAGTGTTCGAGGCTTCTGAGTCTTGGCTGAAGACTTGCAGGAGTATCCTCCTTATTCTGATTCTGATGTAGATGACTCTACACCTTCGGCTTCCCTCCTGAGGATTTTTCTTTTCAGAGACTCTTCATTCCATGAGGGAGCATTTTAAATGGGAAGGTCAAGATTTCTCTGATTCTAGGAAAAGGCTTAGGGAATTTTGTTTCTACCCCAGCATAGGCCTTTAGCTATACCTCCTGTTCTGGATGTGGTAGAGGATGTTTTGCAGAGGCTTCCTGAACCCTGATTCTTTGCCTCCTGCCCCAGTTAAACCGGACAGGTATTATAGGGTGCCTGAAGCTCATAAGTATCTTTTTAAGAGTCCTAGGGCAGACCCAGAAACTGTTTCTCAGGGCCCTAAAGGTGTTAAGGCTTCTGTTGTTAAAAATCCTGTTCCTTCTGATAAAGAGGCAAGGGCTTTGGATAGATGGGGGAAAAAGGTGTATACTTCTTCCACTTTAGCCATGAGGGCTTTGAATTGCCAGTTTCACATGTTGAAATACCAAAATTATCTCCTTTCACAATTGAAGTCTAAGGTAGATGCTCTGGCGGAAGGTATTGAGTGTAAAGAGTTGCAGGATTTAGTTCATGTTTCTGAACAGGTGGGTAAGCATTCCTTGCAATGTGGTTTTGATGCTGTACAGGCCTCTTCGAGGGTGGCAGCCACTGGTTCTGTTCTTCGCAGGCACGCCTGGCTCAGGGATCAGAATTTAGCTGAACATGTAAAGACAAGGATTTTAGATGCTCCTTTACAATCTGATGTGTTATTTGGTGCGCCTGTGGACGCAGTTTTAAAGAAAATGGAGGACAAGGCTAAGTCTATGCAGACTGTTAAAGATTTTTTGCAGGTTCAGCCTCCAAAGTTTAGTAGAAATTGGCCTACTAAGGGGTGGACTTATCCTTCTTATGATTCTCAGTCTAGGGGTAGATCTAGACGTGGTAGGGGTAGAGCTCAAGGTTCTTTTAGGCCTAGAACAGGCAGTTCGCCTGCCCAGTCTTCTGGTGAGGGCAGGGGTCAGTCCTTTCGTAAGCAGACCCAATGACTTGCCTTTTCAGCTGCCAGAGCCTTCTCGTCTGGCAGCACCTTTGGGAGGAAGGCTGGCACTTTTCAAAGAAAATTGGAGTGTTATTACCCAAGACAGATGGGTATTGGATATCGTTCACCACGGTTACAGGTTTTATTTCCATACCTTGCCTCCTTTCAAAGGCATGCCAGACATTCCTCCTATACAAAGAAAAGAGGCTCACAAGCAAATTTCTCTGTTGCTCCAGATAGGGGCCATTCAGCGGTTCCTGTGCCAGAAAGGGGTCTAGGATTTTATTCTCGCCTGTTCCTAGTACCAAAAAGGGGAACACGTGGAGACCAATTTTGGATTTGTCTATCCTCAACACTTATTTGGACATTCCCAAGTTCAAAATGTTGACGTTACAACAGCTTTTACCTCTGCTGGGCAAAGATCACTGGATGGTAACTTTAGATCTCAAGGAGGCTTACCTTCATGTGCCTATCAGACTCAGTTGCAGAAAGTATCTCCGTGTCGGACCTGGAAATGCCCATTATCAGTTCTCTGCATTGCCCTTTGGCTTATCTACTGCGCCAGAGTATTCACAAAAGTTCTGGCTCCAGTTGTAGCTTTTTCAGGCTAAAAGGAATACAAATCTATCCTTACTTGGACGACTGTCTGATTCTGGCTCAAGAAAAGGACGAGCTTCTTCAGCATCTGGAATATGTGATAGCAGTGCTAAGATGCCTGGGGTATTCTGTGAACGAAATAAAGTCCAGTCTAGTACCCTCTCAAGACATGTGCTTTCTGGGTGTGAGACTGAATACAGCAGCCCAGATGGCCTTTTTAACCCCGGACAAACAAAAGAGTCTATCCCTTTACTTCCATCAACTATCTCATCAGTCCGTGCTGACTGCAAGGACAGTCCTTCAAGCATTAGGGTTCATGGCATCTTGTATTCTGGTGCTTCCCAATGCCAAACTGCATATGAGGAAGCTACAATGGTATCTCAAAAATGTATGGACACAGCACTGCCAGGATCTGGACACTGTCATTCAAATAATACCTTGCATTCAAAAGGAATTTTTGTGGTGGGCTCAGGAATGTCACCTAAACAAGGGACTCTCTGTGACCCGGCCAGAGGCGAGTCAGATTCTAACGACAGATGCCTCAGACATAGCTTGGGGAGCTCATCTGAATGGAAAGTGGATACAAGACAAGTGGCCTGCCAGACTACAGCATCTACATATCAACATGAAGGAGATGTTAGCAGTCCAGTTTGCATTGATGGCTTTCAAGGAGTTACTTCTTCCAGGGCAGGTGTTGATTCTAACAGACAACACAACTGTCATGTGGTACATCAACAAGCAAGGGGGAACACATTCTTATCCTCTATGCAGGCAAGCAATGATTTTGTGGGAGACTGCGCTCAGCTTGCAGCTTACTCTTCAGGCGAGGTTTCTGCCAGGAGCACAGAACTCCTTAGCAGATGTGTTAAGCAGGCAAATCATGGATCCCCACGAGTGGATCTTCATGTATTTCAAAAATTGACAGTGTCATGGGGAACTCCAGACATAGATCTGTTCGCTTCTCCACTAAACCACCAGCTGCCAAAGTTTTGCACGAAAAGGTTTCATCACACAGCTTGGAAAGTGGATGCTCTTTCGTTCAGTTGGGAAAATCTTCATGTGTATGCCTTTCCACCTCTGCCTCTCCTCCCAAAGGTACTCCTAAAGGTCAGACAAGACAAGCCAAGGATGATTTTGATAGCTCCAGATTGGCCTCGGCAACACTGGTACCCATTACTGAGGAATCTGGTAAGAAAGCCTCCATGGCCTTTACCTTTAATTCCACACCTTTTGTCTCAGAGGGACGGTCATCTACTCAATGTCAAGCTTCACTCTCTTCATCTAACAGCCTGGCATATTCTGTTTTGAACCACAGCAGGTCTCAACTTCCTCAACAAGTTTTGAATGTGATTATGGAAGCCAGAAGACCTAGTACACGTAAAGTGTATGCAGAAAAATGGAAGAGATTTTTATTTTGGAGTGCAGCAAAGGATTTGGATGTTTCTGAGCCTAATTTGAGTGTGGCTCTTCAATATCTTACTGAGCTATTGGACAAAGGTTTGTCTTTCTCTTCCATTAAGATTCATGCTGCAGCAATTTCAGCTCACTATGATTGTGACCCACCATTGTTTTCTCATCCTTTGTTCAAGCAATTTCTTAGAGGGCAAAGAATATAAGACCCCCGTAGAGCTCCTACTCCTGCTTGGGACCTCAATTTTGTGTTGGAGAAACTTACTCTACAACCTTTTGAGCCTGCGGCTACTGCTGAGTTGAAATACTTGTCATGGAAGACTGCTTTTTTGTTGGCCATTACTTCTGCAAGAAGGGTTTCTGAATTGCAGGCCCTTATGGCGGTTGAGCCTTTTTTGATTTTTCATAAGGATAGGGTATCATTACGTACTAATCCTTCATTTATGCCTAAGGTGGTTTCTAGTGTGGCTTTAAACCAAACTATTCATTTGCCTACTTTTTATGCAGATCCCCAAAATAGGGGAAAATATTTTGCACACTTTAGATGTACACAGGCAGTTGCGTTATTATTTAAGCAGGACTAGGGATTTTAGGCAGTCTCAGCAGTTGTTTGTTTCTTTTGCTTTGAGTTCTCAGGGCAAGCCTGTGTCAAAACAAACTATATCTAAGTGGATTGGGTTTTGCATTGCATTCTGTTACTCCCATCATGGCAAGGAGATTCCAGCTGGGATTAGGCCTCATTCCACTAGGGCTACTGCCACTTCAACAGCATTTCTAAGGGGTGGCAACTAAGGATATTTTGGAGGCAGCTACTTGGAGTTCAGTGCATACTTTCTCCAAGCATTACCACCTTCCTCTCTATTCTAAGTCCAGGGCTGGTTTTGCCACTGCTGTGTTGCAGGGCATTTTGGCAGCTCCTGCCTCATTATAGTTTAGCCATCCTCCCTTACCTCTGCTTTGGGATTCTACCCAAGTGTTAGGACTGCAGCAATGTGAGATGAAGAACATAGTACAGTTTTGTACCTACCATAAATGTAGATGTTCAAGATCCACATTGCTGCAGTCCAATTTTCCCTCCCTCCTTCCCTCTGTGTTTAGGGGTGGTTGTGTGGGTGAGGTTCTATTTTTGTAAATTTGTATATATTGTACATATATTAGGTACAGGAGTGTTTTGGTGTTTTTTGGTTTTGGCCTTATCTTTTTAGGGTCTTCTGACATCTGGGGCAAGAAAAGACTGAGGATATGACGTCGGTCATGCGCATTTGTACCCTGACGTCCTGATGTCAGACAAATGCGCCTTGACCGACGTCAGCCTTATACTTTGGTATTCGGGCCGACTGGGACAGCGGACTACCCAAGTGTTAGGACTGCAGCAATGTGGATCTTCGAACATCTACATTTATGGTAGGTACAAAACTGTGCTTTATAGTTGACTGAGGGAATTATTATGACTTTTTAGCTGCCTGTTTGACTTTCATTGTCATAATATATATATATATATATATATATATATATATATATATATATATATATATATATATATGTGTGTATTTTTTTTTTTACATTTTCAAAATTTGTTACAAAACCATAACTGATAAAATGCATATTTTGTACAGCAGCTCACTGCAGGCAGACCATTAAGCTTGATAAATGTCATTGTGTAGCAGCAGGCCAGCTTCTCCTTAACTATAGTTAATACTGTCCAGGATTGGCCTAAGCCTGCCCCAGAAAATGAGACACCACGTTCATAAAAGCCACCTTTCAAATAAAGTAAATCATAGTAAATATTATAGAAAAATCTGCAGTGACCAGGGTAACTATTTCACCTGAGGTTTTTCTTTCCATTTTCCGCTCTTCTATAGCCTTTTCTAAGCCATATACTTATTTCCTAGCATCAGTTATGCCTTTACTAATAAGTGGGTTTGTTTCCACTGACTCTCATTAGCTTTTTTAGCGGACAGCAGAAGGAGATAAGTAATGGCCTGTTCACCTTACTAACAGCACCACTAATTAAAAATAAAGGAGAGGTAATGCTGTACCTGGTTTTGGCCAAAGCCTATTAGAAAGCTTCTGTAATTCATTTCTTTTTTTAAATATTTAGAGTTCCCAGAAAATAGGAAACAAATTACCCACCACTTTGTTACATCTCCACTATATAGAATTAACTGCTGAAACATTTGGACCACTCTAGATTGAGTATATAAAAATCTGTAGAGATGCCTGCTAGCCTAAGAATCTGAATTTTCTCAACCTGATGGCATATCATGGCCTAGAACAAGCATACTACATACATTTTAAGTGATTTGTGTTTTCAAGTCCTTCTCCCAAACAGTTCTATGTTTATTAAGTTGTTAACCTTCAAGTCATGAAAATGAAAAGTTAACTAATGACCACATTTTAGTGTAAGCTTCCCTACTTCTCTGTATAAACAAATTAATCCACAATGACCATGCTTCTCATTTTTACAGTGAATATTTTACTTTTCTCTAATTCAGTGAATACCTGTTCAAGATGAGCTCAGGGTATTCTCAATTTTATATAAAAACCCAAACATTCCCCAAATGATCGGTTTCCCTTTATCAGTAAGGTCCTCCCAATCAATTAATCAAACCTGGAATACACTAGAGTAACTCACTTGCACCGAAAGCAAGTCTCTTGGAATTGGGATAGGCCTACGCTACAGTAAGTCACTAACACTAAGAGGAAGTCTTTTGAAATCAAGCCCAATAGTTACCAACTTATTCTAGGTTTCACCCCCCACCCAGCCACAGAAAATGTGGAGGCTTATTTTTTTAACGTTCAAATGAATATCCATAGAAGGTAATGTAGGTAAACCTTAAGTCACATACAGCACCAGAAGACAAACCAATCTAATGCCAGTATACTCTGCCCAGGGTACAAACATTATTTCCCTCCCATTTTCTATAAAGCCTCTTGCACATTAGCAGAATTTATTTCCATGCTAGTTTTACTAGGGCCAGTAATGTGCTGGATAATTTTAGCCCCAAACAGGTTCACTGATAGCCATTCAAAAACGGTTAAGTCTATATAACCATAGGGTGAAAATCATTTATCTGAAGTAGGGAGTTCATTTGTCAGCAACCTGTGGGTCTTGGATCCGATATCGGATCCGAGCCGGCAACTTGTTTCAAGCTAATGGATCTGAGCTCCTAGCTCCTCCCTTCACCCATAATGCCCTGCTAACCCTCCATGACCTCAGATCTAGTTTGCCGCGCTTGTGGATAGCTGGATCCCCTTGAGCTCAGCAAGTGAATTGTCAGATAAGTCTATTTTTTCTGTCAAACTTTCCTTTTTTGTTTCAAATTTTAACGTTTGTAAGTGTTAGGTACCCTTTAGTATAAAAATATATTTCTTTAATTGGTTCCCTCCCTTTGTTTGGTCGTTAGTGAGTGTGTGTGTGTGTGTTGTGTTTTTGGGGCCTGTGTGTTTGTGTAGTTCTACCTTTTACTTTTAAGTATGGCTGAGGCCCCAAAAGCCATTTTTTCGAAATGTACCGAGTGTGGCCATAAGCTGTCCCCAGCTGATGGCCACACTCGGTGCGTTCGGTGCCTTGGGGTTGAACACCTCTCCTCAGGCTGTACCATTTGTGCAGCGTTCAACCCCAGGGCACTGAAAGAGAGGAGGTCGAAGCTGGTCTTGGCGGGACTTTTACCCCCGGACTCAGCTCCAGCCTCCGCTGCTCCCGTGGCTCCACCACAGCCTGTGGTTGCTGCCATTCCTGCCCCCTTCCTCCGTCCGGGACTCAAACTCCCGCTAAAGTGTCGGAGGACAGGGAGGCCAGGAGGGAGAAATGGAGGGAGAAGCACCACAAGCGGCGGGCCGAGACCTCTGTTTCGGCCCCGCCAGCTAAGCGGGCTTCTCCCTCCACTGCTCCTAGGTCTCCACCTCCTCGGCTCCGATCTCCTTGTTTCTCCCCGGGGCCCGAGGAGCAGGAGGCCCGATCTCCATCGAGGTCATCGAGGCGGCATTCCAGGCCTGCCTCGGTGACCTCTTCGAGATCTACCTTTAGTTTATCCGATGCAGACTTGGACCGGATGATGCAAAGGTTCATCCAGGCCCAGCTGCAGATGGGAGTGCTCTTGCCTCACCCCCCCCCCTTCGGGGGGGGAGCTCGACACCTTTTTTCCACCCTATTGCTCCTTCTCCGACCCGCTATCCGGGTTCGGAGCATTCGGAGCCGAGCAGCGTTGGAGCCGGGGGTGGGTCGGCACCGACAGTACTCGGTACTTCGGATCCGACCCTGCCCTCGAGCCTGTCGGATCCGACCTCTCGGAGCCGTGGCCCGAGCTTTGGATCCAAGGGATTCAGTGTGCCTTCGGCTCCGTCCAGGTCGGAGCGCACTGGTCCTTCGGATCCGATGATCTCGGCACCGGTTCTGATCCCTTCATCGGATCTGAGTGGGAGCCAACTTTCGGATCCAAGAGAGAGTGGTTCTCCCTCGGCCTTCGATGTTGTGGAGAGGGCTCTGTTGAGAGCATCCGGACCCCCGGTCCTTGTTTCGGCTCCTCCCTGCACTCCCTCGCTGCTGGGCCAGGCTTCCATCACCCGGCCAAAGGGACAGCCTGCTTCAATGTCACAGATGGTTCCATTGGAACAAGATGTTGCTGGCAAGGCCTCCTCGGACAGCCCCCCCGAGGAAGTGCCCCGCAAGCATAAGTGCAAGAGGAGGCACATGGACTCCCCTGAGTCCTTAACCGAGGACACGGACTTGGAAGAAGGGGAAGGCTCCCCAAGATCGCCCCCTGAGGATGTCTCCTTTGGAGACATCATGGAGATGCTGAGGATCAGAGGTGGGTGGTCTGCCCCCAAGTCTTCCTCCGACGAGTCTGTGTTTCTGGAGGCATTCGAAGCAGGCCCGTCTACCTCTTGGGTTTCCCCTCCGGCCGACCCCCTGGTGGACCTCATCACCACCAGGGCGTGGAAGGATCCGGACACCGTGGAGCCAATACCAAAACGCCCGGACAAAATACTTAGCCCCCCCCTCTGACCGATCACACTGGAGTAAGGGCCTCCCGTAGATGCCATGTTGACGGCGGCAGCCACGAAGAGGGAATTGGCTCAGGAGAGCCCCTCAGTCCATCCACCAAGCAAGGAGTCCCGCTTGATGGACCGCTTAGGGAAGCGAGTTTTTAGTTCAGCGACCTTCTCGGTAAGGTCTCTGAACTATATGGCACATGTCATCAGGATGCAGCGGGATCTTATCAAAGAATACGCTGCCTCCCCCCCTGAGTCCATGTCGGCAGATGACAAGCAATTGTACTCCACCCGAATGGCCACTCTGAGATCAATTTCTAATACCTCTATGCGGCTATTGTCCCACGCCACAGAGGGAGCCGCTAGGGCTAGCGGAGCAGGCCTAGTCATGAGACATCAGGCCTGGCTCCGTCATTGTGACTTTGCGGAGCCTTTTAAAGTGTCCTTTGCGAATGGCAAAACGGTTCGCGAGACACTTGTCCAGAGCGAAAAGGACGGGAAGACGTTGTCTGCCGTCAGAGTCCGCTTCTCTGCTCCCCAGCGGTCCTTCTCGAAGAACCAAAAGGGTCAGAAGAAGATGTGGTTCCGGAAATCGCAACATTCCCAACCCGCTCCGGACATCCAGTCCTACCGTGGCAGAGGAGTACAGGGAGGACGCCGCCCCAGGGGCAGAGGGGCTCCGAGAAACTTTGGGTCCAGAGAACCTTTCTCTGAGCAGCCCGCACAGCAGCCCTGAAGGGTTGCCCGGCTGCTCCACTCTGGAGGCAGTTGGGGGGCACTTCTCGGAGCACCTAGCGGCATGGGAGTCCATCACTACAGACCGCTGGGTGCTTCGCATTATATCCAGAGGGTACAAAATACCATTACTCCATGTCCCCAAACTCTAAAACCTCCCCGATGTACTATCCGATCAGAGGGAGGCCGCAGCTGCAGAAATTCAGCAGCTGCTAAGAAAAAGAGCCATCCAGCCCGTCCCCCAAGACCATCCCGGATTAGGGTTCTACTCCAGGTTCTTTTTGGTGCCAAAAAAGATGGGGGACTTGAGACCGATTCTAGACCTTTCCCGCTTGAACCTGTCAGTAACCAAGGAAAAATTCCGAATGGTCACTCTTCAATCTATTCTTCCCCTTTTAAGGGAAACCCATTGGATGTGCTCTATAGACATCAAGGATGCGTACTACCACATTCTAATGGACAGACGATCCAGGAGGTTCCTCCGCTTCTGGCTGGGAGCCAGTAACTATCAGTTCAGGGTCCTTCCCTTTGGCCTCACCACAGACCCCAGGGTGTTCACCAAAGTATTAGCAGTGATTGCGGCCCACCTGAGACTCCAGGGAATACAGGTCTTTCCGTACCTGGACGACTGGCTCCTGACTGCCTCAACAAGGCATCTACTTTGCTCAGCCAGAGACTTCTTTCTCCGCCTAGCCCCACAATTAGGCATTACCATCAATGTCGACAAATCTCTTCTGGCCCCAACACAAGTCATAGAATTCATAGGTGCCAGAATAAACACCAGAGAGCTACGAGCCTTCCTAATCTTTGAGAGAATCCGGAATTTGCAACTCCATGTGCGGGCCATCCTCCAATCAGAGACTTCTCCAGCAGAATTGGTCTTGAGGGCACTAGGCTCCATGGCGGCAGCGATTACGCTTCTTCCATGCACCCGTCTGAACATGCGGGTACTGCAATGGACACGTCTAGTGCAATGGTCCTTTCTATCCCTTCCTCTTCACCACCCCATTGCTATCAGCAAGGCTTGCAGGAGGGCTCTATTATGGTGGCTCCAAGCCTCTGCACCTCTCCCCCTCTCACCACGGTGACCACGGACGCCTCCTGCCTCGGGTGGGGGGGGCATTATTCAGGCAGGACAGTCCAAGGCACGTGGAACGACACAGAGACCTCCCTGCATATCAACGTTCTGGAGATGAGAGCGGTGCTGTTCGCGTTGCAAGCGTTGCAAGCACTTCAGGATCTCCTCCCCATAGGAACGATTGCGATTCAGTCGGACAACATGTCGGTTGTCTGGTACATCAACAAACAGGGGGGAACCAGATCTTACCCCCTATGCTGCGAAGCCATGAGAGTATGGGAATGGGCGATCTCCACCAACCGCTTTCTCACTGCAACGCACATTCCGGGACGGACCAACATCCTAGTGGACAAGCTCAGTCGCACCCTTCTTACCCCATACGAATGGTCTCTCAATCCACTAGTAGTGAAGCAGATATTCACAAAATGGGGGCAACCCTGCTGCGATCTTTTTGCGTCTCCATCAAACACCAAATGCGACAATTTCTTCGCTCTAATCCCCCCTCCAGGGGAAACTCTAAGAGACGCTCTGGTGCATGCTTGGCCACCCGGTCTACTTTATGCCTATCCTCCGCTACCCCTGATGCTGCAACTCCTACAGAAAGCCTCACGGTTGGGGAGCAGGATGATCCTCATTGCCCCATTCTGGCCTCGGCAAATTTGGTTCCCTTACCTGTGGTCTCACCTTGTGAATCCTCCCTGGATTCTAGATCCCACTCTGGATCTCATCTCCCATCCGTCAAACTTACCGACCCCAAACCTGGGCAATCTCAAACTAACAGCTTGGTTGCTCCAGTTCCACTCCTAGTTAGGACTCCCGGTATCTCTTCACCAGTCAAAGCCATCCTTGTGGCAGCGCATAAGCCTTCCACCAGGAAAGTGTACCGCAGTAAATGGAAACGTTTTTCCTTCTGGGCGGAGCATCATGATCTAGATCCCTTTACGGCTCCTCTTCCGTCTATATTAGACTTCCTAACCGAACTCTTTCAGGAAGGCGCTAGTTGTTCAACTGTCAAAGTGCAATTGGCAGCCATATCAGATTACCATGTGGGACATGATACAGGGCCTTTGATGTCGGCCAAGTTGTGTAAAACGTTTCTCAAGGGCACCTTCTTACTTAGACCCCCCCCTATAAAGGAAGCCGTGCCACCATGGGATCTTGCATTAGTTCTTCAAGCCTTGACTGCTCCACCTTTTGAACCCGCTGCTTCAGTAGATCTCAAATTCCTGTCTTGGAAAACAGCATTCCTTGTAGCCATCACTTCAGCAAAGAGAGTTTCGGAGCTTCAAGCTCTCTCTGTGAAGCCTCCTTATTTGATCTTTCACCCAGAAAGAGTGTACCTCAAGATCAATCCCTCTTTTCTCCCCAAGATAGCACCAGAAACCAACATAAATCAATCCATAAATTTACCAGTTTTTTTCCCTAAATATCAGAATAAGGGAGAGTACAAGCTGCATTCATTAGATGTTCATAGGCAGCTTCATTTTTATACTCATAGAACAGCTGGCCATAGGCAATCCGATCAGCTGTTCGTTTCCTTTGCCAAATTTAATTTGGGGAAAGCAATTTCAAAAGTATCTTTATCACGCTGGATTTCTCAATGTATCCTATTGGCGTATCAAGTCTCTGGGAGACCCGCACCAGAAGGAGTTCGTGCTCATTCCACCTGCTCCATTTCTACTTCTGCGGCCTTCAAGTCTAGAGTCCCATTGGATGATATTTGTTCAGCAGCCACTTGGGCTTCATCTCATACCTTTATTAACCACTACAAACTGGATGTGATTTCTAGAGGGAGAGCATCCTTTGGCTCTGCGGTGCTTCGCAATATCCTTCCATGATGGCCACCCAAGGTGCAGGTAGCTGGGGACTCTGTCCCACAGGTTGCTGACAAATGAACTCCCTACTTCAAATTTAGAAGTTATGTACTCACCATAACGTTCCATCTGAGTAGGTAGCTTCATTTGTCTGCAACCATCCCCCCGGCCTTCTTCGGATCTATTGGTAGTTGGATACCCATTTTTTGGGTAAATATTGAGGGGCAAACTCAATCTGAGGTCATGGAAGGTTAGCAGGGCATTATGGGTGAAGGGAGGAGCTAGGAGCTCGGATCCATTAGCTTGAAACAAGTTGCCGGCTCGGATCCGATATCGGATCCAAGACCCACAGGTTGCAGACAAATTAAGCTACCTACTCAGATGGAACGTTATGGTGAGTACATAACTTCTAATTAATTTTCATCTCTTTCATCTTCAATGTATTTATTTCACAGCGTTCTAAATTCCCAAACTTCTGCAGTTCCTTATAGAAAAGGTCTAAATCCTCCTCCAGCTGTGATAACTATCAAGTCCTCTACACATAAATATTTTATTTTTAAACTTTCCACTAAGTACCTTCTAAAGGGGACTAGTATCAATCTGGCTGTCAGTGGCTCCGAATTAAAAGGTAGACACCAGTGGCAACAGCAGGCAGCCCTGTTTTATCCCCCAGGATGAGGTAAGAATAGTGGATAATCTTGTCCCTATCTTTGTTTTCACTATTGTGGTATAGTTCCCATGCTAAATTTAAAACCTTGGGGAACCCCATGTGGAGCAAAACTGAGAGTCAGTTGAACTTACTTGATCAAAAACCTTCTCTGTTCCAAAGCTCAACAAAAAGTAGTGTCCAGTCTGATCTGTAAGCATCTGCAAAAGTAAAAGGGTTTTTTTACATTATCAAAAGTAATTCTGGACAGATGTATGAGAAATCTTAGTAATCTCTCTGCAAATATAAATAATTTATCATCGTGGTTTGACTATTATTGATATAAAAAATAATGTGCGAGTCCTTTCCTTGTTTTAAAATTACAGGAGTAATTGCCTGCCTTTAGGAGTAATGGACACCCCTTGTGGAGAGAATAAATGTAGGTGACCTAGTAAATTTTTGTTTTCCTAATGTATACACATCCTACTGGTAAGCCATTTGCCATGCTTTTTCATTTTTATTTTCCCCAATAATTTAGTTGTCTGTCAGGAGTTCACTGGCTATACAAGGTAGCATAATGCACAGCAGAAGACTACACCAGGAGAGCAAAGAAGCTTCCTTTTAATGGGACAGACCTTTCTGCAACCTGTTCCCTAAGTGTTAGTGTCGCAGATTCTTCCATTTTTTCAGTTATCATGAATCTGATTTTCCTTATAGTTGTGTAACTTGTAATTTCCTGTACTTCCTTTCTTATCGCAGTACGCCAGTTATGCATCCTATGCTTACGATAGATTCTGTTAATCACTTTTCAACTTTCTTCCTCTTTTTGAAAGTCTGCTTTAATATGTATAGTTTTTGTAGTTAAAATTGTGAAATCTCCTTTACATGAATCCCAGTCACTGGCAAATAATTTTCCACCTTCTGCTCTGAAACCTGATTGATTAGCAAATGACTCACATATTCCCCAGTTCAAGAAATTTCTCCTACCAAAAAAGTCTCCACTGCTTTTCAAGGACTTAATTATTTAAATTACTCTTTTTAAGCACACCAGAGCATTGTCTGATGCTGCTGCAGGGAAGCTGTCTAGACTATTCACAAAGGAGACATGTTCCTCAATGATTAAAAATTACTTTGAAAAGCAATGAAATCTACATAGAAGATGTTTGTATCTATCTATGATTTGTGTGTATATGTGCATATATATATATAACAAGTAAATATACACTGAGGCAGCATAATAGATACATAACTATTACCAAACTACTACTACTTCAGAACGTTATGCATCTAGGGCTACTCTCCTGTTCCTCAACCAAAGACTGTCAAAATCCAATCACCCCATTTTGCTATTCCCCTTTTAATGAATCACTTCCCCTCTCAAGATTTTTAGATATTTATAAGTTTAGTCTCGGGAATGTACACATTAGCTAAGGTAATTTTCTCTCATCCCACGGTCCCTTTATTGACCACTAATCTTGCTTCACTCCTAATCATCTGTTCTATAACAAATGAAGTGCCATTTTTTCAGTCATTGCAATATGTCCCCTTGTGTGTATCCATAGAAAAATGACAAATGCTTCTTTGAGGGGAAAAAATAACTTTCTATGTTCATTATCTGACAGAGGCTTCTCTTGTAAAACAGAAAATGTTTACTTGTCCAGAGTCCATTCATATTCCAAAATGTAAATCCTAAAAAAATCAATTGGTAAACTTTCCTGAATTTCATTAGCATTCTGCAGGACCCAGCATGGTTAAATATAGTACCTGGAACTGATAAACATAAAGGCACTAAGGTAACATAACAGGTAAAATCACAGAACCTTTATTGTCCAAATATAAATGTTGAAAAAATGTTAAAAAAACTGTTGAAAAAACTTTACTGACTAAGCGCTTTCACCCTCCTGGGCATCTTCAGAGTCAGTTAACTTCATTGAGAACAAACTTTAAATACATATATCAATTAGTACATAATTAAACAGAACTAGTGAAACAAACAAATAATGAATTGGTTAACCCTTTAGGTGTTTGTTAACCAAGTCTTAAACTTTTGAAAAATCAATATTTCTTGTATATTGAGGTCACAATGTGATAAATCAAAACAGAAAAAAGTAAAATAAAATAAGATAAAATAAAATAAAAAAACTAACGTGTTGTTAGTAGGCTAATTAAAACAGGAACTCATGTCCGTTACCATGTGTATAAAACCCATTGTGTATCAAATACAGGCTGCCTTATGTCTTAAAATGCATGCTAGAGACAAAGTGTTGTTGATACCTGGAGCATTACTAGCATCCAATCTCAACTGCCAAAGGCATTCCCTTACCTCCAAAACAGTTTTATAGTCTCCCCCAAACTCCTTTGTGTAAAGCCTATGTATGACAAAGAATATAAACTTTTTAAAGTTTGGACAATGGTTCATATGAATATACAATGAATTAGTGGTTTTCTTATTTTTTATATTGTTCTAAAATTCTTTGTCTTAGCTTTCTAGTAGTCATACCTATATAGAACGCTGGGCAAGATAAACAGGTGGCAACATAAATGACCATGCTTGTGTTGCAATTACAGTGGCCAGGACTCTTCAGAGTTCTCTTGAAGTTACCTAAACAGACATAAGGACCGTCGTCGATAAATTTACAAGCCTTACAGTTGCCACATTTAGCCATTTTGGCAGGTCTTTGTCCAAAGGATCTAAGTGTCTTCTCCAACAAATCCTTCAAGTTCAAACCTCTACTGTTTATAAAGGTAGGGGATCTACCTAGTGTGTCATGTAAATCTGCGGGGATAATGTTTTCCCAAGCATTATGAATAGCACTCTTGACTTCGAGTGCTAAAAAATTATGTTGTAGTACCATTCCTGTTGGCACATTTTTTCTATCAAGTTCACTTTTGTGATTGATAACTTCGTCACACAACCTGTGTCTGTCGTGTAGAATAGGAACAAAATCAGTAGACCTTCTTCTAAGTACTTCATGTTGAAGCATGTCAAGCGGATAACTTCTTTGGACAAACAAATCCTTCAATATACCTAGTTCAACTGTAAAAATGTCATCCTCACTGATGATACGAGACAACCTGATCATCTGGCCCTTGACCACATTCCTCTTAACATAGGAAGGGTGACAGCTCTTGTAGTGTAAAAATGAATTGCTGTAGGTTTTCTTTCTATACAAACTGGATTCTATTTTGCCATTTTTAATATATAATTGTAAATCCAAATAATCAATACTCTTATCAACCTCGTGTGTAAATTTTAAGAATGTAGTGGTGTTATTCAAGTATGATATAAATTCTTCCAGTTTGTCAAGTGTACCCTTCCAAAAAAACAAAATGTCATCCAAGAATCTTAAATAAATAGGCATCTTAGTCTTAAATTCAGATGTCAACACAAACTGGTCTTCCCATTCTGCTAGAACAAGGTTAGCATATATGGGCGCACATTTAGCACCCATAGCAACCCCAGTGAACTGTCTGTAGTATTCATCCTCAAAACCAACATAGTTATTCTCCAATACCATTTGCATCAGGTCCACCAATAAACCCTTCTTGTCCTGATGCAAATTGGTATGTTTGCCCAAACTCTTACCAAACCAATCTAGACCAAGGTCATGAGGAATTACTGAAAATAAATTAATAACATCAACAGTTACTAATAAAAATTCCCCTAGATGTTCATTGGCCAGAGTTCTAAGGCAGTCCAGGCAGTGCCAAGAATATTTTAATATATAAGGCAACCTGTCCAAAATCTCCTTAGTCACAATGTCTATATATGAAACTAGTGGTTCAGTTTTGGATCGTCTAGCTGCAACTATTGGTCTGAAAGGTGGATTAACTATGTTTTTGTGGATTTTGGGTATACCAAAAAGGGTGGGCATGACTGGATATTCCACCAGTAAATATTTATATTCCTCTGCATCTATGATTCCTTCACATAACATCTCATAAAGCTGCCAGTCTATTTTGGTGTATGCCTTCTGGACATCAAATTTTGAAACTAACTCGTATGTGTTGGAATCATATATAATATTCTGCATCTGCATTGAGTTGGAATCACATATAATATTCTGCATCTGCATTGAGTAATCAGTGTTGGTCATAATAACCACTCCTCCCCCTTTATCCGGTTTCATAACCCTGTATTCATTGTTACCAGAAAGCTTCTTTAAGCAAAATACTTCTGCGGGTGTTAAGTTGTTATCAAACACTACCTGTCTGTTGTCAATGAGATGCCTGATTTGCGTTGTACATAAACGTTCGAAAGCCAAAACCACAGGGTGGTGTGGGGGTATAAATGTACTGTTTCTTTTAATTGTAAATGTTTGTAACTCTCTATCAGTCCTTTGTTTAGTACTGAAAAATATTTTTAGATTCAGTTTTCTTGTGTATAACTTTAAATTAATAAGAACTTTACTGATATCATATTTGAAGTCCGGGACAAAAGATAAACCTTTTTTTCAATAAACTGAGATGGCTGTCCGTGATCTCCAAACTAGAAAAATTGTAGACATGAAAGGAGTCGTCCCCTAAACAATAAAGGTTCTGTGATTCTACCTGTTATGTTACCTTAGTGCCTTTCTGTTTATCAGTATTTTGCATTTTTTGGATAGTACCTGGAACTATTTCTAACTACATGTCAATGATAGCAGGTGAACATCTGATTTTGCACTTTGGGGGAAAAATGCATATTTATAGTCAGTCTTAAAGTATTTTTTTCAAAAATTTAACGGACAGTCAAAAACAGTTGCCTAAAATGCAATGTCCAACCATAAGAGTGCGAATAATATACATTTATTTATTTTATTTATTTAATGTTTGTTTACTGGGAAATCTGACTTGGAACAAAGCCAATTTTCAGTGGAGGTCCAGGGAGAAACACTAAAGATACATGTCTTTGAAACGTGGGAGGAAACTGGAGCACCCGGAGGAAACCCACACGATTGCAGGGAGGGCATGCAGACTCCACACAGAAGGCACTCCAGCTGAGAATCGAACTGAAGAACTTCTTGCTGTGAGGTGACAATGCTACAGTTGCACCACTGCATTGTCCATAGAATAGGTAATTTCATTACAAAATATCTGGAAACTATGCGCAAAAATATTGCCTACAATATATACACTATATACAATAAAATGCCAGAAGCCTAATAGGAAGACAACATAGTTAACAATGAAAAAGAAAAGAAAAAAAGTGGATTATAAAAGGATAGTTAATTTTAATAATGACATAGCTGAATAATTTCCAGAAGGAAATGTATATAAAACCAATAAGTTATATCTCTGGAATAAAATCCCCAAAAACCTAATACATTAGTAAAGCAATCAACTGTTTGAAAATTTATATTTGTAGTTATATTGTAATAATACATTTAAACAACTTCTCCCAATAACTATCGTAATATGAGCATTTAGAAGGATTGGAGAAAAACAATTTATGGGTTAAGATGTATTTGATAGCCATTTGTTTGAAAGCATCCCAACTGATTTTAGATATATTCGTCCAATTTTGGGTTATATAATGTTTCACCAGTGAGAATAGTGTGATTAGTATATGAATATCTTTTTGAGCTAGTCCATTCTGGGGAATATGTAAAAGAGTAAATTCCCCAAGAAGGTGTGGCTTTTTCATAAACCATTTTTTTTTCTAATTTAACTTTTAGAGATCACCACAGTTTATATGACTGTTTACAACTCCATAATACATGAAATAAATCAGCTTTGTCATATTTACAATCTACTGACAGGTCGGGGTAATTTTTTTTAAGAATAGCTGGGATTAGATGTGCATTGTTGTTGAACATTAATTGTGCATAGAGAAGTTTTTTATTGGTAAAAATTCAGAAGTTAGATTAATTGATTTGAGTTGATGATTATATGAAATTTACAGGTTTATATTGGTTCAGTAATTATAAAATATATTTGAATCTTTAAATCTTAACAAAGTAAATAGTTTATATGTATTAGATAACATTTTATTTGTGGTGAAGGATTTCCATAATTGGTTACATAATGTTATGTTAGCTTAATTTATATTTGGTTCATTCACATGTATCAAAAGTAGTTCTCTTATTTGTCTCATTATAGCAGTATAGTTTTTGAACAGTTAAGTGATTTTCTCAGATGGTTGATTGAAATATTTCTATTTAAATAAAAATCCACAATTGGCTTGTCTTTAAGGAGTGGGTAGTTGGAAGGATTTAGGACTCTTTTATTAATCTTTAATTTGGCATTTAAGTGGAGTGGGTGTAATAGCATTAATGAATTATTCAGATTTAGCAATTCTAGAAGATTCTGAATAATTGTATGTATTAGGAAGTTATATAGTTTTATTTTTGACATTCTCTTTTTTTAATAAAAGGTAAGGCTTTTGAGTTACAGTTTAAATTACATACAAAGTTGTATCATATTTTAACCCAAGAAGGACTCCACAGAGACAATTTAGGATTGTAATCTATTTCAAATGTTTTACTAGAATGTATTATATCATAATACAATTTATAATCTGGAAGGCTCCGAGCTCCAAGGCCAGTTTGGAATACATATTTCCCTCCAAAAATTTGATTGTTAGATCTGATGATGTCCTTTTCATTCTTCCTCAATAATGGGTCTAGGATCTGATCCTCAGATCTGACTCTGATGCATACACAAGACTTTGGATCCAATGTTTGAGCTCCTCCCTCTACCCATAATGCTCTATTCCATCTCCAGCTCCCAGATCTCATTTACCACCATAGCCATATGACAGAAGATCCATTGCTGTAGAGTAAGTGTGTCTTTTGGCAATTATTTCTCTTTATTTCTGAAATGTTTTATTCTTTCTCCTACCTCAGCTGTTGCAGACATTTTTTAATATAAGTTTGTTTCCCGATCTTCTCTCATACCACGAGTGATACTTGATTAGTATTTAATTTTCCTTTTTCTACCTTTCAAAAAAAAAGAAGTTTATAGATTTCTGCTTACTCTTTTAGACAAGTTATTGCAGAGTTTATTCTTGACCTTAGGATTAAATTTAGAGTTGACTGTTTTATTGCATTTAGAGCTGTTAAAGCTGCTCTTTTCTTTCTAGGGTTTACTGTCCTCTTGCCTACTATGTCTGAGAAACCCATATCAGAAAAACCTACAGGTTTTAAGAAGTGCACTTCTTGTGGGCATACAATTCCAAATTCTGATGCCCACAGGAAGTATGTCTACCATTTAGGAGTGGCCCACCTGGATACCCCATGTGCTGTGTGCGCTATGTTTAATCTTAGGGCCCTCTCTGACTGCAGGAACTTATCCTGAAAGGATTTCTTCCATCAGGGGCTCAAAACCAGCTTCAATAGTTTCACAGCCAAGGAAGAGACACCATCCAAAGTCCACAAAGACTTCCTTGGAGCCATCTAAAAAACTTCAACAAGTGTCGAATGCGACTCCCTCGGCTCCAAGACCTCTCAGACAGCCATCAGAGCTGCAACAACTCTCTGATCTGACTGGCTCAACTGCTACTACCAGTTCTTCTCTTTAGTCCATCGCTGTTGGATCCCTGACCATCAGATCTGATGGGTAGAGTATGGAATCCAGAATTTGTACTAAAACCTGTGTCTCTGGCTTTATCCTCCAAGTTATTTCAAAAGCCAAACAAGCACTCTAAGCCAGTGTCTACAACTTCATCTAAGTCTTTAAGGAGATTATCTGAGGCCAATATGGACAGGATGACATGGAGATTCCTTAGGGCTCCGATTCAGATGGGGGTCTTACCAGCTCCGTCCCTTCCTAGATCCATGAGCACACCTGCCCAACCATTGCTGTCTCCTTCTCCTCTCCAACCCATGGTTTCAGAGCCCGGGATCCTGGATATCTGAGAGGTTCGTCATCAGATCCAAAGAAGCTCCCTTCCTTGACTCCAGTAACCCTGACTAGCCCTGTTCCAATGCCTTCAGATCAGGGTGGGTCTCAAATCTGAGGGGTTGGACTCAGGTCATACTTTGTCTGATCCCTTCTCCTCGGTGCCCCTGGACAGCTATGGTCTGATTCTGTCCAGAGGGATCAGATCCAGGATTTGCCATGACTTTCCTTTGGCTGCTACAGTTCCAAGGAGGAGGGGTGAGGTTTCCTCAGGTCTGTCAGCTTTTCAGGTTGTAAAAAGGGCTTTCCTTTCTGCATAGAGAGCTGTCCTATTAGTCTCAGATCCTACCCCTTGCCCCTCACTGCGTCCAAGCTCTGAGCCCATCGTTACTGCTCCTCGGGGTCAGCCAGCTCAGGGAAGTCTGCAAACATTTCACAGAGGAGATCCCATTTCTTCCAACACCTTTCCTGAGCACCTCACATAAGAGGTATCATGGAAGAAAATATGCAACAAGAGCCACATAGATTCCCCTATGGAGTCCCTCTCAGAGGACAGTAATTTTAATGAGGGGGGTGGATCCACCTAATGGCCACTTGATGACATCTACTTTTGGGGACATCCAGGAAATCCTCAAGCAGAAAAGTGTCTGTTTTTCCCAAAATCCTTCTGATCAATCTGTGTTCCTTGGGGCATTTGGGGCTGACTCATCTACATCTTGGCTGACCCCTGGCAGATGAACTTATTGATGTTGTTTCCAGCTGGGCTTAGAAGGGACTTGACACTGTCGAGCCCATCCCCAAGCACACAGATACATTTTTTGTTCCCCCCTTCAGATAGACCTCACTGGAATAAGGGAGTCCCAGTTGATGCCATAGTTGTGGTGCCAGCCACTAAGAAGGAGTTAGTAGAACAAAGCTGTTCTATCCATCCACAAAATAGAGAGTCCAGAGTGATGGACAGGTTTGGAAAGTGCATTTATGCCTTAGTTACTTTCACCCTGAAGTCGTTAAATTACCTAGCACATTTTATTTGCTTACAGAGCGATTTGATCAAGGAGCTTTCAAACTCTCTCTCTCTCTCTCTCTCTGAGTCCATGTTTGCAGACAACCTAAGAAGGTTTCTCCTCAGCTGGCTACTCAATCATCCATTACCATTTCCTCAATGAGGCAAATTTCTCATACAGCGGAGGGTACTTCCTGAGCAGCCAGTTCAGGCATAGCCGTTAGGAGAAATGCCTGGATGCAGCTATGCAACTTAGTGGAAAAGTTCAAGACATCTTTTGTTAATGGCTCTTTTGACAGCTCCTCTTTGTTTGGTCCATCAGTACGCTCACCCACAGTGAGCAGGAGGGAAAGTACTGTACCCTTCAGCATACATTCTGCAGGAACCAGCGAGGTGGTAAGAAACTGTGGTTCCGGAAGTCTCGGGGTCCTTTATCAGACTCGCACAGTGATACTTCCTCCAGAGAAGGTGATTTCAATGGCAGACATCACCCTAGAAGCAAAGGAGGTCCACATAACCAGAGTTTCAGAGACTTCTCTGATGGGCCCTATCAGTACTCTTAAAGCTCTGCTCGACAGTCCATCTCTGGAGGCAGGCACCTGGATGCATCTTACAAACAATGCATGGGTGCTAAGTATAATATTCAGAGGTTACTACATTCCCTTTTTCCTTCTACCTCCTGTCACAAGGAAGGATCTCCTTGACATTCCACCCAGTCAGAGGGAGTACACAGCTCAAGAGGTTCAAAAGCTGCTACAAAAATCAAAGTCATCCAGGAGGTCCCACCTGAACAAATAGGATTCAGAACTTAGTTCCACTTCTTTATAGTGCCAAAGAAAACAGGAGACCTGAGACCAATTATGGATCTAAGCAATTTGAATCAGTATGTAAAGAAGTCAAATTTCTAAATGGTTATGGCTCAGTCCATCCTGCCTGTTCTGCACCAGGATGACTGGATGTGTTCTGTAGATCTCCAGAATGTGTACTATTATATCAAAATAAACAGGCACTCCAGGAGACACCGGCACTTTCGGTTTGGAGCCAATCACTACCAGTTCAGAGCAATGCCCTTTAGATTCACACAGCCCCCTGAGTGTTCACTAGTTGCATAGAAGCTAACCTGAAACTCAAAGGATTCTTAGTGTTTCCTTATTTCAATGATTGGCTACTTACTGCCCCAACCATCAATTTCTACAAGCAAGGGATTACTTGCTTGAGATCTCCAATTCCATAGGCATTATGATAAATCTTGCCAAATTAAAACTGACTACTGTACAGTCTCTGGAATTTATAAGAACTCAACTGGATACTACGACTCAAGTGGCTTCTTCATCTCTTCATTGCATCACATCCTTGAGAACACACTGGAAACAAATCCCTTTCTCTGGCAACTTCGAGATTAGGTAAAGCTTTCATGAAGGGAATTTTTCTTCTTAGACCTGCCATAAAGGATTCCTCTCCTCCTTGGGATTTGATAGGGATCCTTCAAGGTTTAACTCTGAAGCCCTTCAAACCGGTGGACAAATGTGACATGAAGTTTCTTTCTTGGAAACAATCTTTCTGGTAGTTATCGCTTCAGTAAAAAGAATTTCTGAACTCCAGGCATTATCTGCTAGGCTTACTTTCCATAAGGATAGGGTATCTCTATGAACCAACCCTTCCTTTTTGCCTAAAGTGGCCATGGAGAATAACAGTAACCAGTCCGTACAATTACCAGTTTTCTTTCCAAATTTTTCCAAGAAGGGTGAACATATGCTACATCTTCTTGATGTCCACAGGCAATTATATTTTTATCTTCACAGAATGAAACCCTACAGGAAGTCTGATCAGCTGTTTGTATCCTTTTCCCCTAACTGCTTGGGTCAGGCAGTATCCAAAATTATTCTGGCCAAAAGGGTTACTGATTGTATCTCACTGATATATTCTGAAAAGCTTTGGAGTTGCCTTGTCCTCCTAGAGTGCACTCCACCAGATCTATGGCTACTTCCTCCACCTTCTCCATAAGAACATCCATTGATATCTGTGCAGCAACCACTTGACCAATGACTCATACCTTTGTTACACATTACAAAGTAGACCTTGTCTCCAGAAGCAGAGCTTCCTTCAGTTCAACAGTGCTCCAGCATGTCCTTCCTTGAGGACCTCCAGAGAGTTACATAGTTGGGATCCATTATTGTGGAAGAATGAAAAGGACATCATATTTAGAAGCTATGTACTTAACATAACTTGACATCTGTGTTGTCTATTTTCATTCTTCCTCACCATCCTTCCTAACCATCCCATGGCCCTGTTACTCCTTGAAGAATCTTTGGATGTTATTGGAACCCTCATGCTCTTGGTTTGAGCCTTGGCTTGTTCCTTATGTCTGTCCTGTCTCTCTAGTACAGTGGGCAATAGGGCAACAAACTCAATCTGAGGAGTTGTGGATGGAACAGAGCATTATGGGTGGAGAGAGGAGCTTGAGATTTGGATCCAAAGACTTGTATATGTGGCTTAGTCAGATCCTAGACCCATTAGTGAGGAAAAATGAAAATGGACAACAAAGATGCCAAGTTATGGTAAGTACTTAACTTCTAAATTGATTGAATTAAATTGAAATAAAAGTGTTGGTAACATGTTCATCTTGATGGTAGATACATTAGAAAGCAGAGATTTAGTTTATTCCAATTTGCAATATCATTTTCAATATTTGACCACATTTTTGCTAAATTATTTTTAGAGAGAGAGGTAAGATTGTGATAAAACTTTATACCTAGATACTTTGAAGAAATTTTTGATAAATCCGTACTAGGTAGTGAAAATATAAAAAAGCAGTAAAGGGTATGGGAATTTTACAAACCGGTGGTCGCTGATATTGAATAGTTACATTTTCATCAAGTTTGTAATTGTTTCTAAAACATCTCTCAGCTTTTCCCGGTTAGGGGTCGCCACAGCGGAACTGTGGTCCGCTAATGATTGGCAGTTGATTTTTACGTGCTGAGTTGCCAGCCCTGATGCACAACCTTCAATGAAGGTACGTCCATTCATGCATGTCTCCATGCAGAAGACGCTGTAGCTGAGAATCAAACCGGACAGCATCTTACTGTGAGGTGACAATGCTACCGCAGCACCACCACTGCGGTTTAAAAACCTGTGGTATTAAGTGATAAATGTTTGAACTATCAATAAGAAGAGAGATTCCATATAAATATTAAATAGGTAGGGTGAAAGAGGGCAACCTTGTCTTGTACCATTTATTATGTTAATTGGATTGGAAATTGTATTAATGAATAGAGAAGTTATATGCATTTGAATAAAGTATTTTTATAAGATTGATAAAAGGAGGTGGAAAAACAAAGTGCAGTAGAACCGCAAATAGAAAATCTAAGTGTAAATCTATCAAACGCTTTTGAGGCATCTAAGGCAAGTGAAAACAGAGATGAAGTAAAATGTTTAGCATAATTAGTGTATTTCATGTTAGCGTATAACCACAAGTTTCTCTGGATAGTATGAAATCTGATTGAAAAGGAAATATTATTTGCGATAAGGTAGGATCTGATGATGTCAATTTTCATTCATTCCTCAACCTATGAGTTTGGATTCGATCCTCTGATCAGACTCAGCCACTGTTCTACATCTCGTGGAAACCACAAAATCTTGAGCTCCTCCCTTACTCATAATGCACTAGTTCCCCTCCCTCCCTCTCCAGATCTCATTTTCAGGTCTATATTAGATGATTGACCATTCCGATGTTCGAATCATAGATGGTTGACATCATATGATCAAACTCAAAATCACGGTGTCACCAATAAGTGCACAAAACCTCTTCTGTGGTAAAAACGGATTTATTGCAAGTAAAAACAAAAAAAATGAGAAACAGTAATCCTGTGTTTAGCGCTTTCACCCACTGAAACTGTGGGCTTCTTCAGAACACATTGAATACAATTACTGCTACTTAAATTCAAAAATTGGCGCCAAAAATCAATACGACATTTAAAGCCGTATAGATAATTTTCATTTCATTGTGCTGATGTTATTAAAATCTGTATATAAATGTACTTCCTACAAAACCTGTCAACTAAAAAACTTGATTGGTACATTCACTTATATTCATCAAGATGAAGAATACATATCTAATTTACATCTAGAACAACTACTAAAAATTACTTAATTGTATATATAAACCTGTAAAAATTATAATAGTAGTATGTCCGATAGTATATAACTAAAAAAACATTGAAACAAAAACATCTCATCACATAGGTATATAATATTAATCCTAATAATAATAAAATGATCAAAGGTGACCATATAAAAGTTGTTACCATCTGTATATCATACATATAAGTGTATGACTATAATAAAACAAGTCCATTACTCTATCTCAAAATTGATGTACATATCAATCCATGTGCGTACATACTTTTCATAAAACACAAAAATGGTCTGTCTGAAATGCTATTGCAAATGTATGTGATACAATGTTTAAATCTGTTGAATATATTAATCTTGAACTATATGATGTGAAGAATGTGGTCTATTTGATGCCCCCCCCCCCAATGTAAATCTATTGCATCTCCAAAATAGGTTTGCATGAGATATAATCATTAAGTCCCGGTGGATTCACTGCATCTAAATATAATTGCCACCAGATTTCTTTGAACCCTAACAGGGTTTTGTAATCACCTCCTCTAGGGTCTATATGAATAATTTCCAATATGGCAAACCTAAATTCATGGGAATCTCCCATCTTCTCAATGTGTCTATATAAGGCATTCATGGTGTCTTTCCTTCTAATATTATAAATGTGGTCATATATGCATTTTCTAAAACATCTCTCAATCTTACCTATATAAAATCCCACACATTTAGTGCACTTAGCCAAATATATAAGCATTTTTGTATTGCAATTGCCATTTTTGAATTTCAGTGTTGTGTAGACTCCATTTTCAATTGCAATTTTGGCAGTTTCTAAAATATATGCACATTGATTGCACATCCCACATTTTGTTGTATGTTTCCTTTTATCTTTATAAGTCCCTGTTGTTAGTATTGTTTGATGATGTCGCTCCAGGTACCATTTAATGTTACGCCCCATCTTGAACACAAATCTAGGTTTTGCTCCTATAATATCTTTCCAACTATAATCCCCCAACATCAGAAAACAGTATTTAGTTAATATGTTAATTACTTGTTCTACCTCCAAATTGTAAGTAAGTATACAGGATCACTGATATTGAATAGTTACATTTTCATCAAGTTTGTAATTGTTTCTGTCTTCATTTTGTATAGATATATTAACATATGAACTTAATGATTATATTTCATACAAACCTATTTTGGAGATGCAATAGATTTGCATTGGGGGGCATCAAATAGACCATATTCTTCACATCATATAGTTCAAGATTAATATATTCAATAGATTTAAACATTGTATCACATACATTTGCAATAGCATTTCAGACAGATCATTTTCGTGTTTTATGAAAAGTATGTATGCACATGAATTGATATGTACATCAATTTTGAGATAGAGTAATGGTTTTGTTTTATTATAGTCATACACTTATATGTATGATATACAGATGGTAACAACTTTTATATGGTCACCTTTGATCATTTTATTATTAGGATTAATATTATATACCTATGTGATGAGATGTTTTTGTTTCAATATTTTTTTGGTTATATACTATCGGACATACTATTATAATTTTTATAGGTTTATATATACAATTAAGTAATTTTTAGTAGTTCTATATGTGAATTAGGCATGTATTCTTCATCTTGATGAATATAAATGAATGTACTAATCAAGTTTTTAGTTGACAGGTTTTGTAGGAAGTACATTTATATACAGATTTTAATATCATCAGCACAATGAAATGAAAATTATGTATACGGCTTTAAATGCAGTATTGATTTTTGGCACCAATTTTTGAATTTAAGTAGCAGTAATTGTATTCAATGTGTTCTGAAGAAGCCCACAGTTTCAGTGGGTGAAAGCGCTAAACACAGGATTACTGTTTCTCATTTTTTTTGTTTTTACTTGCAATAAATCTGTTTTTACCACAGAAGAGGTTTCGTGCACTTATTGGTGACACCGTGATTTTGAGTATTCCAGTCGGACGTTGGTTCATTTCAATTCAGTTGTTTATCATATGATCAAACATCAGAAAGGTCAAAGGTGAAAGTCAACGGCTTTTCACACGCAGAATGAGAAATTTTCCCTTTCTGCACTAAAGTGCGTTCTTGGGGTTGGTATATTTAAGTAGTGGGGTGTGGGAGGTTCAGGAGGGGCTTGCCACCCTGCTCAGAGTGGTAAGGTAAGGTTTTTTATTTTATTATATAGTCTATGTTTTGAACTTCGTTCGTATGAGGTTCGAAGTTTTGAAACTTCGACTATATAATATAGACCCTCATTTTCCATCGGGAACAGATGTGGTCGCTACAGCTGTTGAACATAATTTGTTTCAAAATAATGAGAAGTACCTTTCTGCATTATTATTTAAACATTCTTTGCTCATTACTGTTACCATTGTTGGTATTCTTTTTATTACTTAGTAGTATTTCTACTCTACTACTGTTGGTAGACTTTCCTACCTTTTCTGTTATACATGTATTAAAAAAGTACCCTTTCTCTACTGTTTAGATTTTTGAGCTTATTAGTTACAACATGGCAGATAAACCTTCAGGGTTTAAAAAAATGCAATAAATGTGGTCATATGATTCCCTATCTGATGCCCATGCACTACGTGTGTATTGCTTAGGACCTGAGCAGTTGCAGGTTGATTGTACCATTTGTAAATCATTTAATCCAAGAGCCCTCATGGATCAGAAAAACAAGTTGGTACTTAAGGGCCTCTTGCCTTCAGCCTTTGGAGAATCACTTTCAGGATCTCCTCCTTCCAAGTTGGACAAGAAAGAAGGTAAGAAGACACCTTCAGAGCATGCTGGCTCATATCACTCTTTCTCAGATTCAACCTTGGAGCAGAAAAAGATTAAAAAGTCTTTGGATCCATCACTCCACAAGTCTTTGAATCCTACAGCCACTGACACCAGCTCCATTTCTTTCGATACAACTCCATCGGAGCTGAAATCATTGCCTAGGACCTGATGTGCCTTATCACAGATCCATTTCCATCTTAACTGCCATCCTCCATCCTTGAAAGGTGGTGTTCTCCCTATATTGCCTCTTCCCAGTCAGCCAGAAGTCTCACAGAAGGAGACATGGAAAGAATGATGAGAAAGTTTCCATCGACACAAATTCAGATAGTAGTTCTCCTGGCTCCAACCCCATCGGTCCAGAGGCCTTGACTCATATGACTCCACCGATTGCTGCTCCTACTCCAATCCATCCTTTGGTTTTGGAGCTCTCAAATCTGAGTATCTGAATGACATCACCTTCGGCTCTAATGATACCATTATCTTCAGATCCAAAGTCATCTCTGAGCATACCGGATCTGTGTGTGTCAGAGTTGGAGTGCTCTTGGACCAAAAGCTTTGTTGTTGGGGGCGAGGGGTTAAGGTCAACTCTGAAGTTGTTGGAACTGTCTTTTCCTCTTGGAGCCTTGGCATTTGATAGCTCAGCTCCAACTCCTGCCTCGAGGGCAGTGTCTTCGGGTCAGAGGGAATAGTCAGTCCAGAAACTTGCTTTCTCAGCTCCAACAGTTTCTTTTTCCCTGGAGCAGTCTGCATTTGAGGTGCTAGAGAGAGTGCTCTCATCTAGTGATCAGATGGCTCCTCCCCCCTCAGATCTCCTCTCTGGTTGTCACATGTTTTTCTATTGTGATCCTCTGCATTCTACTCCAGAGGGGCAGTCAGACCAGTGTCTCCAGACAACCTCACAGGAAAAGGTTATCTCCTCCAATACTTATCTAGAGCATCCCATGAAAGAAGTCCCTAGGAAAAGAAAGTGAAAGAGGAGGCACTTGGACTCCCCCCAGGAGTCAGTCATAGAAGATATGGATTTTGATAAGAGAGCAGAGTCCCCAAGATCTCCACCGACTTCTCTTTTGGAAACATTTTAGAAATTCAGAAACAAGGTGATTATTCCTCCCACAACCCTTTTCAAGAGGAATTGGTATTTCGCGAGGCTTTTGGTACTGGTCCATGTACTTCCTGGGTAACTTCACCCACTGATGAGCTCATTGATTTGATCTCTCAACAGGTGTGGAAGGAACCAGATTCTAGATTATAGAGCTGCTCCTCAAGAGACCAAATGGGATCCTGGCACCACCTAGGGAAAAGGAATTCTGGAGCAAAGGAGTAATGGTAGATGCTATGGTCATGGTGGTGGTGACAAAAAAGAACTCGCAGAACAAAGTTCTTCTGTTCATCATCCTAACAGGGAGTCTAGAGTGATGGACAGATTCAGGAAGTGAGTGTATGCATCAATGACCTTTGCAGCCCTGAACTACTTGGTGCACTTAACCTGATTACAGAGGGATTTGTTCAAGGGGCTCTCAAAAACTCTCTTGGGGACTAGTACAGCTGAAACAGACTCTAATATTGCTTAACACTTAGCCACCTTTCAGTCCATCTTAAATTCATCTATTCAGCTTATTTCCCATGCAGCTGAAGGAGCCTCAAGAGTGTCAGGTTTAGGCATATCCATTATGAGGCATGCCTAGATGTGTGTGTGATTTTGTGGAGCCCTTCAAGTTGTACTTTGTCTTTGCTCTTTTTGACGAAAGTTTACTGTTTGGCCCCAAGGTTAAGGACACACTCTTCAGGTGTGAAAAAGAAAGACCCTGTCTGCTGCTGGTGTACGTTTTTTAACTCCTCCAAGAACCTTTTCCCAGAATCAGTGAGGTGGTTAAAAGATGTGGTTTAGGAAGTCCCAGGGTCCTTTCCATGACCCATGTGGAGAAAGTTCTCCCCGAGGCAGAAGGAGGAATTCCATTGGAAGACACTCCCCACATGGCAGAGGAGGCCTGCAAAAAAAAGGGGGTTCAGAGATTCTTTCTGTGACAGGCCCTATCAGTGCTCCTGAAAGAAGGCCTGATTGCCTACCTCAGAAAGCAGTTGGGGGTCATTTCTCCCTACACCAGAGAGCCTGGCTAGACTTAAAAGATATCTGGGTATGGAGGATTAGTCCTAGAGGTTATATTATTCCCTTTTCCTGACCTCCAGCATTACAAAACAGAATTCCAAACACTCCACCCAATCAGAGAAAGGCATCAGCATCAGAAATACAAAAGCTGTAAGAAAAAAGAATCATCCAAGAGGGTCCTCCCAGACCAAAAAGAATCTGTAACTTAGAATTCTTTTTAGTTCCAAAGAAAACAGGGGACTGGAGACCAGTCTTGGATCTCCATGTTCTGAACAAGTCAGTTCAGCAGAGCAAGTTACAGATGGTCACTATTCAGTCCATTTTACCTTTCCAATGCAAGGATGACTGGATGTAGTCTGTAGATCCCCAGGATGAGGTCCTCCCATACCAAAAAGAATCTGGAATTTACTCAAGATTCTTTTTCGTTCCAAAGAAAACAGGGGACTGGAGATCAAGCCTGGATCTCCACATTCTGAACAAGTCAGTTCAGCAGAGCAAGTTACAGATGGTCACTGTTCAGTCCATTTTGCCTTTCCTATGCTAGGATGACTGGATGTGATCTGTAGATCTCCAGGATGTGTACTATCTCATAAAGATGAACAGACAGCCCAGGAGATACCTATGCTTCCACCTGAGAGTCAGTCACTATCTGTTTAAAGCACTGCCGTTTTGTCTCATCACAGCCCCCAGGGTGTTTACTAAATGCATGGCAGTGGTAGCATCCCACTTCAGACTGCAGGGATTCTGAGTGTTTCCATATCTAGGCAGCTGGCTCCTTACTACCTCGACCAAGCATCTACTAATAATAGCTTGAGACTATGTACACCAGATTTGTTCTAGTCTGGGCATCACAATCAGTCACAAGAAATCATGCCTTCAACCTTCTCAGTCTCTAGAATTCATAGGAATAAGTTTCAACACAACATCAATGATAGCTTCTATGCTCTTTCTGAGGGTTCAAACCATACGTTTTCAAGTTGGCAGAATAATTCAGAGTTCATCCATACCAGCCCACCAAATATTACAAACTCTAGGGTCCATGTCAGTGGAGATAGTTCAGCTCCCATTAGCAAGGTACCACATGAGAAT
Organism: Protopterus annectens; assembly: GCF_019279795.1. Lineage (NCBI taxonomy): Eukaryota > Metazoa > Chordata > Ceratodontiformes > Protopteridae > Protopterus > Protopterus annectens. Next base: position 38,062,536 of record NC_056744.1, on the reverse strand, counting down.
TCTGCAATGGTCATTAGCAACCCAGTGGTCCATCCTGCATCAACCCTTGTCCACCAAGATCAGCATAACTCTAGCCTACACACAGTACCTTTGGTGGTGGATTCAGTCAGATCAAATATTACAAGGTTGTCCATTCATCCTTCCTCACCCCAAGGCTGTAGTGACCATGAATGCTTCCCAGATGGGGCATGTCTTGGGGAAGATTGGTCCCCAGAAGAGGCTAATTTGCATATCATTGTGCTGGAGATAAGAGGCATTCCAATGCTCTCTCCCTTCCTGCACTATTGCGATTCAAATGGATATGTCACTTGTATGGTACATCAACAAACAGGGAGGGACCAGGTCTTACCCCTTGTGTTGAGAAGCCCTGAGGGTGTGGCAATGGGTTATATCTTCAAATCAATTTCTGGTAGCAATGCATATACTGGGGAAATCCAACATGATAGCAGACAAGTTGAGCAGGTCCATTTTATTACCTCACTATTGGTCTCTCAACACAAAAGCAGTGGAGATTATTTTACGCCAATGGGGCCAGCTGCGCTGCAACCTTTTTGCATCCCCCACCTGAAAAAGAAGTGCAGCAGGTTCTTCACCAAGAGATGCGCTCCTTTACAATTGGCCCCCGGGTCTCATCTGAGCTTATCCCCCAACTTTTAATCCCCAAAGTCCTACAGAATGCATCTCATTTGAACAGCAAATTAATCCTCATTACCCCTTATTGGCCTTGAAAGATCCAGGTTCCCTTCCTTTGGCGTCATCTAATCTGCCAGTCTTGGATTCTATATCCAATTTCAGATGATCTGTCTCATTTGACAGACATTACACAACCAGACATTGTGAGCCTCAAGTTAACCTCATGGTTTCTCTAGTTCCATTAATAAATAGGCAACCAATGCTTTCATCCCCAGTACACCACATTCTTTTATCTTCCCCCAAGGCTTCTATTAAGAAAATTTACAAGAGCAAATGAAAAAGATTTGCCCTTTGGGCCTAACAACATGACATGGACCCTATTTCAGCACCATTTCATAAGATCCTGGAATTCCTGACTTTCATTTTCAATCAAGGGGCCAGTCCTTCTACTGTTAAGGTTCAGCTAGCTGCTATCTCCAATTTTAATGTCAGAATAGATAATTCTGCTCTAGCTTCTTCACATCTTTTACAAAGGAGACCTTTTAATGAAGTCCCCCTTTAAGGACCCAACTCCACCCCAGGACCTTACCATAATGTTACAGGCCCTTATTCAGACACCTTTTGAACCTGCAGCAAGATGTGAACTATGATGCCTGACTTGGAAAACAATTTTTTTCATAGCTATAACATCAGCTAGAAGAGTATCAGAGCTGCAAGCCTTATCTTCTAAGCCTCCTTATTTAATCTTCAACATTAAACAAGCCATTAATCTCCTTATATTCTTCACAAATTTCTCAAACAAAGACAAATACATGTTGCACTTATTGAATTACATAGACAATTATATTTCTGTTTGCACAGATCGGGCAAATTTAGGAAATCTGATCAGATATTTGTATCACTTTCCTACACCAGATTAGGTCAACCAGTCTCGAAAGTAGCTTTATCAAGATGGGTGACTGACTGTATCTCCTTTGTCTGTAGCAAGCTAGGTTTGCTTCTTCCAAAACCATTGAAAGCTCACTTGACTAGGTACGTGGCAACTTCATCAGCCTTCCTGTCTAGAACTTCCATGGATAATATTTGTGCAGCTGCAACTTGGGCTAATCCACATACTTTTATTACTCATTACAGATTGGATCTGGTCTCTAGGGGAAGAGCTGCCTTTGGCTCTACAGTTCTCAGGAATATCCTCCCTTAGAATCCGCCCAAGATTCAGGTAGCTGAGGACTCTGACCCACAGGTTGAGGAATGAATGAAAATTGACAACATCAGATAAAGAAGTTATGTACTCACCATAACATTCCATCTGTGTTGTCCATTTTCATTCTTTCTCAACTCCCCTCCCTCCAGCTCCCCTATCATTTTTCTCTAACTTCTGGTAAACCGGGAGAGTGCTTTAGGAACCAAGCTCCTTTTTTATTGAGCTCCAGAAAGTGATTCTCATTTTTTTAAATATAGTATTGTTTTACTATAAGAAGCTGCAAACAAGATTTGGAGAGGGAGGGGAACTACTGCATTATGGGTAAGGGAGGAGCTCGAGAGTTTGTGGGGCCAAGTCAGATCTGAGGATCGGATCCAAACCCATAGGATGAGGAAGAATGAAAATGGACAATACATTTGGAACATTATGGTGAGTACATAACTTATTTTTTCAGCTTATTTCTTAGAATTAGAGCAAAAATCTTTGAGTGATATTGGTGTATAATTAGCAGGATCTCTGAGATCATAATTACATTTAGGGATGAGAATTGTTTTAGAATTATTCATATGGAGGTCAGAGATACCATTCTTACATATATAGTTAAGTATACATAGTATATTTTTAGAAATTGGCTGAGCAAAAGGTTTATAGAAATCCTCTATTAAACCATCTGGGTGCTTGTTAATAATATATAAGATTTCTTGCTGATTAAAGGGTGCAGTGAACTTCTCTTGTTGAATCTTAAGATGTTCTGTAGTCCTATCTTGTCTTCATTCTTACATATGGGATCGGAGATGATCCTCGGCACAAACTCTGCCTATTTACAAGCTGGAAGTCTTCTAGTTGGCTTGTGGCTAGGTAGGTATCCCATGGTGCACCAGTACAATTCCCAGATCTTGTTTGCCATGTTGATGAGTTCAGTTGTGCTTCTCTTTGGCTCTGGCTAAGTTTTGCATTTATTCGAACTTTTTTGGACTGTTTTAGTCAAAACTGTTATATCATTGTTTAGTCATAGTTAGCGTAGTTGCAATTTAGAATAGTTAGTCTTTATAATTGTGCAATTTGTGTGCAATCTCTTGGTACATTGGCCTTTTGGCCTCATAGTATTGGTATCCTGTGTGCTCTTTTTTGTGTTTAATATAGTTAGTATTTGTAGGTGTCTTTGTGCTCAGTTAGACTGTCCCCGGGATTCATGAAGCTCGGTGCAAGGCCGGCGTAAGGCTTGCGCCGGCCGTGCGACGTATATATGGAGTAGTCGCCCCATATGCATATTAATGAAGGTGCGCAGCCGCCACAGCCACATGCATAGGAAATGTGTGCGAGTGCATGGGGCGTATCGAAGTTGCGCACGGAAGCGTGTCAATGTCAGCTGTCGATGAGCAACCTAAGCTGCTGAATATTATATTCCGCCTGCAATAGTAATCGCACCTATCAGTGTCCGTGGATACTGAAACGTATGCAAAGCATGCAAGATAGTCCCTGCGAACAGAAAATGAAGAAGCAAACAGAAATGCACGGTAGGGAATAACGGATCCCTACCCTTGAACAAATGACATGAAAACCGTGTGCCCGCAGTCCAACGTAGTGTTGATAGCTTTACCATGTGGAAGTGAAATGTATCATATGTTAGCGCGCCGCCAGTAGGTACGTCCAGCCCAATGGAGAGGGTCACCAGCTGACCCATAATGTGAGGGAGGGTACATAGTTAGGCAGATGTGTCCATAACAAAATACACGAGGAGAAATGTAGATATATGTAGTGACCGTATGTCCGAATCATAGCCCACAAGGCATGTAATAGTCACATACAAAAGGTATGTCCGTATTTCACATACCAAATGTGATAGGAAATAGAATACGCATGTAAACGAAACAGAAGGAGCATATAATCAGCTACAACAATAAGGACACATGTAGGCCAAAAGGAACAGTATGATCCATACCGTCGACTAAGATTACCACCTGTTCCATTTTGTGAGCGACAGTCCCTCTGTGGGCAGATGTGTCCTGACACAAACTTGTAAAAATGGCAAATGTCCAGAGATTATAGGACATAATTATACCTTAGACGTCATGTAATAGTTGCATTAAACAGTTTTTCTCTGTACGTATATTACATAAATGTCATAAGAAACAGAATAAGCCACCGAAATACTACAAGAATAAGTTTTAGATGTAGGCAAGAATTGTACATTCTATCTGCCGAACTGACCGTGGGTATGTGTCGGCCTGTAAAATGTGCTGTGTTCACCGCAAATGTCACACTGTGGCCAATTGAAAAGGTAGAAACACTACCGTCGACTGTGGGGAGGCATTGTCCACAACAGTCGGATATGTGTAAGGAATAGCTTGGACATAGGAAAAGGTGCCATCCTACCAACGAGTACAACAGGCTGGCAAAATCCGGAAGTCAGTGGTATAAGCCAAACTTGTATGTGACACAGTCGAATGGGTAGTGCCCGGGTATACCGATCAAGTAATGAAAGTGAAGTATGGGTGTGTACCTATGTGCGTGAGGTATAGCATGTGGAAAGCAAACATGGCAGGGTAGTCCACACAACCATAAAGGTACCTGACACATGTAGGGTAGTCAATGTGTTACTCTGGCCGTGTCATGGGCCAACAACCAAAGTAGTGATCTATGGGGTGTGAGGAATTCACGTGCGAGGGGTGGATGGGTAATGGTAAAATCCTCAAAGGCGATACTGTGTCGTATGCAGAAAAGGTGAACCGGAGGTGTACGAGGGGGCAGCGGGTGAAGTGGAAAGAAACACAAACACATGTAGAAACAGCTGCAAGACAAGCAGACAGACCATAGTGTAGAACACAATCCCACAAACATATGAATATGGAAATGTGCGATACAAATGTATAGATATGTCACCGTCACATACCCACAGATTGGTCCTGATGGAACTGGCCATAACAAATGTAACACACCTGGATGCATAATGGCCTACCCAGCATACCCTCTACATCACACAACCTGCCCCCATACCAGAACATCCACCAAATCCAGCCGTACTTGGCGTACTGGTTCGTTGCAGACACAGCTACACATAGTGACCCCTACGCATATGTTGTAGGTATTGTCATCCTAGGCAGTGTCAGGATTGCAAACCATGTATCCCCTGCATGTAAAACCCCCTGCACATTTTCGTAAAGCCACAAAAATCTTCGGTATCTGCCTTGTTTTGGTCATGACCAATTTTTGGGATATCCCTCATGGGATAACTAACCTGTGTAAATAGTAGAATGGGTATGACGACATGACCAATCCTGTAGATATCTGGACACAAGTCAGAACGTGCAGTAGAGGTCCATGACACTGTCCAGCCCTAAGTGGTCATGCATAACCTACTACCCAGGATAAAACACCTTCCCGTGACCCGACACGAATAGGAGGGAGAATATATTGCACACATTCACATAGTGGCAAACGGCATAAAAGTAAGGAAGTCACTGACGTAAACAGGATAACCCTGATCAAGTGTGAGGGACACTTACTGTGTGCAGGCGTGACCGACCATACCTGTCAACCTGTGTGAGCAAGATATCTGGACAGAGCCATGAATACAAGTGAGACAAAGGTCCAAAAGCAGGGACAATTTGTAAAGATAGCTCTTAGAAACATAGACATATGATAGAATAACAGTTTGCACATTGGCATTAATGTCCGGAGTATGAAGTCTGAAACCCAACTGTCTGTCAGCATGTTCCGACTTCAGTCTTTAATGATGAGCTACTGCTGTGCCAGGACGCAACAGCGTATTACAGAGGTCCATACCATACTGTCCAGATATTCGCAGAATGACCAGAGTTTTGCCTCATATTGTTGTTGTGTGCCTCTGACAATCTGCACCTGTCTGGTAAATAGCTGAGGATTGACGTCACTAAATAATGAGAAATATTTTGAGTTTAAGACTACATATCCTTCAGAAAAGTCATGCTAAAGCAAAACCTAGTATTCTAACAACATTCTAAGCTTGTAAGAGCAATAGTTAAAATGTGTCCCTATTTGTCCCCCCCATCAGGTAGGTTTTGTGCAGATTTGTTACTCTAAGAGGTTGAGAGGTATGATCCGTACATATTTACAGTAAGAACCCTTCACATTTGTGTAATGTACAACTGCATACCTGTAGTCACTTCATGTCCAAACCTATAATCCCCGTATGACTGAATACAGGTAATAGTCAAATGTGAATGGGAACACCCCTCACCATGGAGTATGGACTGTAACAACCCCCCCATAATATGTATTGCTAACAGAATAAGCTGCTGACAGGTGCCCAAACACCTGTATCTATAAACACAGATAAAAATTCATAATAGGGAGAAACTCCCCGTCCATATGCTTCGTCTGACATTTGAACTCGGCCAAGGAAGTTCCTTTCACCAGGCGGACAAGCCTAAACCCAGATCACTACATGAACACCCTGACAATCAAAGACCTGTATGTGCCAGGACTATATGCCTTGGTGTTCTGCATATCCTTGGAGTGATTAACAATGCAGCTGGGGTCCACAGCAGTAGGCAATAGGGAATGTGTAATATGTAGTACCGCGTTTTTCCCAGCAGGAGAATGGATGCCTGTGTTGTAAGTGAAGCGGTGAGGCGTATGTTGATGTAGCTAAGTACTATGGGTATGCATATCAATGAGGCAGAACACCAATAGAATAGTGGTTCCGGCATCCGGCCAACGTGAATGCAGTCCCGGTTGACCTACGACCACTGCACATATAACTTTAAAGTGTAATGAATGCATTCGTGCTGTACACACATTTAAATATGTAAAGGTGAACGTGTGTTTCGCATCAGTCTGTAAACCGGAATACAGATATGTAACTGTTACGGTCAGAATTATGAAAGGCCACGTGAGCACAAATATCTATTAAACATATGTAACCCACAATAAGGATATGCAAGTGCACCTGCGTGTGTGTAATCTGCTCACAGCATAGCAAATGAATGCTGTTTTCTCCATGTTATATATACATGGCTCATACCTGTTGACCCCGTAAAGTACGAAACCGGACAAAGCCATGTAAACAACTGGTACAAATATGGACAATCCCCAGATATTTCCCTAACAAACATAGAAAGTGGATACAATAACAGGTGTGTCACTAGCATGGATTCTCTGAAGGGTATGAAGTCGTAACCTGAAATGCTTGTCATTATTGTCCAATGTCAGTCTTTAATGATATGCCACTAAATTGCCAGATAGACACAAGGTTATGAAAAATGGACCAAAGATAAGAGGCAAACAGCTGTACAGTCAGCATAAATCTGTACAGTTGAAAGGTATGATATGGATATATATATCTGTGTATACACATATATCCACAGACTTAAACCAAAGCTAATTATGAAATGAGGAATGTACAGACATATATGGACATATGTACATATATATATATATATCTATACACACACAATACATTAATAGATATATACAGAACAAACATATGTCCCTGTAGATATAACACATGTACATAAATAGGTCACGGTATAGCTATTATGGATAGACAGACAGACATGCATGAAAGGTGAATACACTGCTGCTTTCCAAACCATTGCCCGGAAAGTACCAGTGTGACAGGCCTGCAAGTTCTACACTTTAAACATGAATATAGGTGTCCTTTGCAGGACCCCAAAAATTGATCCCGTACGATGTGCGAACCATCATCGATGCAAAGGAGGTCACAGCTGCAACTACGATATAGCTGTACATGCAACAGTAGCAGGTGCAAGGGTAATAACACATGGGTTGATAGAATGTATGACGTACGACCTGATATCCGGAGAGTGGGGAGTGCTTAGAAGTGTCTTCACACTTTATTATCGCTCACATTAAACATGTCTAATGGGTACTGTGGAGGGGTGTCAGGTATGGGAACCATTGGTATGCAGAAATGGGCCTAGGTGTTGGTTGGCAAAGATTTATTAGGTCCGCCCCATGAGAGTGATCAATATACCTATGTGGGTATAGCACACGCCTACATTCTCCAAAAAGGTTCAACCCATCTACTGGATATTGTGTAAACCATTGGGGGAAGACGTAGGGACCTATATCAGTGTCATGTAGGCGATTATCATGGATGGACATGCGTATGACCAAGATGGTAACCATACCTTCCAAACTTTCAGAATAAGACAGCTGGACTAAGGCATAGTACATGAAATACAAATAGGGACTATATTAAATATACCCCTGACAAAGTCAGAACATTGATAGAATAATGGCGTAGTCAGGAGTACAAATGTTATGAGGGTTAGTAATCATGAAATAGAAATGTCAGTCATTATTATCTAACCTCACAGTCCGTCAGGCCTTGCCAGTAATTTACCAGAAAGGCACATTATTATGACAAATGTAATAAAAGCATAGGTCAAACCTCGGGGCATTTACCCATAATGTGTACAGGTGAGAGGTATGAAGGTAACCCGTCCTAAATAAATGTACAGAACTAGTGATACTAGGTGGACAGGTGAGAAGAAAGACGTCAGGACAAATGACAAAACATGTACAAGTCATAAGCATGTACTTCGACAAATGTGAATGACAATGTATGCCCTGTGAAAGTCAATGTGGAAGTTTAATAGACCCAAAAGAAATGTGTCCCTCAGGGTGTCATGCAGTGTCACTGATACAGTGTCCAGTCCCCCATACTTGTATGTGAGCTCTGCCACTGACGGAAAACACAAATACCGGCGTACACATAAGGTACATGATAGAATAAGTAGTGTGGATAAGCACCTGTTGGCCTTTGTGAGGAATACAACCCTCTGGGTGGGTGTGTCCTGCAATAGGAATGTAATGGCATCTGGCCTGTGATGCCGCCAAATATTGTGTGTATTGGTGTAAGAAACTTGATATCCTGTATCAGAAACATACCTCGCAACTGTACAGATTTTCGCAGAATGTGCAGATTTTTGCCTCATGTGTTTGGTGTGTTCCTCTTACAATCTGTACCTTTCTGGCAAATACCTGAGAACTGAAGTCATTAAATAATGACAAACATTTCAGTTTAAGACTCCAAATCCTTCAGAAAAGTCATACTAATGCAAAACCTATTATTCTGTCAACTATTTATGTTTGTAAGAGCAATATTTAAAATCTGCCCCTATTTGTCCCCCTATCATTTTAGGCTTTGTCCAGATTTTATGCTCTAGGAGGTTGAGAGGTATGATCAGAAACAGATACATGTCTGAGGAAACAGCATTATCGACTGCAAGATAACTCGGAAGGTATGACAAGCACTGCAGTAGGAAGTTCAGTATTGGCCACAGGTATGTACTGACATGTCAGATGACACAGCAGTCTACATGACGTACCTATAGGGCAGTCACCTTTACAAATGATGACAGTGGGACATACCCACAGCCATGCATACACCACAAATAGACATAGCACACAGCAAAGCCTAGGCCATGATACACAAAGCCTCTGGCATGTACGAGTAGAGTGAGAGTACAGCAAGGAAAGATGTCTGTCAAGCTATTCAGCAAACTACTGTAGGGTTGTGTAAGACCGCCCGTAACACGAATGTTGCACGGACAATGTTGGGATTTGCAACATACCCCATTTGTATGTGAAAGCTATGCAAATGATGTAAATATGTGATACATGAAACAGTAAGCTGTCCGTGCAAGAGCAGAGTTATGTGCAGAAATGTACCCGGACGTTAGGTGACTAACGTTCTGCACGTTGCCAAACGGAGCAATGACAGCTGCAAATACAGTATGAATACAGTCGAAGAAGCATGCCAATGTCCAGATGTAAGGCCAGTGGCATTATTGTCCATTGGATATCAATAAAACTGTAGTTGTCCTCTCCCGATCTCCGGTGTGGAAGCATAGCGCAGCACCACAAGAACGCACTGCGCTTCAAAACAAGTCAAATATGTATAATATGCATACAAAATGTAGGTTTAGTTAGATGTTAGTACACCATGCAGATGAATGGCAAGCTGGAGACAACATGGCTACTGCGTACTGGTTGTTATGTGTGGAAGTGCTCTGTCAGGGATGTAACAAAGCATTTGTAGGCAATCTGATGCAAGTGAGGCTGAGGATAGTGAATCACAACATGTCATGCCATATGGGCCAAGACTCTACAGTGTAGTGTAGGATACGGGGACTATTAGAGTAGAAGATAGGTGACAACATGAGTGTGTATGTATAAAACACTGTAATCTTACTGGAGCAGTGTCACATGTTTGCTGTCAGTACTCAGTGGAAGAGGCGTGTTATGAGCTATCCTAGGGAAAGTCACGAGACTGACGGTGTACGCCATGGATACCACCGATGTTACCTGCAAACCTGCCCACAGTGTGTCCGCGCCCATGCGCGCCAGTAAGCCCGAGTAAGCATGTGTGTGTGCGTCAGCCCGTGTGCATGTGTTGAAGAACGAGTAAGCTAGTGTACGAATGGTGAAGCCCGTGTAATGTCGTGTATGCCAGTGTACGCATTAGTAAGCATGTATACATGTGTACTACACACATCACACACGTACTGCACACTCAGACACACATGCTGCCAATACTACACACATCAGTGAAATGGCACATGGATGGAGAATACATTATCAGAATTAACAGTGCTGTAAACTATGCTACAGTGATGGTCATAGCTGCAATGCATCATGCCTGCTGATATACACATGGAAGTATCACACTTTGTGTTAACAGCATTCTAACATCAATACAGTGGAATAAAGCCACCGTGTGCATCAGCACCAGGTTAGTCTGATCCTGCATCAATGTTACACATCACAGGTGGTGGCACAGGTGACATCATATGCACAGGGTGTGGTGTTACATTTCCAGAGCTGTCATTGAGCCATCCAATTTACACGTAGGTGTGTGTGTGTGAGGGACAATGGTTATTGCATGGCCCAATGGTGATGCAATGGGTTTGTGTATCTGATAGTTCTAGCTGTTTGTGGTAAGTATGTGTGTCTGCATATACACAGGTACAGCATGTGTCAGCCATATACAGGAGGTTGTGGGACAGTCACAGACCATACCTGCCAGGCTGTAGAGATCGCCATTACTGGCCATGGACACCCCTCCATGCATCCAACACTAACCCAGTCCTGCACCTGTCAATGTATACACACACAGTCCTGGGATCTGTACCACAACTTGTGGATAAACATGAGTCAGTAATGTTAACCTGAGTTGCATAGAATTGTCAGTTACTACATATGGATATGAGCCATACTCACCCTCCAAAGTAATAACCACTGCTGACTGTTGCCGAGATGTGCATACGACCATTCAAAGGTGCTGTACTAACATTGTTTCCAATGCCCCTTGTAATACCCAGCAACACAATAACCGGTCACTACACAAGTATAACCCATGATCACTACAGCACACAGTATGTTCACTATCACAGAGCCATAGCAGATGTACATACATCCAAGGTGATCACGTACAGATAATGCAGCACATTCAAGAGTGATAATCTCAACATACATATCTATATACAATATATATATATATGTATGTAGATAGATACATACATACACGCCACACATGGCAGGGTTGGGAGCAGAACACAAATGTAACCACTGTACCACACAACAGCATTACACAGTTACAGAACGCGCTACTGTGATTAGTAGATCACAGCATTCACACAGGCATACGTCAAGCCTGCAGACAGCAGCATCAAAGACAAAGACGCCGCACGGATGTTATGGAGAGTGAATACTGTAAAAGCAATGTACTGTTGTCATGCAGCTGCAAAGACACACACACACTTGGCAGGGCTGGGAGTCGAATATACACCTAACTACCCTATCACACTACAGCATAACGCATTAACAGAACGCGCTACCGAGATTACTGAACACAGCGGTCCCAGAGGCATACTTCTAGGTGCGTGTCATCATCCGCAAAGGCAAAGACGCCGGTAGGAAATATCTGTGGTGTGAGGCATCTAAAAGCATGACTGAGTCCCCAGGTGGCCAGGAGCATGCGTGCACACACACACACTTGGCAGGGCTGGGAGTTGAACATACACCTAATTACCCTATCACACTACAGCATGACGCATTTACAGAACGCGCAACCGAGATTACTAAACACAGCGGTCCCAGAGGCATACTTCTAGGTGCGTGTCATCATCTGCAAAGGCAAAGACGCCGATAGGAAATATCTGTGGTGTGAGGCGTCTAAAAGCATGACTGAGTCCCCAGGCGGATGGGAGCATGTGCGCGCACACACACACACACACACTTGGCAGGGCTGGGAGTCGAACATACACCTAATTGCCCTATCACACTACAGCATGACGCATTTACAGAACGCACTACTGAGATTACTAAACACAACAGTCCCAGCGGCATACTTCTAGGCGTGTGTCATCATCCGCAAAGGCAAAGACACCAGTAGGAAATATTTGTGGTGTGAGGCGTCTAAAAGCATGACTGAGTCCCCAGGTGGATGGGAGCATGTGCACGCACGCACACACACACACACACACACACACACACACACACACACACACACACACTTGGCAGGGCTGGGAGTCGAACATACATCTAACTACCCTATCACACTACAGCATGACGCATTTACAGAACGCGCTACCGAGATTACTGAACACAGCGATCCCAGAGGCATACTTCTAGGCATGTGTCATCATCCGCAAAGACAAGGACGCTGACAGGGATTGTATAGAGAGTGATCAGTCTGAAAGCATACAGACATATTACTGTCCCACGGTAGACATAGACAAACACAGGGCAGTGGTGTGATTGGGGCAACTAAAGATTTACGGAGCACTACAACAACAATACATAGACACAAGACACGCCACAGACAGTACACCCTTCAAGATAGTCGACCAGTGTGTACTCGGTAGGCATCCATCGTGACGTTGAAAATGGACATCTGTTGCCTGGATGACCACCATGGCTATACAGGATATCAACGGCCATGCCCATGCACAGAGGGACATCACCGACACACAGTGTCACTGGCCATGGCCACACTCTTAGTAATACACATCCGTTCAGACTGTACTGTGTGTCAATCTACACAACGGCGTACTAGGCATGCTCACACAGCAGTTGCAAAGGGCTGTCTTGCATGCAGACGGAGTCTCAACATGCAAGGGCTCAGTTTGGACTGTCCTGTGTGTCCATCTACACAACAGCGTACTGGGCATGCTCACATACTTAGCAGTTGCAAAGGGCCGTCTTGCATGCAGATGGAGTCTAAACACGGAAGGGCACAGTAAGGTATAACTGTCCCCACGCACAGGGTGGGCCGTCTTGCATGCAGACGGAGTCTAAACATGGAAGGGCACAGTAAGGTATAACTGTCCCCATGCACAGGGCGGTCACACACATGCAGCTGCCATCACAGCTGTCACAGGTGCAGATCACAGATGTACACACCACAGTCCACACTGTAGCCCTCAAGACATCACCATGTCGTTGGTGCAGCAATACACAGCCATACATTACCACAACAGCATGTGACATGGCCAGTGGACTGTACAGAGGTCTATAGCAACTGTGCAGAGTACACATGTACCGACAGGGTTCCAACAGGTGTTATGCATTGCAATGATACCACTATATATGACCAGGTCTGCTCAAGACATACCAGGGGCCCCGGGTCTTACACAGCTGTGACAGATGAGTGTTGCTGTACACCAACGAACACACATTTGGATATGTCATACGTGTGATTGCAGTGGATGTGTGCATGGACCACACACACAACACATATGTACATAGCATAGCCTTTGCTGTCCCCCGTGCAGAACAGTGGCCTAAGCAATCATACGCACGCAAATGGAAGGTGGGTTCATGTCTGTTGAATGCTCACAGTACAGGAGGTAGTAATGTTGACCGAGGACACATTCCCCTGTACTAGTCGCCCATGACACCCGTGATATCATACCACAGTCCATGTGTTATGTATGTCAATACACATGTCCACCAATAGCAATGCATACAAACATGGCTACAGGAGACACATGTAGGACCAACACACATGTACAATCTGTACTGTGCATGCAGCAACCATGCATGTGCAGTGGCCAATGTCCATAACACAGCTGCACCTAACTACAACATGCAGTCGCAATGCAGCCCTATCATTGACACCTGTATATGGTGACATACAGACAGTACGGTTGGTTGTACATCACATATGGAGGGATGTGTGTACATAAAGTGGTGATCCACCTGTGTAGATGTATGTGTGCCGGGGATGGCTCACAGGTGTGTCACATGCCATCCTACCATGCCATGTGCAAACAGTATGCTATATCACTGTTACTTGATGGTGATGACATAACGCATACACAGCGGTCAGGTGTTACCAACTGTATGTCACATGACACCTGTAACACTTACATCTTCCCATGTACATATAGCAGCACAATTGCCAGACATAGCGTTGGTACACATAATGTGGACAATACCGCTGCATGTCTATCAAACGTCTCATCATATGGCAGGTGTATCATTCCCAGCACTGCCATGTGTGTCCACTTGTGTGACCACATATGCCACATATGGTGGGGATTACATCCCAGTTGTTACACATCCCTGTACACCGTTGTAGAGATCTGTATATACTGCAGTGTGGAAAGCATGACGTCAGCAGGTGTAGTGCATCACACACATCGGCTATCCATATACACATTTCTGGTCACCATAGTGTGTGTGTGTGTGTATGTATGTATGGCTGTCTGGTGCTTAGTGTGAGGGTGTATGCTACCATACAGTGAAAACAGGATCACTAACCCCTCATGGTGACTAACCCCTCATGGTGATGCAGTCTACTACCCTGTTGATGCCATCGGTCCCAGCCGTACTGGCTACCTGTGCATGTTACTTCTCTGTGTCATGTTATGTGGGTGCAAACTACTGCGAGGGTGATGACCACATAGGCAAGGGTCCCCACCTTAACACTATGGGGTGTGCGTTATAGTGGTGTAGACCCCGTGAATGTGGCCATGTTCCTGTAATGTGACAGGGTATTACTGGTACACAGTATGGCCTCATGCTATCAAGTGGCCTCTAACGTCATCATTGGCCAGACCTCTGTGTACAACCCCTGCACCATGTCAACATACCTGTAATGTTTCCTGGTATGTATGTCACATCCCTGTCCGCTATAGCCTGTTCAACTGACCACATGCTTCAGGTGCAGTATATAGTGCTGACATCTGTATCATGTTAGACTTTCCAACAGTCAGATTGAGGGTACGTTTAGCATGCTGATATTGCCATACGTGCCTGTGAGTACTCCACATTTACACATGGGGGACTGCAAACACTGCTACCTGTAGGCACATGCCAGTACACCATAGGAGGGAACTGGGGCATCATTACCAACATGCTTTTACTGTTGTAACCGAGACACATACTGTGAACATATCACAATGCACCCGAACTACATGGTATGACTGGTGCATGTCGACAGTACACAACCGATGTCACATACACATCTCTCAGTATTCACACATGACCGGTGCAACTTACACATCCCTCACTATGCATACACAAGTAATGTTAGATACACCTCTCACTATTCTGTTCACCCTGTGCATCAGACCATTTGAGCATATCCCTGCACCGATAGTGTGGATGACAGGGATGCAGCACAGGCATCATCATATGCACAGGGTGATACTGTTTGCCAGGGGCATAGGCTGCACCAATGGATGACATC
The DNA here is from genome assembly GCF_019279795.1 of Protopterus annectens. Taxonomy (NCBI): domain Eukaryota; kingdom Metazoa; phylum Chordata; order Ceratodontiformes; family Protopteridae; genus Protopterus; species Protopterus annectens. Next base: position 38,046,991 of record NC_056744.1, on the reverse strand, counting down.
ATGTGTGTGGGTAAGGGCCGGTGATTTGATTGGACATGTCTGTTCCGTATGCATGTGGGTGTTGTGGATCCCTACAGTTGTGTTTGCTGTGTGCGTGTATGTGTGCACACAGTTCTGTCATTTGTGAGGCCTACACAAGGGTGTTATCAACAGCTCCAGATTGTACAGACCAGGTTGTACAGCTCACTGTGACTGGCCACGTGTCCTGTGCCTGCCATGGGTTGCACGGGCACTACCAGGCGGAGGTACAGAATGGCTACTGTCCGACGACACATGGCCACTGGAACCGTGTCCCCACTGGAAACGTCCAGGGCCACGTCCACATGGCCTGCTGTGTCCTGGTGTGGACAGCACAGCACCAGCTGCACTGCTACTGCTACTGGCACTATGGGAGCGGCCATGTGAGGTGGCACGCTCACGTTGACCTGCACTAGGTGGTGTAGCTGGCCTACGTCCACGTGGCCTATGCCTCACCCCTACCAGATGTTCCAGCACAGACAGCTCACGCTCGCGTATTGCCATGCCACGGTCAAGGATTCTGACCATGTCACCCAATCGCCTGTCCAGAACATCAGCAAACTGCTGTTGAGCACCTGCCAATGCCTGGATGTTGTTTTTTAGGGTACGGATAGCAGCCCTCTGCAGCCTCTGCCCTTCGGCACGTGCCTGTGCCGCCATTACAGTCTGGAACATGCGTCTGGTGATTCCAGCTGCTGCGCTATGTCCTGCAGGTGCATGTCTGCCAGAGGTCCTCCTACGAGCAGCACCAGCCACATGCCTGTGTGGCACATCAGTCAGTACACTGCCACCATGGTGTGGAGACACACCTTCTGTAGCCACCACACGTTTCTGTTCAACACTAACAGACGCTGACTGTCCTTCCTCTATGGCCACTGGTGATGCGGTATGTGTTGGCAGCTGAACTGTGTGCGGGGAAGAGTGGGACATAGCTGGGATGGCAACCGTTGGCACAGATTCAGCCCCTGACATCCCTGCCTGTACCTCATGCATATGTTCATCACTGCTAGCATCTGTGGGGACACTACCAGATGGACCGCAGGAGGGTAACCCACCTACATCACCTGTGAATGCAAAGACAGACTCTAAATTACAATAGACACACACACACACCAACACACACACACAGACACACACACACACACACACACACACCGACTGACAATGCAAAGACAGACTCTAAATTACAATAGACACACACACACACACACACACACACACACACTGACACACACACACACACACTGACACACCTTGCATGTGATATGACAGATGACATGCAGCATGCTTGTGATACAGCTGACAGCATGCAGCTCAGACATCACTAGTGTTTGTAAGCATACCCCCTTAAATGTGCACTACAGCAGGCAGGTGTCATATCATTATCCATGCAATTCACATGATCATGGTAGTATGCACGCATCCCCGTGATACACCATGTGGACCAGAACAGGATAACAGTACACATAGCTGACGTGACCCTGACATGTAATCTGCTGACATGTGCATTAACATGCATGCATGCCTGACACAATGGTGTCCTGACACATGTACAGCATCGTACTGGGTATCACATTGCGGTGTTGTCCATATGCTCTACAGATAGAATGCAGGTTGAGCAAATGTGCATGGTCATGGTAGGGGACTGTGAGCCATCTACATTGCTGTACAGTGTGAAGTACAGACACTGTGCCATTGCATGGCATCATGAGGTGCCTATATTGCTAAACAGTGCATGATATGTACGCATTGCATATCCAGAACTGCATGCATACCCATGACATACCTGTGGATTGTGACCCACGATGCTGAGGTGTATACACACCACACCAAACCATGCTGTGTCATGTGACAGGTCACTGGAGGACATACAGATGACACCCCTGCACGATGACTACAGAGTGTTAGCTGCCTGGCAACCATGTCCACACACAGCAGACCTGTCACTTCACCATTTCACACATGACATTGATGTACCACGCACACAAGGTGCACAGCTAACAGTGATGTCCTACGGCAGCAAGGGAAAAGTACAGTATCTGTGGCCTGGTGTCACTGTCAGTGGAATCTGTAAAGGTGACTACTGTCATGCTATCACACAGACATCATGTTCAACACATCTTATGAGGTAGACGTCACTGACACCTCCACTAGCTGTGCACAGGCATTTAAGATGTGCAGCGTACCACATCACCTGTACAATCGGTTTAGTACGGCTGTAATTGGACCATGTGTGGACAAAGTTGGACAGGGTGTATCCACATCCCATCTACTGTGTGGCTACGTGTCTCCGGCCATCCTCCATGGCCATGTGTGCACATGTGTTGGTCATGTATGTGATGGCCGTCTATCACACATGTCTGTGTTGTCCCATATGACATACACCCATAGATGTTGGATATGTCACCATCCACAGGGCTATGCAGACAACAGGTGTATGTGTGGTATGTGGGGTATGGGTTATGGGAAAGTGTGACAATATTGCAACCAAAACGCTACGTGTCTGAGACATGTTGGATGAAACATCACAATGTGTGAACCCATTGCTGGGGCATATAACACAAGGGTGACGCCTGTGGTCTGCCCATATCACTGCTCACTGTGCGGTACTGTTTTGTGTACCACACATTTTGTTCCACTGTATAGTACATATGCCTCCATTGTAGAACACCTCCACCATTGTATGCACAGCTGGACACACATGTAGCAATGACAAATACTGTGGTGTCATGTCTGTGTGTAATTTCATTTGTATATATTGCACATGGGTGGCCTGTGTGGATGATGGGTGATGCGACCTGTATATCCATGTATTAACTGGTCACATGGCGAATAGATCTATGCTTTGACATGCCTGATACCAATGACAGTCTCACCTGCAATGGACTCTTGTCTGTGCGGCACACCAGAGGTACCTGTATAGGGTGACACAGCAGTATGAACATTATCCATGACTGTATGACAGCCACAGGGTGCACAGTGCAAGTTAACACATTCACCTATACAATAGCATATAGTAAGCACATGTGTGCATACCATACCTCTCAACCTCTTAGAACAATAAATGTGGACAAAGCCTACTGTGATGGGGGACAAATAGGGACAACTGTGACATATTGCTCTTACAAACTTAGAAATTTGCTAGACTAATAGGTTTGCATGCACATGGTTTTTACGCGAAATGTGCAGTCATAAACACAAATGTATGTCATCATTTAATGACTCCATTCCTCAGCTATTTGCCAGAAAGGGACAGATATTAAGGGGAACACACTGACAATATGAGGCAGACATCTGAACATCCTGCAAATACCTGTACAGTTCAGAGGTATGGTGTATACACAGGGTAGCATAATGTAGCATGCAGCATGTGTGTCCACATACCTTGCATATGTTGTTACATTACATGATGTACACTGACACATGCATGTACGTGGGATATACTGGCCATATGTTCAGTACTGACTTACCAGGCAACTCCAGGCTCATTGGTTGGGAGACACCCACCTCCACGATAGCAGCTAGTGTTTGTGGGAGCTGTTCCGAGGGTGTCCCCAGACTGGCTAGTAGCTCCTCTGTGTGTGTGAGTGGAGGCTGGGTTGGTGGCCCACCACCTGTTCCACCTTGTTCCCTGGCGATTGCAGTGGCATGCTGTTTTGCATGATGTATCAAGTCCGTGCAGTGTCTGCGCACCTGCTGGTAGGTGCGGTTGTGGCCACCCACTTCATTGACCCTCCTGCGTAGATCCTGCCACAGGTCATCCCGCTGCTGTGCGTGCTGTGGCACATGGCTAAATAACACCTTTTAGTTCTCATGGAGGTACGGGATTAGGACATCATCCTCCTGTCGGCTGTATGCTGGTAGGCGTGTACGAGGCATTATCTGTAAGACATGATGAAGGTGACAGGTCACATTTACAGACATGTACAGTGATACTGCTGCACATACATTTCTAGTACATCTGCACAGTTATCTTTGCAAATCAACATGACACTAACATGACTGGCATGTATGTGTCACACACATGTAACACCCATTATGCATTGGATATCATCCCCATATATGTGTCACCTCATTAGTGTTCCTACTGCATGTGACGTCTGTCTTCATGTGGGCATGTCTGTTTGCCTGCACTGGTGTTCTTACCTATCTGCACATGCCTGGATGTATCCATGGTAATGCTGTTGACCTTGATGCTGTGTATATGTCACATATCAGCACAGACACAGCCTTAATGGACTTGGGCAGTGACAATGCACCAAGTACGCATGGAAACCTGTACATGCATCTGTTTTGCCATAGACATCTACATTGCACTGTACAACTGTTCAACATCCTGCCACGGATCGCCTGTGTTGCACATGTGATAGACATGGGACAATGGCTAGTCGGACGTCATTTGCAGGTAAGATTGTCGGCTATAGCATGTACGGGCTGGGTTTACTAGCTGTATCCATCACCCATTATGCCACCGTGAGGGGCATCAGTGATACACTGATCCAGATAGTTGATACTACATCTACCATACGGCCATCACACCATGTATGACAGGGATGATATGTGCAGCTATGTGGACAGGGCTGCATGGTATGGCAGGAGTATGTCACAGGTATGGCACAGGGATCTGTCCAGCATGTGGCCATCCTAGTCGTAGGACGGTGGTTGTCCATGACGTATGTCTTTCAGATCAGGCTATGGACATGTAGCATGTCCAACAGCATAGTGTGGCATATGTCTGTATGCAAGGTGGATAGCATGCTGCATACTGGAGGTGAGTATTGTGGAGGCTGGTATCGGCCATCCACGCATGGGCCCTACCCCTGGAGGGTGATATGTGTTCCAAAATTGGTCACACGGGTGCTGTGTATGCCTGTCCAATGATCTCCGTGCTCATGGATACCACCCTGTCATGTCATGGGTACATCGGATGACTACCTAAAGGGCCAGGGAGACGTCTCCAGCTCAGGGAGGTGTACTGCACAACACCATCCCTAACACAGTGTCCATAATGTTGACCACAGCCTAGGTGTTACTTAATGGGTACAGGGGTATTCCCCTAGTCGTGTCATTGCTGATATCATCCACTAGAATGTGCACATATGTCACACACCTCACACACACAGTCCATTCTGCATGTTGTTCACAACACTGTGACAGCTATTGCTCATAGGTCATGGCCATTCACATCCTCACATACACAGATGGCTGACATTTGTCTGTGTGGTATGGGCTACAATGCGGGTGGGGTACAACACATTAACCCTGGTTTACTGTTGCTGACACCGTGTGATATGCACATGTCCCTGTAGCACCTTTAGTAGTTGTGAGTCTGTCAACAGGCCACTAGTAGAACACTCCTGTGACATACAAAGGCATTTGTAGTCAAACATCCATAATGTCTTGTACATCTGTACCACCAACATCTACACTGATAACGGCTCATGGACTTGCAGACCATACCCGGCAGTGTTCTGATGCGGTGCCACCAATCATAACTGTCAACATGTGTGGGTTGATATTATCCAACACCTTATCTGTATTGTATGGGCATGCTCGGCACTTGTTCAAAGCTTCTTGGCATGTTATGAGCTACTGCTTAGTTTAGCACCCATTTCACACCAGTCCTCACAGGTACACTGTCTGTCCATACATTTCCAGCTTGCTTACAGTACAACAGCTGTCGTACACACATCACTCACATATTTCATGAGACATGGTGGTTTATATGGTGTGTCCACCTGGCACATACCACTTATATACAGGCATGTCCAACTGGCAAGTACCATTGCTATTGCCTGTCACTCTGATGACTATGTTGTACATGTGGCAATAGAGCTATTCTCATGTACACAGTCAATGCACACCTCCCAACATACAACAGTACAGCCTGTGGGGGATGCACATATGCAGCCCTGCTGGGGGTTATACTGTCACCAACCCTGACTGCACCTGACAGTCATGTGGGGATGTGCAACATTCGCAAAACACCCCACTCATCACATAGTCTTGCATGATCCCCACCACAGGCCACATATACAGAGACACCTTGTACAGTACCCCTCCATACTCTATGTGGGCACCAATGGCAGCCCACATCGCCAAACACAACCCCACCAACCTATAGCCCACAGACACGTGTGCCCATCACATACAGCCAATAGGGTGTCATAACATACACAACACACCTGCCATAGGTGACTGTCGGCGGTCACACTGCTGTTCCACTCAGCAGCCTACACAAGGCGATAGTCACTTACATCCTGCTGTCAGGTAACTGGTTCTGCAACATAACCTATGCACACATGCCACAACTCAGCAGGTACGATGTGACTGTCATTTTCCATGTTTTTGTGACTGAAGTTGTATCTCAGGGCACAGACTACGTGTGCAGGTACATGCAATAGCCCACCAGTGTTGTAGCCCTGATGGTGTGGTCCGAGCCCTGGGGAGCATTTTGCGGTCATCCAGACCTGTTACCACTGTACAACGAGCCACTGTGTCACTCCCAACAGTTGTCCATGCTTCTGCTGTCATTCCACAGGCATCTGGTATACGTCCACTTTGACAGACCTGGTCAAACAACATGATGCTGTGGCACAGTTGACCTGCACCTGTCAGCCCTGGGAGTACAGATCACATGTTGGACTCTTGCTGCTTTTATACTGCCTGTCTTGCACAGTGTCCAATAACAGTCACCACCAGAATGGGAACTGGCTAGCGAAACATGTGGTCATGTAACACAATGCTTGACATCATCCTCTGTGACGCATGCAGGCAAGGCACACCTGATACTGCACCACTTCAATATCTCTGCAGTGACTGGGACCTGCCTCTTGGCTCTGCAGAGCACACCTGCAATGACTGGTTATAGATAGACCGTACCTCTCAGGCACGTACCTGGACTGGCACACCCACGTCTGAGGTGTCCCCATATTCCACTATGTTGTACACACATCCTGGCTGGTTACTTAGCACAATGCATCACAGGTGCTCCACGTGCAACTAACTGTGTCCGGAACTGCTATTCACAATATTACCAGCTGCGGATTCAACATACCCCATGGTTACCAGACCTCATTTCATGGTGTACTGGATAGTTGGGCTCATACTGCTGCTACTGATGTGAGACTGACAGTAACCCACACTTAACTGTGATAGCTGCACATGTACCGACACATTAGGTGTATGCTGTCCATGAGTCATAACCTCTGCTCGGCTGGTTCGACCCATACACACCACCTCAAAGACCAACAGTATCCTTGACATGGACACTACCAACATGTGACTGCTGTTCCACACCTGGGGTTATCCCCTCATTGGTGAAGTCCGAACATATGCTACTCACCATTGTTAGCCACATACCAGCACCACACACTTCACGGCATACACAGTAGATGAGTACTACAACACTACTACAGATGTCGTATGACAGCGGTACTTGACGTCATGACACACGTGCAGGTGGACAATGCACATACAAACGCTGAGACATACCCCAGTGCACTTCATTAGCATGTACACGACAATATGGATCATGCTATTCCACACAGAGCCATGATGGTACACACCAGATAACAGATGCCACTCTGGGGGTGTGGTTCCATGGACATACTTTACAACAGGTGGGGGCTGTTTCACAGTGGTGTACATTCCCATGGGTGGGGTAACTCACTGGTCAGCCTCGGTAGGGCCACAGGATCCCTCATCACATACTCCATAACTAGCTACGTACACATTACTGTGAAACATTCCGAGATGTACCACAAGGCATTATGGTAGTATGTCAGTAGTCATATGCAATACCCACATCTGCTCACACATACAACTGTCACTCTGGAACATGACAGTAACAGGTGATGTTGGCAACATGCTGTCTGATGGCTTCAATGCTAACATTACACCCTCTCACTCCCTACGGGGCCACATTCCTTGCAGGAACATTGCAGTGTACCTGCGGTCACACCTACACAGTACTGACCTGCACTCTATATGACCTAGGACACTGGCCCCTTGTCACCCTACAAAATCCCAGGCTGTGATGTCCACAGACCTCTGAACGACATGTCTCCCCACTGGGACACCATATTCAGTAATAGCCTTGTACCAGACATTGTGGCCCCTGACTGGCACACAGCGACAGTTACACTCCACACAGGTGGTGCCACAATGCACAACTGGGACTATTGCCCTACACACCTCACTGGACTGTTCTGCATGGCTATAGGTCACAGCATCATGGACATCATTCGCTGAGGCTTTGTTGTGCTCCAGTCCTTTGATGCCAGCTGGGTTGGTCTTGTTGGGGCCACAGCATGCCTCCTACACCTGTTGAACATCTTTCATATAGTCGCCAGAGTAGTTGATGACGACACGGGGGTCCACACAGCCTACATTGTCCTCTCACTGCCTTACAGCACCGTTCTCCATTCTGGTATTGACAACATACACATCCACCTGCACATCAAAACATATGTCTCAGGATGTTATGCAAAGTGGCTAATGGACAGGACACACACACTGAGGGTGGCATACCATATCACATACTGCATTCCAGTTACACTTGGCATACCACAGTCCTCAGTCATGGGGACCTCATGTTCGGTATATGCTTCCCTGAGATACAGGCTACCACTGAGGGGACTTCCCTGCCTAGCTTTACAGACCACTGCATACCAAGTGCCATTGTTGATCCACCAGCTGATACAGAACCCATCCATACGGGTGTCACTGTGACGGATACCTGATATGAACATCATGGCTTCAACCTGCATGACACTTGGTATGAACATCACCTTTGCAGTACACCATCCACCCACTGGTTATCACATAGGTGTTAGTCCCCTACATACATGTCGCGTTGTACGTGTTTGTACTACACATATATGTCGCACACACTCCTGTGATTACCACATTGCCACTGTGGCATAGATATCCTTCTACGTGTCCACACTTGTCTGTACTGGGTGTGTAGCTGGTACATAGGCACCCATTGTACCTCTGAACTCCAGACTTATACACACATCCATGGGTACAACACCCTGCTTAGGGTGTACCTTACACAACAGCTACAGCTTTACATCACTCAGCATTAAAACGCCATGACGTTTATTGAGCTACGACAGTTAAAGTTTGCGGCTGAAGTACAGACACCATGTCTGTACACATTTGTGGACTACATACTCAGGGGTGACCTCTGCTGCAAAGTCAGGGCCCATGTCTGCAAATATGTTAATGGATATACTCTGCATATGCGACCTACACAATAGCCACTGTGAGCATGATGCTCATGGATATGTGCACACACGCGACAGTGTGTGGGATGTGCTTGGGGTTTGCATTCCCAGACTGGACACTCACCATGCTTTGGGACAAGATTCCTATGTACATCACGCATGGACAGTCAGTAGCAGTGTTCATGTGATACCTCACTTGGTGGATGGTGGACACATGTACGCCAGGAATCACTGCAGTGGCTGTACTGTGCAGAGATGCAGGTTACACATGGTTCTTCTGTTCACAGGACACTACCCTAGAGAGGTTCCACTGGTGTGCACACTGTAGTTGTTGTTAAACATAGACTTGCCAGACTGCATGGTACCCCACTATAAACCTGTGGAGCTATTACATGTCCTCTGTGCATGGTTACTGGAATAGCCCTTCCATTTAGATTAGCTGTCAAACTATTACAATGTCCCTTGACTACAGGCCATATGTATCCTGTTATTGTACACGCCAATCATGTTCTTCTTTGTCTGTCACATCTCTTCTGCTATTCTAGTATGGGAGTAATGTTTGCGTCCTTTGCAAATGCACAGAGTGGATTACATTATTTATTTCATCATAACTGTTTATACATAAAATAATTACATACTACTGACACCATTATACGATACCTTTGGTATGCATCATATGCCTGGTCTCCTGTGTAGCATATCTGACATATCAATCTACTGTACTATACATTACACATATGTTACATGGTATCCCATAATTCAAAGCATACTTGCACAGCGGGACCACCTTAGACATGTCATTAATGTTATATGCCCATACACATGTGTACTGTTACAGTATATCCACATATACTATCCCCTGCTATGGCACGTACTTGTTGGACATACCCTGCCACTGAGGGCGGGTCGTATGATATTGTTCTGTTTAAAGCCGTCATGTTGCATCCCTTGTGGTGTCTGTGCTGTTTACCTTGTGGCCCACTGCTGGACACACAACTTTTACAAGCGTTAGTACGATCAGCAAGACATCACTACATAAATACCATTTCCCACTTTATGCATGGTGGACACTTTTAATTACTGCAAACTAGGCTATGCATACATTGACATAACTTAATACGGAACATACTATACATACAGTTAGTGTTCTACATACCTTGATATCGTTCCGGTATTTCGTCTCTATCTCGCTCTTCTGTATCACTCTTTAAACTGTTTTACGGCATGAGCATACAGTTTGCATATCTGGCAAGTCATCCTTATATACGTCGATACCTGCAACATGTGGTTTACTGCCGCCAATTGGTATTCTGGTGTGACTAATTACATGCACTTCAGCTGTGTAGCTACTCCATTCGCCAATTACACGGCAACAGTGGGGTATAATTGAATTCTCCACTTGGGCGTTGGCCATTTGCCCTGCCTTCGGGGAGACGGCCTGTATTGTGTTTCATTGTGTGTAATTGCAACTGCTATGTGTAGAGCCAAGTGTATTTTGGAGTCATGTCCCCCGTGAATTGTGTGTGACGGCTTGAGTATGTGGTTCTACCTGTGACTGTACCTGTCATCCTACCCGTCTGATAACGGACTATTGCAAGCACCTGTAACATCGCTGTTTGTACCGTTATACGACGGATACAATTTTGCATGGCGCCTTTAAATGTGTCTCTCACAAGGTATGTTAACAGTTCAGCAGATGTAATTGACTAAGTGGATGTTTGTGCTGTGATTACGGTCTGTATTGCTATTGTTTCCAGTGTGGGGGATGTAGGCGGGTGTACTTAGCATATACGGTTTTGTGGGGCTTGCATTTCTACGTAGTCCATATATATGTGTGTGGGCCCCTTCCCTAACTACAGTGCTATCACTTAGTAGACTTCTGTTATGGGAATTTACTTTGGGCCATTGCCAATTGGTTTCTATATGGTATGCAGGTAAGGTTGATACTTCCATACCTCCAGATGTATGGCGATATGTGCAGGGATATTTCTAAATGACCGCTATCCCATGTATGTCTGTCCCAGATATTTGCAGTCATTGCAGTGGTGTTGGTGTCAGACCCTCTGTGGCATGGCTTGTCATCTTTTCATATGGCCATAGTTGGACACTTGCGGGTCACACAGTGGTGTTTACAGGCTGACATACAGCCACGGTCAGTACACAGGATAGCACATACTTTTATCCTCATTACATGCCAATTGTTCTTGGACCATGCCTACTTATCAGTTTGCATGTAACATTTCCGTTTCTTACATACAGGCATGAGTATTTCCTGCAACTATTGCATAATATTTGGGACATACTAATGTCCTACACTCTCGGACAGTTGCCCTTTGTAATGTTTCATGTCAGGACACACCTGCCCAGGGAGGGGCTGTCCCTCCCAATGTGGGACAGGTGTTTACCGCATGCCTACGGCTAGCTATACCCGCACCTACCGTAATCATCTACCTCCAAGTTGCCAACTACAGACACACGATGTGGACACACGCACACATTACAGTCACACGGAACACACATGGCACCCTCAACACACACATACACAGGCTACATCACTCACAACCACAGTTGTACACGGTACCTACGTGGACCGCACCGCCGGCAGCGGTGATTACATGTCCTTACTATCATCATATTGCTCGCGGTTCTACTGTTCTAGTACTGTGTTCTTTCTGTCTTTCAGCCTCCTGGTTATGCGTGCCGGTGTGTGACACGTTCCATAGTTGGCGGTATCCTATTTATTTGTACCTCCAAGGTGTTTTGAATGTCATTGACCTATCTATATATTTGCAGATGTCAGTGACTCCTTATATATCGACATATATCACAGTATCACCCTTTCTATCTGTATTATATATGTGTGTGTATATATATATATATATATATATATATATATATATATATATATATATATATATATATACATATCTCGGACAGGGGTGGTGACAGGCACGCTACACCTTTCATTGTGTGTTTGTCAGTGTATACTGTGTTTCCTGGACTCCGCACGTTTATGTCTGTACCTGTCACATTACACACCTGCCATAGGTTAAGATTACCTCCCGTCCCACTTTGCGAGAAACAGTCCCTCTTTGTGCAGTTGTGTCCTGCGAAATATTTGTGAACATAGCAAATGTCCTGCAACTTTGGGACAAACATATTCCCTATAGTTTATGTAATAGTTGCATAAAACATTTATTCTGTCTCTGACCCACCTACATGTTACAGGACATGGAACACGTACCTGCGACCATTACTAGAATAAGCGTTTTATCTATGCAAAACACTGAAGTTCTGGTTTTCGTACTGGCCGGGTGTATGTGTCGGCCTGCAGACATCTGGCATATGTCCCACATTGGTCATTTGAAATGTGGCAACCCTACCGTACGTACATCTTGGCTAGCAATAGTGTTGGGTGATTGTATACATGATTGCCTATTCCACTCTTGGCAGTGGTCGTTTTACCCTTCAGAGCAGGCGCTGTTTGTTCAGGGGTGACTAATGCTGGCTTTACCTGTTCTGTACATCATTGACCGTGATCTGCACAGTGGTTGGTGAAGCTTAACCCTGTTTCGCGCATATCTGTATAGTCGTATTTAAACACCGCTTACCAGCTGTGGGCAATGCTTATTCCCGCTAACGTGTGCTACACATATTCAGATGACCTGCATCCGGAATGCATTACCCGTGCCATCGAGATTACGTTACATCCCTTGCGGGACGTGGGACCAGGAACATGCATGACAGTCACTGCATGTACCACTTGGACATCTGGGGGTTGTACGCGTATTATGTCATTTTGTATGTGAAGTACACTACAGCAGTTACTCCACACTACACTCACATGGATAACTCCTTTAGTTTACTAATTGATGAATCCAGTTAATGGTATGTCCATGTGATGTTTACTGGCTGTACTCCAGCATTGGGTATGTATATCACAATTAGCTACACCCGATAATGTGCTACACCTTCATACGACCGTGGATGCAGCATGCTGGGGTGACGAATACCTGTCATGGGTACATCCCCTGCCTTGACACAACATCCATGATTACATTTTGTGGAGCCCCTCAGTAATGCAGCGGGGAATCCGTGCTGAGTGTATGTAGGACAGTGCATACACACATGTGCTCCCATGATTGCCTCTGCTCCAGTAAGCGACAGTTGCTTACTCGATGCTGTAGCGACAGGAGTCACTGTTTGCCCCGTTTGGTGTTTTGCCTCTGACAATTGGGTGTGTACCTACCGATGTACCTGAGAACCTATACACACAGCACCGACAGATGCTGATAGGTGCATCTACTGTTCAGGTGGCCTTGTGGGATGTCCCCCCTGACAAATACCTGATACAGCTGAGAGGCATGCCAGATATGGGAGTTGTGGTAGCTTCCAGGGCTGCCAGCACACACATCCATGATAATGCCCTGGGCATTGCACATGACCTGGCAGTTGATGGAGTGGAATCTCTTGCGGTTTATGTAGCGCCTACCATACTCACCGGGTGGTGACGTGTTCCAATGGCTGTTGCGTGTACGATGTTTGAGGGCTGCCTATGTAGGATTCCACAGTGGGCCACCTATACATCACAATTTACAGGTGGACGTGTTTGTGTGCCATCCATTGTACTGTGTGTGCAGGTGGAGAGGGGTGTCAGTCTGTGGGAGCCTACACTGTCAAGGTATGTGCTATATGTTCCCTCTTTGCCAAGGTGTAGGCATATTGGGCACTCCTCCATCTGCCTACTGGGGCTGGCACAGTGTGTCCATGGTCTGGATCCCTCTGTGCCTGTGTTGGCCTTGGCAATTGCGGTGGGCTGTGAGGCCCTCCCCCATTTTGACCCTGCTGCAGCTGTTTCCGCAGGATCATATTATGTAGCATGGCACATACTATGAAGATGTGGGCACTTATGCCTGGGGAGTACTGCAAGGCTCCACCAGATGTGTCCAAGCACCGGAACCGTGATTTCAGCATCCCGAACACACGCTCTGTGATGATTCTGGTTTGTGAGTGTGCCTCATTATGGCGTTCTTGCATTGGTGTGTGTGCATTTCTGATGGGGGTTATCATCCACGGCTCCAGTGCATAGCCAGCATCCCCCACAAGGTGGCCTTGTGGGATGTTCCCCCTGACAAATACCTGATACAACTGTGAGGCATGCCAGATATGGGAGTCGTGGTAGCTTCCAGGGCTGCCAGCACACACATCCATGATAATGCCCTGGGCATTGCACACAACCTGGCAGTTGATGGAGTGGAATCCCTTGCGGTTTATGTAGCGCCTACCATACTCACTGGGTGGTGACTTGATTTGTATGTGCATGCAGTCTATCGCACCCAGTACCTCCAGGTAGTTTGACACATGGTGGAAGTGACGGATATTGCTGGCCAACTCCTCCTGAGTTCAGGAGAAGTATATATGCTCATTGGCATGTGCTAACATGGAATCCAGGAACTGGTGTAGTACCCTGGATGCTGATGCCTGTGAGATCCCCATTATATCTCCAGTTGGCCTTTGAAAGGTACCTGTGGCTAGTATTCGCAAGCTTACACATACCTTCGTGTCCACTGGGATGGGTTCCCCTCTGTTGTTTCTGGTTCTCAGGCGTGGCCGGCACAGCTCTACTATTTACTGTAAGATGTCCCTATCCACCCTGTAACACTCTACTATCTCCAGATCATGTAGCCCCTGGTAGGTTACCCTTGGTCTGAACACTCTTCTCCTCCGAGGCCTACGGTGGTTGTCGGCATCATCCTCCACAACACCGTCGGTCTGTAATGCATGCTGATGAATCACAGCTATGGCAGCTCCCAACATGTACATTTTAAAAGTTCCCCGTCTGTTTACACCTATGGTGCAGTGTTTGGGAATACACAGGTGTGTGTTGGGTGCTTTCGCACTTTATACTGTTTTGCTGTGAACACTGATGATGTCATAGGGTGTGTATGTACGATCGTGGCTACAGGGTATCTTCTGTGTTTTATTAACGGAACCACTATTGTGCTGCCTTTGGTGTTGCATTACATTTGGCTGCCGTGAATTACCTCCTCCTCTTCCATTTACATTTGTGCACATTACACCTACCATTTGCTGGCATGCATCCAGCAGCATGCTTTCCTTTGTACTTTCCTAGACCTGGCTTATCTTGCGTAATGTGTTCTATTGCCGGTCTACTGTGGGCTTGCTTTGCTCTGCTATGACAGTTCTCCTATCTTTGCATTCCAAGTCCTCCCCTCCTTTCTTTGCAATCCTATGCCTTCCCTATCCTGTTTTGCAGGTTTCTGCATGCAAGCTTGTCTACTGCCATCGACTGGCCGCCGTGAGTTGATTGGTGTTAATTGCTCATTAGTATGCCAATTACCCTGCTTCAACATTTCCTTCTATTCTTCCCATGACCTTCCTGTTTATGCTATTGTTCGCAGCGCGTGCATCAGCTTACCGGGTTTCGGGCACGTTTCCATCCCCGTACACATGCGCTTTCGGGCACCATGTGTGCTCTCAGCTAAACGGTTCTATACCTTCCTCCCCACCCCTGTCCTACAGCTTTGCTTAGCAACGGCCAGGCCAGATTTGCATTGCTCCAATGTGCTTACTGATACGGTGGCACACCCCTCTGCTGATGTCATGTATCACCTCTGATACACTCCTCGGTGTTATAGTGCTTCGCCGTCAGATACATCCTTAATCTGGTGGGACGTTTGCGATTCAGTATTACCTGCCTCATTTGCATGGCATTGACTACTAATTCATAGTTACAGTGCAGAACACTGTTGCGGGCCCTTGGCAACCCTTGCACCTTGCTTGTGATATGCCATGCCTATCATTGCGTATTATGGTGAAATCCTGATTTGTCTTACATTGCGATTTTATGACATTTGTATATATTTCCTTTGTATTCCTGTTTGCGCACACATGCCCTGCGGTTGTACTGTGCGTTACTGTGGACATGACATTAAATGTTGTTTTTTAGGTGTTGTGCATCTTTTCTTGTGCCATTGGCTGTGTATTTAGCCATTGGCATATGTTAACTTTGTAATACATGAGTCTGGTCCGCTTCCATAACTCCGATGTTCTGTTTGGGAAAATGTAAACCGTGTTTTTTGGTTTACATTTCCATGGGCTTGCGCTATGCCTGCACCACTTCGTGAATCACTGTGTGCCTTCATTAGCATGGTGCGACACTGTGCATGGGGTGATTTGCATACCTATGCCAAGGGCTGCGTAGATCTGATGTACCCCGGTGGTGCACGTGGAGTTGGTTCGTACCTGAATCGCTCGGCGGATATATTTGGCGTTATCCCGCATACGCTACGCCTGCGCCTGGTGCAAGCTTCATGAATCTGGGGGTGTGTGTTGTTATTAGGCATAGTCAAAAGTTTTTTTGCGTTCCCTCTTGCTAAATTGTTACCGTTGTTAACAGAACGAGGTTCTGTTCTATTTCCTTAGTCAGATTTTTGCGGATTCCTGCTTGCTACATTTATTAGTGCTGTTAACAGAACGAGGTTCTGTTTTCTTCTTGAGTATTTTGATAGTTTACACTTTATTCCTGTTTGAGTGTGTGACTTCTCTGCTTATTGTAACTTTCACTAGGTCTGGTTTAGTTAGTAGACCTAGTTTTTCTGTTTCCTTTCCTGCCCAGGCTAGGCCCATTTAAGTTAGAGGACCTAGTCCTCATGGTGTCTTTCTCTTTCCTGTAGGATTAGGCCAATTTAAATTAGAGGACCTAGTCCTCTCCCCTTGTGTGTGTGTGTGTGTGTGTGTGTGTGTGTGTGTGTGTGTGTGTGTGTGTGTGTGTGTGTGTGTGTGTGTGTGTGTGTGTGTCTGTGTGTGTCTGTGTCTGTGTGTGTCTGTGTCTGTGTGTGTGTGTGTGTGTGTGTGTGTGTCTGTGTGTGTGCTCATCTCTGTGAGAATGTCTAAAGAAAATAAAGGCCATAAGCCATCTGGCTTTAAGAAATGTATTAAATGCTCACAGAAGATGTGTATAACGGATGGCCACAGTAACTGTGTTTACTGTTTGGGGGCCATCCATTTACAGGAAACTTGCTTATTTTGCCACTCTTTCAGTGCTAGGGTGTTGCAAGAAAGAAAAAATAAGCTCATCCTAAAAGGTCTCCCTAAACCTTCCTTTGAGAAAGATCTGGCTAGCTCTTCCTCCTCTTCTAGATCTCAGTGATCTAAAAGGGAAAAGTCTAAGTCCTATAAGAGGCCCTCCCCAGCACCGGCTGGTGTCTCGGAGCCACCTCTTAAAATCACAAAATCAGATAAGTCCACTGTCTCATCGGCTCCACAGAGTTCAGTGCCAATTGAGAGGAGTACTGTGATTACAGGGTTGGCCCCAAGTAGCTCGGAGCCGACCGCTGAGAGTATCTCTTGGAGCCGGTCTATGGATCCTCTACCAGTCTCCCCTATATTAACGCCTCCGATACTGCAGAGATCCCACTCTCCTACTCTGTCCTCCAGGTCTTCCAGGAGTTTAGCAGAAGAAGATGTGGAGAGGGTAGTGGTGAGACTTTTGAAGTCATCTGCTTTACCTAAATTATTGTTGGCTATGATCCAGTCGGTTCCGGAGCCACTTGAGTCCGTTAAGCCCCCTTCGGTCATTCCTTCTCTGAGCCATGCTGGTCTTTCGGAGCTGAAGTGTTTGGTACCACTGGTGGAACCCTCGGCTCCAGCTCCCCCTGTGGATGGTTTGGAGCTGCGTTCCACTCCAACACTCTCAGTGGCGTCAGTGGTGTCTAGGAGCTGAAGCTCCCCTGGTCGACCCTGACAGGGATGCCTGGAACCAAACCTCTTCAGTTCCAAATCTTCCTCTCGGTGCATCGGCGAGGTTGAGTTTGGATCCAACGTCTATCTCAGAGCCAATGGCATCCTCGTTCTTCTTAGAGCCAGGGAGGTCGGTATTCGAGATGATGAGGAGTGTACTATCCCGATCTTCAGCTCCTACCAGGGGTAACAACACTCTTCCCCCTAAGACACCTACTTCTGTCTCAGCTCCTACTTTCTCTGTGGACAGCAGAGACCCTCAGCCTCTGGAGCCACTGGCCGGTGGCCCCCTCTCTTTCAAGACCTCCCTGGAATATCCTTCCGAGGAGCCCCCACAGAAGAGGACATGTAAGAGGAAGCATGTAGACTCCCAGGATGAGTCTCTGACCTCTGACACTGACCTCGAGGAGTCAGAAGGGTCCCCCAAATCATCCTCTGATGATGTCTCCTTTGTAGACATCCTGGAAATCCTTAAACAGAGGTGTGGCTGGCCCACTGTCACCCCTTCTGATGAGGAGTCAGTGTACCTGAAGGCTTTCAGGTCTCAACCTTCAGCCTCTTGGGTGTCTCCACCCTTCGACAAACTGATGGAGCTAGTTAGTCGAAAGGTATGGGATACTCCTGATGCCATGGAGCCAGTCCCCAGGAGTTTCTTTCTGCTCCC
This sequence comes from Protopterus annectens, assembly GCF_019279795.1. NCBI lineage: Eukaryota > Metazoa > Chordata > Ceratodontiformes > Protopteridae > Protopterus > Protopterus annectens. The sequence goes on along the minus strand of NC_056744.1, from coordinate 38,028,313 downwards.
CCAGAAGAGGATTTTTTGTCTAAAGTTGTTCCCGTAGATGCCATGGTGGTGGTGCCAGCCACTAAGAAGTAGCTAGCTGAGACTTTTTCTTCTGTCCATCTGCTGAATATGGAGTCTCAAATGATGGACAGATACGGGAAGTGTATCTTCTCTTCAGCGGCATCTACCCTTAGATCGCTGAACTACCTGACTCACTTCACGAGGCTTCAGAGAGATCTCCTTAAAGAATTAGGAGATTCTATACAAGGTACATGTACTGAGGGAGTCCCTGACAAGGTGTCTACCCCGTTGTCTACCTTGAACTCTATCGTCAACTCGTCCATGTGGCTTATTTCGTATGCAGCTGATAGAGCGAGTAGAGCAGCGGGTTCAGGAATTTCCCTAAGGTGTCATTCCTGAATGCATTTGTGTAACTTTGTGGAACCGTTCAAGTCTACCTTTACCAACGCCCCCTTCGACGGTTCCTCATTGTTTGGATCCAAGGTAAAGGACACTCACCCAGTGCGAGCAAGAAGGAAAAACACTCTCTGCCGTGGGAGTATGTTTTACTGTTCCCTCTTGACCATATCCTAAGGGTCAGGGGGGTGGTAAAATGTGGTTCAAGAAGTCCCAGAGGTTTTTCCAGGATGGACAGGGTGACTCCTCCTTCAGAGGCAGAGGAGGAGGAGGAAATGGTATATATCACCCTAGAGGCAGGGGCGGTCCGCAAAACCAGGGAGGTCGCAATTCCTTTTGGGGCCGGCCTTACCAGCGCTCCTGATGTGGGACCTGACTGTGCTTCTTTGGGGCCAGTCGGGGGTCGCATTTCTTTGTATCCAGAAGCCTGGTTGAGTATCACTCAAGAAAAGTGGGTACAAAGAAATATTACCAGAGATTATGTTATACCCTTTTCTCTTCCACCCTTTGTTCCCAAAAAGATCCTGGATGTTCCACCCTGTCACAGGGATCAGGCAACTGTGGAGGTCAACAAGTTGCTGTCAAAAAGAGTCATCCAAACCATCCCAGCAGATCAAATAGGATCCGGAACTTACTTCAAATTCTTTTTAGTGCCAAAACGTACAGGGGCTGGGGGCCCATCTTGGACCTCAGCAGATTAAACGAATCAGTACTGAAGGACAAGTTCCGGATGGTGATACTACAGTCTATACTCCCTTTATTAGAGAAAGGCAATTGGATGTGCTTAATAGATCTCCAAGATGCCTACTACCACATAAAAATGGACAGGGCATCGAGGAGTCATCTATGCTTCTGGCTGGGAGCCAGTCATTACCAGTTTTGTGCTCTGCCCTTTGGTCTCACCACAGCCCCCAAGGTGTTCACCAAGTGTATGGCAGAAGTGACAGCTCACCTGAGACGTCGAGGATTCCAGGTGTTTCTGTATCTGGATGACTGGCTCTTGACCACCCCCACCAGGCATCTACTTCTTCAGACTAGGGATGCTACCATTCAGCTTTGTGCCCAGCTGGGAATTTCTATAAATTGGGAAAAATCTGCCTTATTGCCCTCTCAATCTGTGATTTTTATAGGTGCAGAGATAGACACAGTAGACATGTTGGCTCATCTTCCTGTATAAAGGGCACAGAATCTGGTTCTTCAAATTCAATGTCTTCTCCCCTTACGAAAGGTCAAAGCCAAGACTATTCTGCAGCTTCTAGGGACCATGGCTTTCACCATATTACTAGTGCCACTAGCCAAACTACACATGAGGATTCTTCAGTGGCTCCTGTCGTCCCAATGGTCTTTTCAGCACCTGTTGTTATCTCATCACACTCTACTGACAGACTCTTGCAAGAAAGACCTCCTTTGGTGGACTCTACCCAATCAGTTAACCACAGGCACTTCATTTGTTCCTCCTCAACCCATTGCCACTGTGACCATGGATGCCTCACAGATAGGGTGGGGGGGGCATTATCTAGGCAGGACTGTCCAAGGCATATGGCAAGATCACGAGGCTCACCTGCATATCAGTGTTCTGGAGATGAGGGTGGTGCTCCTGGTGTTGCAAGCACTTCATGACCTTCTGCCTCTGGGGACTATTGCAATATAATCAGACAACATGTCGGTAGTATGGTATATCAACAAACAGGGCTGGACCAGATCTTACCCACTCTGTCGAGAGGCCATTCGAGTTTGGAAATGGGTGATATCTTCCCAGCATTTTCTGGTGGCAATACACATTCCGGGGATAACCAATGTGATAGCCGACAAGCTCAGCCGGGCAATCCTGATGCCTCCCGAGTGGTTTCTGAAACAGGAAACAGCAGAACAGATTTTCTGCAGATGGGGACAGCCTTGCTACGATCTCTTTGCCAGCCCAATCAATGCCAAATGCAGCAGCTACTTCTCCCTCATCCCCCCTCCGGGGAAGTCACCGAGAGATGCACATGTTCACGATTGACCCCTGGGTCTCCTTTATGCTTTTCCTCCCTTTCCTCTCATTCCCAAGGTTATTCATAAAGTGAAATGGCTGGGAAGCAAACTGATCCTCATTGCTCCTTACTGACCTCGTCAGGTTTGGTTCCCCTTCCTCGGGCCTCTTCTCCTAGACGATCCTTGGATTCTGGACCCAGTTCCAGACTTGTTGACTCACATTTCAGGTTTGCTTCACCCCTCCTTACACACCCTCAATTTGACAGCGTGGCTGCTCCAGTTCCATCCCTAGTCAGGCTTCATGACTTCTCACCCTCCGTGACTCATATCCTTACATCTTCTCATAAACCTTCAACCAGGAGACTATATTCCAGTAAATGGAGAAGATTTTCTAACTGGGCAGAGAAAATGAATGTTGACCCTTACACTGCCTCCATTCCAGTAGTTTTGGAATTCCTGTCTGAGCTTTTTCACCAGGGATCTGCGGCTGCCACTGTCAGAGTTCAATTGGCAGCGATTTCAAATTTTCATCTAGGCTTTCAAGATTCTAATCTGATGTCGCATAGGCTGTGCAAAACTTTCCTTAAAGGTGTCACCTTGTTAAGACCCCCCTTTCAAGAACCTGTTGCCTCATGGGATTTAAATTTTGTCTTATCCAAATTAACTTCTCTGCCATTTGAGCCTTCTCATTCATCCCCTTTGAAATTCCTGTCTTATAAGACTTTGTTTCTGGTGGCTATCACGTTGGCCAGACAGGTGTCAGAGTTATAAGCATTGTCTGTGAAACCCCCTTACCTGATTTTTCACAAGGACAGGGTGTCCCTTCGTACTAATCCTTCCTTTGTCCCCAAGGTCTGTTCCCATGCAACCTTGAATCAAGCCATAGAACTTCCAGTGTTCTTTCCAAATCATTCCAACGCAGCTGAATACAGCTTTCATCAGCTGGATGTCCATAGACAATTACATTTTTATTTGCACCGAACTAAGGAAATCAGATCAATTATTTATTTCCTTTTCCGAATCCAGGTCAGGCTTACCAGTTTCCAAAGTAACACTCTCTAATTGGATTTCTAGTTGTATAGCTTACATTTACAACTCTGAAGGTAGACCTTTACCCTTTAAAATCAAGGCTCATTCTACCAGATCTCAGTCTACCTCTGCAGCCTTTAAAGTCAGGATCCCACTTGATAATATTTGTGCAGCAGCAATGTGGGCTACCCCTTACACTTTTATTACTCATTACAAATTGGATTTAACCTCCAGGGGTAGGGTGCCTTTTGGTTCCACGGTACTCAGGAGTATTTTTCCTTGAGCCACCCAAGAATAAGGCGCTAGGGATGCTGTCCATACCTCTCAACCTGGAAACATCAAAAATCTGTACAAGGCCCATGAAAAATAGGTACAAATCTGTACGCTGATTAACATAAAATTTGCATACATGATTATGTAGCCCCACCCACTCAAATGGAATTGTGTGATACCAACTTTTAAACACAAACTGAACAGACAACCAAGATATGATCATGAAACGCAAAATAAGAAGAACAATAGTGTTTATTTATATTAATATTTGAACTTGTGCAAAACTAAAATACAATATTCTTTTATAAAAATAACATTAACTGGCTGGATTATGTGCTTGTTCTTCTAACATATGTGACTTCTATTTTACTATTTTACTTTTGAAAGGAAAAACACAAAAGTACTGACACGGCGTCTGTCACGTCAGTTACACCTTGCTATCGCTCCATGAAAAACGTCTGCACTGCAGTTACTTCACTGTTTACTTTTTACTTAGGCAGCGCTACGGCATTATGGTGTAAATTAATAAAATAAATGCCACGTCACAGAAGGAAACAAAAAAAGACAACTTGGAAACCACAGCATATAATATCCACCAAGTACAGTAACAGCACGAACACAGTATCAAAAATAATTACCTTTTCAATACACTTCCATTCTGTTTGTCTGCCAGCTTTTTCCTGTACCACACAACAACTTAAACCATGCAAATCCCACCAATAAACCTTGCAGCAACAGTCAAACTTACTTTTCATATATATACAATCCCATTCCAATAAACATTCCTTTTTGAGATGCATACGTCAATGAAGCTTTGCAAATGGTTGTTCTAGTAACAACTTAAAAGCTCTAGCTTTGACAGATTTGCACTGGAATGGAGCATGAGCAGATAGCCTTTTGTAGCATAGCTGCATGCATACCTATGTGCCACTGCCACTTACATGTTATTGTATGCAAATTTATAACACAAAATACAAATAGCCTCACATTTCAGTATGTCTGCTATAATTAATTACTGCATAATCACTGCGTTGGGTAACCATTGCCATATATTATTATATATTGCCATATATTATTACACCTGTAGAAATGCTTGCTTGTTAAACCATAAAAAAAACAGCGCCTTAATGTTCAAACTTCAAGATAATAAAACTTCTATACGCCTTACCATAAGTCTCCTACTCTAAGTAATGATAATAATGCAATACCAAAAGAGCAAATCGCAGCACAGCATCATTACAAAACTGTTGTTGCTCAGACCAGTAAGGAACAATAAAACTGTTGCTAACCAAGAGTTCTTCCGTGACCAATGCGGAGTAATAGATCTGTGAGGAAATGCAGTTAAAGACAGATGTTTAATCGTAAGACTTAATGTAAACGAATAATTGTGCAAAGTTTTAAGAAAGAATGTTCTGGCGCTTGCAGGGCTAAACTGTAAAAGAATAATGGTGTTCATAACAAAATGCAAAAGAATCAGTTAGTGCTGGCTGAGATGTGAGAAATTGAATACCACACACACACACACACACACACACACACACACACACTTCATTCAGTTCAGTTCTGCTGCTGTCTGTTCGTGCCTGGTCCCCTGTTCAGCGTGACATGATCCATTCAGTTCTGCTGCTCCAACTGTGGCATATGTAATCCATTCCGGTCCCCTGTTTAGAGTGACATGATCCATTCACTTCTGCTGCTCCAACATAATAATCCATTCCTCCCGTTCTATTCTAGTGCCGTTCCTACATTCCTGCTCGTTTTTGTAAATTTGCCATTCCTGCCTGCTTGAATTTGAGCTCTGCGTGCATAACGCTCCAAGGATCTCAATTCTGATAGGCTAGTAGCCCTGACGGAGCTGACATCATCGCGCACGTGATGACGTCAGCTCCGTCAGCACGAAAATTAAAAAAAACATTAAAAATACAAAGAAAAAAAATCGGAAATGAAGGGGTGCCACTCGGGAAATCTTGGCACCCCTTCATTTAAACCCCAAAACTCGGTAAAAACCGAGTAATTCAATGTGGTTGGGAGGTATGACACTGTCCCGTATGTAAGAATGAAGAGCGAGATGGACTTACAAACATGGAACGTTATGGTGAGTACATAGCTTCTTTTTTTTGGAAAAGATAAATTACCTAAAAAAACTGATTCTTGCATAGAAGTCTTAAAATATTTTACAAAAACAGTACATAACCAAGAGAAAAAGATGTGTAATGTTAATCCTGCCATCTTGTGGCACTGTTTACACAAATGATCTTTAAGGCTTATTCCATGTGTAAAAAAACTTCTAATCATTTAAACAACTCCAATGTGAGCCCCCCCTTCATATATATTCCCTATTTCAATAAATCAAAATCTATATAAAAAAAAGTTAACTGTAAAATAGAAAACCCATTCAGAAAATAATTTTAGCTTATTACTTTTAACATCAAATTAAAGTTAGTACGTCCCACTACTGTCATGGTTCAGAGCTTTGCCTCTTCATTTAGAATGATAATGTAAAACTGTCTTTAAGTTTAATAACCCAATGAAACGTCTTTTTAGAAATTTAAACAAAATATTTTTGAGCTAAAAATAATCAAGCAGTGCTCCAACTAGTAACACTACCAAAATTCGTGATGAATGATAAGCTGTGTTTTTCAAGAAGCCTGTAAACTAATGAATGGTAGGCTTGAGAAATTGAAGGGAGATTCCTTTAGGAAAGAAAGTCTCTTACTTCTCTGCATGCTTTTAAGGGTACTGAGTGCTATCAGAGTATGACCAGAATTCCTTATATTCCTCCTCTTATTAAAGTGGCATTGATTTTTGTGGTCTCACATTCTCAGGAGTTCATGAGTTCTACTTGCCACTTCCAGGAAGCTGTTTGGGAGGCTTACGTTTGTCAATTTTTCTTGAATAATTTGACAGAATCTCATTCTGCATGTTGTGGATTTATTTCTGGAGACATTTCTCTCCATGCCTGCAGGCCATCAACTTAGTCCACTGACCCAATCATTCCTCTGATGCACTGCCCAGTGCATTTCATTATCACTGTGCATGCATGGGTTCTATACAATTCAGCATAGCCTTTTAGCTTTTCAGCAACTGAAGTGCTGATGCTGAATGATGCTGAAGTGATGGGGGATGGGCAGTCATTAATCAAAAATTGGAGGCAGCTGAGTTTACACTAGTGTAACACTATGCTCCTATGCACTCCTGGCATGTATGTTGCCAAAATGGGGTATAAAATACCAATGTGAACAGCAGTGCTTACTACTGTCATACTCTTATATCTTACACACATGCTCCATTATATATATTTCTGCATTTTGTAGGAGCAAGTAGCCATTAAGCCCCACAATTCCCATCAATGGTTCCTTCAGTGTGCAAGCCACTTCTCATGTCATAGTCAAGGCTTTATCCCTGTCTACCACAGAGGTGGCTGCATATAATGGGATTATTATATGTAATCTCTGCTTAATAGCCTTTACTGGAGTTTTTAGATGTGACCTCTTTTGCCACACACTTGAAGATTTATTTACATGATTTTGTTCCATATGCATTACCAGATTTCACTGTGTATGTAAATCTGATCAAGTTAACTTTGAATTCACTTTTAACTGGTAAAACCACAAAATAAGCAGCAATTTATGAGTGTACCCATTATTTTACCTGCCTGGACTGTAATAGAATTTCATTAAATAATTCACCTCTTATTATTTCTTCTCTATATCTAACTATAATTATACTCTCATCCTTCTCCTGAGCTCTTTGACCCATTAACTTTGTATCATGTAGTAAGCAAAATGTGCCTCTTCATGAAAAAGATCAATTTATTCCACTTTAGTAGTCCAACACACGTCTGTTATCATTTGGTGTAAGTCGTAGGCTTGTAACCAAGGATTTGAACCCATTTATTCTCTTTTACTGGGGAAGTCACCATAGATGTATGAGGGGAAAATGCCAGCCTGAGGGCCATCATAAATACCTCCTTGTGCCATTTATTGTTTGTTATCAAGGTGGAGGTGTCCTCCCCTCCTGTGTGGACTAAAAGGTTGATCAATGCTGGGAAAGTTGTCTATCAGTATTAGAACTGATTTAGAGTATGGTGTTTTACAGTGCTGCCATACCAGGATGTGGCCATATAGTGGCATCCACTGTCTAAACCTTTACCATAAGATGGACTGATCAAGTTTTTCCCTTTGAGATCAGTCATGGTTTGCTTACTCTCATCGCCCAAACAGTAAAGGACAGCTGTCCAGTAGCCACTATGTCCTCACATCACTAGCTGATCCTGCGAGTGCTTCAAGCTCATTATCAAAGCCTACATCACTTGTACCTTTTGTCAGCTGTGGTTTTACATCTGTACATCACCCAGTTTTTTACATCATAAGCCCCCCCCACCCCACCCCCCACCAGGACAATTAGAATTGGCTGTGTGTACTTTTTTTGAAGTTCTGTTTCAAAACTTGATTGATTTTCATCTCCCTTCGGAGATTTTTGTGCCCTTATTTGTCTATATTTTGTAAGACTTTAATTTGCTTTGAGAAAAAAAAACACTGATTTTTTTCACTGGCATTATGGAAGGAGTGCTGATTGTGTTTTGTGTAGTTGGTATATCTGTAGCTCACAGTGCAGTGTACTAGCCTTTGGAGGAGGATATTTTGTTATAACTGTTTAATGGAGCTAAGGATCTGTACAAACCCATTCAACTGGATTTTGATTGGGTGGTGGAAAATGCACTTGAAATTATCTCATTTGTTCAGCTCTTAATGAATAAGTACACCTCCAGATGATATTTGCCAAATGGCAGAGCAGAGTCCATGTCTGTAACTGACCCAGATTACTGCTGTTTTGAAAGTAAGATGTATCCAGTGTTTTTTTTAAGAATGAGAGTTTTGCAAACAAAGTATAAATTAATGGACAACAGTGGACACAAGATAATTATCTGCACTAAAAACATTGTGCCATCTTTTAAAGCTATTTTGAAAACTGACAAAAGTATTTTACAAATAGAGTATTTTAATTAAAAAAAAAAAACAAAACTGTTTCTCTGTATTTCAAGCCTAGTCTAAATGTGCTCATTTTATTTTTGCTGACCACGAGTGCTTCCCTTTTCATCCTTCATCCTTTTTACCTCTGTACCTGGTGGCCATCAGGTCACTCTCGACTAGACTTGAACCCATTTATTCCTTTTTACTGGAGTAGTCAACACAAATGTATAGGGGGAAAATACCAGGTTCGGAGTCACCATAAAGGCAGCCATTCCAGCTATAAGGAGGTTTGTATTTGCCCTAATCACCCCCTATGCAGACAGATGATCTATAATGTTTTGCCCATAAGTGCACTGTCCCATACTCTCGCTGTGAGTACCGCCATCAAACTGTTTCTTGGTCATTTGAAACTCTGTTGACAGGATGTGCATTCTGTATCACCACCCCCTTCCTCAGAGGGACTGAGGCAGTATGTATCCTGTTCCCCCTCTCACCCCCCCCCCCAGATAGACAAATCTATCTTCCCCTGCCAGTTCTGTCAAGCTCTCAAACTGCTAACTGAACTCAGGTCAGATGTGCTGAAACTGGGGATTTATCCATCTAGACCACTAGAATAAGCTTGAACACTTCTTTTCTTTTCCCCTCTCTTTTGGAGTGGAGCAGGTTCCAGGTGCAAATGTAATGTAGTAATGTATTAATTATTAAATATGATTAATTAATGTATTAATGGACAGAGAATGGTGAGGATGTAGTCAGAATAAAAGATATTCTGCAGTATTTTAGAAAAGTGACATTTGCATTTCATATAATTTTACTCTTTTGTCTCTGTCTTCATGACTAGTTATACCCCCATAGAAAAGCATCATCTATTTTTTCCATAATCAGGAAATTGACATTTTTTTGGAGAAGGAAAAATAAAAGTTATGAACTTACAATAATACTACATCTATTATATTTTGTCTCCATCTCAGGTTACGGAAATTTGAATCAGATGCCCACAACTTCAGACTTTGGATCCAAGTCTCAAGCTCCTCCTCTTTCCATAATGCCCTTCCCATAATAGTTCCTCAAATTGAATTTTCTTTCCTATAGCAGACTGACTAACCTATGCCATTTGTAGAAAGGGACAACAAGGTACAGTCAAGGACTGTAAATAAGACAAGGCTCCATCTAGGTCCACTGTGGTCAATAGAGAGCCTAAGACTGAGAACATTGGGATGAAAGGGCAGAGATGAACAGAAGAAAACATTAATCTAGCATTATGGTAAGTACACAACTTTTATATCCAATGTTTTCTCTGTCCATCTGAACTTATGAGACAGAGTCCTCAGCTACTACAAAACCCTGGGGGGAACTTCGGAAGGATATTCTAGAGGACGGTGAAAGCAAATGAAGCCCTAGACCTAGACTGCATGTCCAGCTTGTAATGAGAGACAAATGTATGAACTGTCGATCAAGTAGCCGCAGCAAAAATACCATCAGTAGGAACCCCAGAAAAGAAAAATGTAGAAGCTGCTTACCACTCTTGTTGAATGTGCTTTAAGTTTGTTAGGCAATGAAAGTCCCTTGGTCCTACAAACAAATGTGATGGAATCAGGCAACCATCTGGACAATGTAACTTTGGAAACACTGGTTCCTAGTTTAGTTCTTGAAAAGGACACAAAAAGTTGGTCAGATTTCCTGAAATCCTTTCTTTGTGCAATGTAAGTAGAAACATAACAATAAGCAGTCAACAATTCATCTGAGAAATTAGGAAAAAACACAGGTAGATGAGTAGTTTGATTGAAAGAGGACTGCAAAAATACCTTGGGAAGAAAATCTGGATTTGCTCAGAGGGACATCCTATCCTTATGAAAGATCAGATATGGCAGCTTACAAGACAAGACTCGATTTCTGAAATCCTCCCTGCTGAGTTAACTGCCACAAACAATAGACTTGTCCAAGACAAGCATTTCTGGTCTGTCAGAGGCAGACTCAAAATGGGATCTGGTCAAGACCTGTATTAAGACAGTAATATCCTAAGGTGAAAGTGGATCCCACAAGGGAGAACAAAGGAGAAACGTACCTGTCAAAAAGGCCTTAGAAAGTCTAAGAGATGCTATAGAGGTTTGTTTTTCGCCTATATGAAAGTTTGAAATAGCTTCCAGGTGAACTTTGATCAAAAAGTAGCTAGCTCCTGCATGAAATTCTAGACTTGACTGTAAGGAAGCAGATAAAGAATCTATATATTTAACTAAGGGACAGATAGAAAATCTCTTCCACTTGCTTCTGTAAACTTTCTTGGTGGAAGGCTTTTGAGATGAAGATAAAATGTGAATAACACTGGACAAAAGCTTAGAGTTTCTGGCCACCACTGGAAGTATAGAAACCAAGAGTTCAGACTCAAGGATTTGATATCTGGGATCTGGCACCCAGGGTAGGTACACCAGATGAGACCACTGGAAGTAGAACCTTACTTGTCAAGGCCAAAAGAGGGCATTGATAATCAGCTTTGCATTTCACGAGGCCTGGCTGCTTTCTGTAGAAATTTGGTTATCAGTGGAGTCAAAGTGCAAAGAATACCCCCCCAAGGTCCAAGTATGGACCAAAGCATCCCTTAGAGACTGCCCCCTCTTTGGGAAATTAGGGCAGAAATGCTGCTGCATTTGCTGTTGGATGGGGTTGCAAACAGGTCGAAGCAAGGCTGGCCCCAGAGACTGAAGATCATGGAAACAACTGTATGACTGATGGACCACTCATTAGGCAGAAGAATTGATCTGCTCAACTTGTCCGCTAGTACATTGCCATTAGAAAGTGCTGAAAAGACATTTCTCAGTGTGATACCCTCATAGCCTACTGATGTAAAATATGAGTGGTTTTGCCTTGATGCACCAGCCCACCGATGTACTGTCCATCCATAGAATTGTGATTTCACCCAGGGGAGTTCTAAAAAGCCTGCAACGCTGGTAGGACTGCCCTCATCTCAAGTACATTGATGTGAAGACTGGCCTTGGTTAGAAACCATGTGCCTTGAACTATCTTCTCTTTAAAAAATGTTCCCCCCCACCCCAGAAGGGATTCATCCATGGTCACTCTGACTCCTGGCAGGGGGAGAATGAAAGGATGGCTTAATAAAACTAGAGGAGAGTTTAGCCTCCATTGAATATGTTGTCTACAAATCCCAGTGAGCTTGACAGGATGATCCATTGGATAACAAACAGCAAGGGTCCACTGTAACACTCTAATTTGGAATCCAGCATGAGGGACAAGAATGATGGATGCTGCCATGGAGTCCAACACATGGAGGATGGCTCACAGTTGTGGACTTGTGAATCTTGTTGATGCAAGGTAGAAATTCTTGACAGTAAGTTTTGCAATCTGCATGGTAGTGAGCTGGTGGCATCCAATGAAATTGGTGGTTTGTACTGGAGTTAGCTTTGACTTCTCCAGGTTGATTGTGATACCCAGATCTGATCTCTGCTGAAGTGAGGATTCCCTGGCTTGAATGAATAGATCCTTTGTGGCAGCAGTGAGAGCCAGTCATCTAGGTAGGGGAAGAACTGGAGCCCCTACAGCCACAGCTGTGCTGCTACCACTGCCATGCAGTTGGTGAACACCTGGGAGGGGGCTGTGGTGAGTCCAAAGGACAGCACTGTAAACTGCAAATGACTTGTTTCTCAGCCAAAAGCAAATGAACCTTCCCAACTGCCTCACTGTCTTGATTCTATATCTGAATATCCACTGAGCACATCCAGTCATAGTTCCTTAAAAGAGGTAATATGGACTAAAGAGTGACCATCCATAATATGAAGTCTGTTTTATAAATTGATTCAGCTGACTGAGGTCTTGTTCTTTGGAACTAAAAATAAATCTTGAGGAGACTTCAGATACTTGTTGGTCTGATGGGACCTCCTGGATGACTCATTTGTCTAGCAGTCTTAAATCTCTTGGGTCACTGCCTTTCTCAGCAGAGTGGTATGTTGGGAGGGCTTCTTTATGACAGTTTTGGAAGAAACTGGAGGGGCATGTGGTAACCTCTGGTTATAACTGTCACCAACCATGAATCAAAAGTGATGGCCAATCAGGCATAAGGGTGCAGAGATAAGCGCTCCCCAGCTGTCTCCATAGTGCATCAGTTAGGCAACCATTCAGGACAGCTGTAAGGAGTTGTCAGTGAATGGCTCTTGAAACTCTTGGTTTTGTGGTCCACTTCTGCCTATAAGGTGACATCTGTTGATATTCCCCCCTCTGCCCTAGGAAGGTGTCTCTAGTAGTGTCCTGAGCAAAAACCCTGCGACATTTGGAGACATAATCACTTCTCACAACTTTGGTTTCAAGAAACAGACCTTTGTGAGGTGAAAAGTGAATGCTGATGGCACACACACATGGCATCCTGCTCACTCCTGGCCCAAACAAGGTGGACCCATCAAAAAGGGCATTTTAAAGTTCTCTGCAAAATCATGAAAACACATCTAGGCATGTCCGCATATGGCAATGCCAGTACCTGCTGTTAGATATATTTAAAGATTTATAAATTCATGTATTTCTGTTTACTAGTTAGATGCATATACACTTCTGTTGCTGAAATATATGTAGTAATGATATAGTCAGTTAGATGCATGCATTTCTGTTTGCTAGCATACATATATTAAAGGGTTAAAATGTTCTTAGCTGAAAAGCAAGGAAAAAAAAATCAAATAAATAAAATGGAATTCATGCAATGTAACATGAAGTCTGGTATAGCTTGAGACAGAAAAGGATGCAGGTACGAGGAAAGAAGCCAGTCAATTTGCCCATGATAAGAAAGTTACTAAGCACAATAACCATTTTCCACCATTAAGGTGCATCTTAACCTATTCTACAGATGTTTGACAAGTATGTGGTATCATCAGGAAATATTGGCCAGTGCTGACGGAAGATCAGAGTCTAAGGAAAATAGTGGGAGATGTACCCAGATTTACCATCAGAAATAAAAACATCAAGTGACTCTTGTGTCATCAAGATGGAACTACTAGGAGATCTCAACACACTGAAGGTAGAAAAGAGACTATTAAATATGGAAAATGCAAGGCTTGTCAGTACATCAATGTTTCCAATTTGTTTTGCCATCCAGTTTCTGGCCAGACTTTTTCCCTAAAGGTGCGAGCCAACTGCAACAGCAAGCATTTAATATACATGGCTGACTGCTAGGATTGCAATGCCTTCTATATGGGGAAGACAGATCGCCAATTCAAAGAAAGAATTCTTCGCCATATACGTGACATTGCCCAGTCCGACAAGACCAATACTTTAGCACATGTTAAAACGCATCCTGCACACTCCTTTAAGTTTAGGGTGCTACAGTTGATTCCTGAAAACATAAGGGGAAGCGATGTGCAGAATTGCACTGAAGTTGTTGAAGTTGATTGGATCATCAGATTACGAGCTGATCGTGAACCTGAACTTAATGGTGTGGTACCATTAAAACCTATTCTAAAGACCAAACATTTCAAAACCTGTCACTGATTTTCTCAGCTAGCTTTGAGTCAAGGAAAATCATGCACCCCCTTATTCTCTATTTCTTGCATAGTAAAATTTTATTGGCATGAACTGGAGTGGTTGGCTCATATATGCACTGTGATTCCTTTAGGTTGTTCCATTATGGTTCATGCACTATGAATAATAGCCTTTTATGTGACAAGATTCATCTCATTGAAACAGAGTGTCAATTCACCACATCATATTTTATTATTATTTTTTTAATCAATCTGAAGAAAGAGGACTGGTATCTGCTCTAGCAGAGCAGTGTTTAATTTGAAAGCAAGTGCACACCTAATGGAGTGATGTTTTAACTTACACTTGAAGTTTTTCCACTGACTGGATTCTAGGGAGGGTGTAACTTCACCATCATGTCCTGATAGGATGTCAGTTTGTGTGAACTTCTTGATTGGTTAAGCCTTCCTTACATGGAACATTTTTTTTTCAGTTGCAACAGGATCTGAGGAAGGGAAATCCCTAAAGCGCTTATCCATCCTGAATGGTGCACCTTTTTTTTGTTTTTATATATTTTTCTGCAAGGAAAAGGATTTTTATTGAGGGTTCATTTTAATAAAGGATATCAAGAGTTTTTGGATGTCAATGGTGGTTCGTTTGTGATTTATTCACAGCATTGCCTTTTCTTTCATAGAACACCTTTAGCTGCTAACAGGTTTGTTTTGGACTGTTTTGTTTACACTTTTCTTACCTGTATCAGCACATGGTAGAGAATAGTTTGGACAAATATTTTCTTGCAAACAAACATATTTAAAATCCTACTAACAATAAGACTATGCCTGAACTTTTAATTGATTCAACCAATCCATTGCTTAATGCTGACTTTCAACAAGATGATTTAAAGGAAACTGACTTAACTGAAGGCAATGAGAACTTTGAAAGTCTATTTCTAGAAGTAGAAAATGCAGCATATAAACTAAAGAGATTGCAATGACAGCACTTCCATTTGGAAGCCTGTCTACATCATCAGATAATTCCCAGAGGCTTAAGAGTTAAGTGCATGCCGAGTTATGGTAGCACCCTTCCAGGGCTTCTAGCACGTTGGCAAGCAATTAACTTGGAGACAAGCTTCAGTTATATTAAACTGCTTCTAGAGTTCTTTAAACCTGAAGAAGAATTGTCTGAAATTAAGAAAAAACAAGCTGACATGGAACTTATTGATTTAAATGAAACTTGTCTTAATAGACTTGAAACGCTACAGAATCATTTAAATCTGTATGAACGCAAACTGGAAGAGCAAAAAAGGAAAAAAAACTGTTGAGAGATACAAAGATTTTGAACAGGGTAATGTTTTTGAATGGCCTAAAAACAATACATCTAATGACTCAAATGGCTTAGCAAAGGGCAGGAGTAAAGTTCACACTGCAACTAAAAGTTTTAACCATGATAGAAATTTTAATTCACGTGCCAACAATATCAGCACCAAACAGAATTTTGTTGCTGCAGCCAGTACTATAGCTAGTGCTGATGCAAGACTAAGTAATGTATCTGAGAAGTCATCTAACCACAATGATGCTGCACTAACCAACACAGAGAATGTGAATTCCAATAGTCAGTTGAGCTTGAATATTGCTGTCCCCTCCACCTCTACAGGAATAGGTACTAGGCCCAAATATAGAGCAGCACATATTCCAATTTTTCAGAAACTACCTTTTCACATCAGGACAACTCAGAAGAGAATGAACAGATCACTAAGCAGGGAGAGGAAATGGAAGAAATCAATGACAGAGAGACCTCCCCATGCTTGGTATTTAACCTGTCTGACTTCATTCTAAGTAATGATTATATTAAAGTGTTGAATAAAGGTCTGTCATTCATTCCAGCTTTTCACTCCAGGTTGAGTGAATTTGTGATAGATATCAAACAATTTGTGAGAAATGTCTCACTGAAGAATAATTTTGGCAATGAAAATGTGAAGAATGACGACACTTGCCAGCAGAAACAGTACAAAAAAGTGAGCACCTTTGTGCCAGTAAATCATCCAGCCATTGATCTGTTTGTACATCTATGTGAGAACGATGTTGCCAACCTAAGACAGCAGCAAACAGGCCAACAATATCATAATTTAACCAATGGATAAAGAAAAGCCCTACTGGAATTAATGCGAAATTATGACATTGTAGTCAAACCACCAGATAAAGGAGGGGCACTGGTGGTAAAGAACTCAAATGACTACAAGAGAAAGATGGAGGAGATCTTAAGAGACAATAGAACTTATCAAAATATTACTAGGAAAGAGCTTGAAAAAGTAGTTAATGAGGTCAGTAACACCTTGAGTGATATGCTTGCCACCAGACTCATCTCTCAAGAGCTATTTGATTTTTTTCAGTGCAGCACATGCCCAGATACCCACTATTAGTGGTCTGCTGAAAATTCACAAATGTTTAAGTGACTCTCCTCTGCGCCCCATAGTAGCTGGACGGGGTTGGGTCACCAAATCACTTTCTGTATATGTAGAGGACCAACTAAAAAAACTTCTACCAGAAGTTGACATCATACTTAAAGACACTGGAGATTTTCTGGAGAAACTGTATGGTAAGATGAAATTATATATAGATTTCTCCAATTTTATTTTGGTGACCCTAGATATACGAAGTTTGTTTACTGTCATTCCCAACTCATATGGCATTGTAGCCATTAAACAGTTTGTAAAATCTAGATTGACATGTACTGAACAAATCTGTTTATTATTAGAAATCATCCTACAGAATAATGTTTTTATTTATGGTGACAAGTACTATTGGCAACATTGGGGTGTTGCTATGGGCACCCCATGTGCCAATAGTTACTCTAACATTGTGATTGCCCAATGGGAGAAAGAACATGTCTTCAATGAATCCAATTCATGGGCCACCCACCTAATTTATTATGGTCGGTTTGTGGATGATATTCTTTTCATCTGGGAAGAGGAATGACACTCAACTGAAATTATTCATAGAATATTTGAACAGCACGACCACCTTCCTGTTCTTTGAAGCACAGTGCTCTAAGACAGCCATTGAGTTTCTCAATGTAAAGTTATTTCTACATCCGGATGCAGGACCAGAGACCAATATTTAAAGGAAGAGAACTTGGAGGAATCATTACCTGCACAAAGATAGTATGCATCCGAGGCATGTCTTCTGCAATATATTTGAAAATCAAGCCACTAGAATCTCTAGGCTATGCACAGCTGATGAATTTGAAAAAGAGTTTCAGCAACTTAAAATAAATTTGCAAAGAAGAGGTTATTCCAATAGAGATGTAAATCAGAAGAATTGTGACTTACAGAACATCAGAAAGAGGAAGGGTCGACCCTATTTTTCCAGTCAATTTGCTCATGATGAGAACGTTACTAAGCACAATAACCATTTTCCACCATTAAGGTGCATCTTAACCTATTCTACAGATGTTCGATAAGTATGTGACATCATCAGGAAATATTGGCCAGTGCTGACAGAAGATCAGAGTCTAAGGAAAATAGTGAGAGATGTACCCAGATTTACCTTCAGAAATAAAAAGAACATCAAGCGACTCTTGTGTCATAAAGATGGAACTACGAGGAGATCTCAACACCCTGAAGGTAGAAAAGGGACTGTTAAATGTGGAAAATGCAAGGCTTGTCAGTACATCAATGTTTCCAATTTGTTTTGCCATCCAGTTTCTGGCCAGACTTTTTCCCTAAAAGTGCAAGCCAACTGCAACAGCAACCATTTAATATATGTGGTTGACTGCCAGGTTTGAAATGCCTTCTATATAGGGAAGACAGATCGCCAATTCAAAGAAAGAATTCTTCGCCATATATGTGACATTGCCCATTCTGACAAGACCAATGCTTTAGCACAACATGTTAAAATGCATCCTGCACACTCCTTTAAGTTAATGGCGCTACAGTTGATTCCTGAAAACATAAGGGGAGGCGATGTGCAGAATCGCACTGAAGTTGTTGAAATTGATTGGATCATCAACTTACGAGCTAATCGTGAACCTTGACTTAATGGGTGTAGTACCATTAAAACCTATTCTAAAGACCAAGCATTTCAAAACCTGTCACTGATTTTCTCAGCTAGCTTTGAGTCAAGGAAAATCATGCGCCCCCCCCCCCCCTTATTCGCTATTTCTTGTATTGTAAAATTTTATTGGCATGAACTGAAGGGATTGGCTCATATATGCACTGTGATTGCTTTAGGTTGTTCCATTACGGTTCATGCACTGTGAATAACAGCTTTTTATGTGACAAGATTCATCTCATTGAAACAGTGTGTCAATTCACCACATCATGTTTTATTATTATTTTTTTGAAACCATCTGAAGAAAGCGGACTGGTATCTGCTCTAGCAGAGCAGTGATTAATTTGAAAGCAAATGCACACCTAATGGAGTGATGTTTTATCTTACACTTGAAGTTTTTCCACTGACTGGATTCTAGGGAGGGTGTAACTTTACCATCATGTCCTGATAGGATGTTTTACCTCTGGCTTACACTGGAGGTGTCAGTTTGTGTGAACTTCTTGATTGGTTAAGCCTTCCTTAAATGAAACATTTTTTTCAGTTGCAACAGGATCTGAGGAAGGGAAATCCCGAAAGCGCTTATCCATCCTGAATGGTGCACCTTTTTGTGTTTTTATATATTTTTCTACAAGGAAAAGGATTTTTATCAAGGGTTCATTTTAATAAAGGATTTCAAGAGTTTTTGGATATCCATGGTGGTTCTTTCGTGATTTATTCACAGCAAAGTTGGATCTAAGGTGGGATCCATAACTCAAAGAAACTCAAAGGTTGAGGAACGGACAAAAGAAGAGAACAGCGGATCTAACTATCACCAGAGAATCCAATAACTGCATTCCCCTAACTACACACAGTACTCAGTATTGCAATACAAGATATATATATATACACACACACACACACACATACTGTATATATAAAATCAATAACTTAACCAACTCTATATGACAAGTTTGTTTCTTCTTTTTTGGGAAGGGGGCTCATTGACTACAGAGACAAAGGCTCAAAGAATTATCTATGAAATTTTAGAGACATGCTAAAATTACCTTAGAATGTGAAATAAGAAGCTACAAGATAACCCAAAGAAGAACTAGACGTATCTGCTGAAACTGCAAAAATACAAGATTACTGAACCTCAAGGATAACATCTGATGTCAAGAAGCAAATGAGATTTGAGGAACTGTTAAGGAGAGGCATTATGGGAACAGGAGAAGCTTGAGCCTTGGCTTCAAAATCTAAAGTTGGAGCCTGTTATCCAGTCAAATCTGATTTACTCATAAGGTGAGACAGACAGAAAAGACATCTGATCACCAGCTTATGTTGGTTCATGATTCTCAGTTTAGATAAAAAGATGAGCAAACATTTGCTCATTAGTTATTTTTGTCAGCTTCATTTGTATCTTCACTAGAAGAAATGACCAGTATTCTGAAACTTCAGTTTTGCTACTAGTTCCACTGGCTTGGCAGTTTTTCATAGCTTCAATGGGCCTCTAATACTTTGTAAAGCCATAGCTGAACTATAAATGGATTTACTGTTATAGTTTCACCAGGCTTCTTCTCTTTTGGTGATGCAGTTGACTGGAACACCACAATGTATGTCCCCATCTCTTTCAACTCTGTGCCACACTCCTACCTTCTTTAAAAGTCATGCTTGTCGCAGACATTCTGTTATATAACCCATCCTTTTGCTGACTACCCTTATTTCCTCTTGTATTTTTCCTGTCTGTCCCAAATCAATTTCAACAGATTGTCTTCTGCTTTCCTGGACATGTCCCCAAACCACTGTAATCTGTTTTTTGATCTCTGCAATTGGAGGTACCAGGCCTTCTGTTCTGATGTACTCATTTCTTCATTAGTCCCGCAGTATGCACCTATCTCAGGTACTTCATCACCTCTAGCTTCCTCAACTGCTCTTGATTCACTGCCCATGTTTATGTGCTGTACAGTAGTACTATTGGCACCACTGTTTTGTACACCTTCATTGCCAGCCGCTTTGGCATTTTTCTGTCGCACACTACCCCTGGCAGCCTGTGCCAGTTGGCTGCAGTCCCTTGAATTCTAGCTTTAACCACCTCATACAGACTTAGCCTTCCCCTCTCCTGAACCGCATCTCACAGGTACTTGAAACTGTTAACTTGCTCCACTATTTCCCTTCTATCTCAGTTCTCATCATCTTCTGATTTTCCCCTTTTACTGTGGTCACAGCTGTTATTTGTCCTCAGTGTTATCCCATGTACCTTCAGTTTTGCATTCCATTCCTCTATTGTTTGCTAAATGTCTTATTCAAAGTCTGCCTGTAATGCCACATTATCTGCATACAGCAACTTTTTTGTTCTGTCCCTCTGACCTGTCAGCTACTGTAGTCCATCACCAGTATGAGCAGCAGTGGGTTTAAAGCTAAACTAAATCTGTTCATATGTATGTCACTGGGTCCTTGTACA
Organism: Protopterus annectens; assembly: GCF_019279795.1. Taxonomy (NCBI): domain Eukaryota; kingdom Metazoa; phylum Chordata; order Ceratodontiformes; family Protopteridae; genus Protopterus; species Protopterus annectens. Next base: position 38,007,731 of record NC_056744.1, on the reverse strand, counting down.
TAGCCTGGGCTAATTCCACCAATGTATTTGGGACTTCAAACCATCACAGGATTGTCCAAATCAGCTTTCTTGGTATTGGTTTATGCTTTTTCTAAGCCTAGGAATGCCCAGTTGGGCTCTCCTTATTTCTAGCTTCATCTCAGCTATCTGTCTCATTGGATTGGATGTACTGCATGCTGACCTGAATTCAGACTGCTCATCTCACATCTTACTTTCTACCACTCTCTGCATTTCTTTATCAATCACCCTTAGAACGTTCATGCAATACGACAGGACTTTGATACCTCTATACTCCCCCCGGTTGTGAATGTCCTCTTCATTCTTGTTCACTAGCACTAGTATGCTTATTCTGCAGCTGCCTGGACTTTGCCTTTCTCTCCATACTGCTACCCTTGGGAGTCATTTCTCCACGAACTCATACAACATCTTGATCATATCTGCTATGACCTCATCTGAGTCTGCTAATTTCTGACTTCATTTTCTTTAGTGCTTTTCTTCTCCTAGGTTGGCTCTTCCCCTTCTTTTGTCATAGGCTGTGCCTGGCGTAGTACAGCTTCTGTGGGGTTTTCTTCATTCAGAAGCTGCTTGAAGTACCCCTTCCATCTGCCTTTGATGTCCTATGAACTGGTGGGCAGGTTGTTGCTGGCATTTCTTATAAATGGTGTCTGAATGACCACCATCTTTACCTTTCTATCTTTGGGACTTGCAACCTGATAGTTTCTTTGAATCACTATCAAGAAGTTTGAAGAGTGTTTCTGATGCCTTGTTCCTTGCTATTGCAATTGCTGTCTTAGCCAACTAGTTTTAACCAACTAGTTTGTAACCTTTTTTTCTATCTCCCACATTTTCCTGCACTCATTTCTTTTGATAACTTCCTGGACTTCTACATTCCACTACCAGTTTTCCATAACTGTCTGGGCTACATATCTTTTGTATAGTCCTCATATATGCTGTTTTGAGGGGCTGATGTTCTTCTTCAGCTCCATGTATTTCTTCTTCCTGATGTGCCAGAGCTCTGAGTATTTCCTTGAACTCTCGTTTTCTACCCAGTCAGCTTCCCGGTCTTCAGCCTAGTCTGTGTTGACCTTAGAGCCTTCTCTGCATCTGATTGTGGTAACCAGTAGTTTTTGTTATGGGCCAACTGTTTCTCTGCAATCACCGATTCTACTCCCAACATAGCTGTCAACTTCTTAGCAAAAAAAATCTGGACATAGAAAAAAATAATGTGGGACAAAGCCCAAAAATGGGGACAAATTTTAAATATTGCTCTTATAAACTTAGAAAATTGCTAGAATAAAGCTTCATGTGTTAACAACATGCATTTTCTGGAGGATATGAAGTCTGAATTTCAAAAGCCTGTCATTGCTTAGTGAATTCAGTCATTAGTGATTTACCACTAAAATCCAGAAAATCATACATTTTATGAGGAACAGACCAAAAATATTTGGTGAAAATCTGGTCATTCTGTGAAAATCTGGACAGTTGACAGGTATGATCAGTGCTCTTTGTTTATTAGGAGGAAGTCTACCTGAAGTTGCATGTTGGTCACTCTTGTATGTGATCTTTTGACCATCTCTCTTGCTGAACCAGGTGTTGGCCACTATCAAACCATTTGCCAGAATGAAGTCCAGAATGGCCTTTCCTTCTTTATTCCCCCACCCGTGTGGATCCAAGCAGTCTTCCTATCCTATTCCGTCTGCCCGATATGTGCATTTAGGTGACTGATTGTCAATACCAATTCATGTTGTCCTGCAACTGCTGCCTGAATGCACTCTTTTCCTTTCTGTCACAACCCTGGCATAGGCTAAGATTATGAATACTGCCCTATCTTTACAATGGATTGCCATGAGTCTTCACTAATTCTTATAACATCCCTCAATGTCTTAAAAAGACTTCCTCACCACATTTTTCAACTCATCTGTAGTCTGTCCTCCTCAGGAGTAGACTCTGGATCCCAAGCCAAGTGGCTTTGCTGCATGGCCCTTCCATCTTATCTCCTGGATACAGAGGATATCCATTCTCCTCCTTACCATGTGATCCACTTCCAAGTTCAGTTAGTCAACCTACATCGTGTGTAGCAATACTTAGTTCATGTTTAAGCAGTTTGATTGGATTTATGCCCAACATTCTCTTAACAGAGTTATCCCAGGTAGCCAAAGCTGGACTTTAGACTGCCAGGACTTTGTTGATCCAGGACTAATGGGTACACACTGTCCACTAGTGGCACACTGACCCCCTTCCACCATTTGCATGGGTCCCCTGATAGGTCGGATTCTCAACCCACTTATCACTGGCAAATACCCATGCCAATTTTTAGTGACATTAGTCAATGCAACCACATCACCTAGAGCCAATTTTCACACCATTGAGCAGCTAACCCTCACACTGTACGCAGTCTGTGATCCTTTATTGTGTACCACAGTTGATGCCTAAAGCTGTTGTCCTATACAAATCTTGCCCCAGTAGGCACCACCTAGGGTCTGTGCTGCTGCCTACATCTCCATTCTTGGGAGAGTTTGAGGTATAAACAGCATGTTTTTGGGAGGTGAGAGGAACTCCACAAACACACAGACAGAACATGAAAACTCCATACATTGGATGGAGGTCAGGACTGAACCTTGTACTTTGTGCATGGACCTCTTGCTAAATGTATCTGTAAACAAGTTTTCAGCAAAACTAGAAGTGGCCTAAGGAGCCATGCAACAAATGGGCATGGCTTCTTTGTTGTTAGAAGAATAATGGGACTACACCTACATTACGTAGTCTGCTTGAGGTATGTTATCTTTAGATTTTTCATATCACTCTACTGTAGAGGTTTTCGTACACTGGGCTGCAGGTGTTGCTGAACAGTGTATTCAGAGACTTTGGCTATGCTTATGTGTTGTCCTCTTCCTCCACGGTGGATATATAGCCACATCTGATGTTGAACTGTTGGGTCCTGATGATGGTTGCACTGGTGGACACAGGTAATGTGACAACCATATTCCCTCCCATTTCCATGGACACTGATCATGTAACTATGCAACCCACCCTTCAGACCTGGGATGCTGCAGTAGGACAAAATGTGGCTAATGCCTTCAGTTACAGCAGCAGATTCATTCTTGCTTACCACCAGTTCCACTGAGTGGAAGGAGGAAGATGGCAGGGGAAGACATACTTGGCAGTTGGATATGACAGGCCTCTCCTCAATCTCAGTGTTTCTCTTGCTAATAATCAGCACTTGTGTAGGGTGGTTATACAGGATAGGCAGAGATCAATGCAACTACATATGAGGTAGGTGGGTAATGCATAGTCCACACAACAACATTAATGCAGCATAATGGAAAGCTGACATAGGGAAGCCTGTATGATGCAGCTGTCCCTGTGTGACTCCCCATCATGTTCACTGATTTTCTTGTAGCTGGCCCACCTCTGCCTCTGGTGGGTGAAGCTAATCCTGAAAATGCCAGGGCATGGTCTAGGTCCTGTAGCATTACAACACCATTATTCAATGCTGAGGGCACTGTGAGATGTCATGGACATGGACATAGACATAGATGAGCTGTTTATGCTTAGATCAACCATAGTACATCCCGCTATTCCTGCTCATGGAGCACTACATCCTCTGTGCATATTGTGGGCTGTGCCAGTGACCTTACCAAGAAAGGGCACCCCTGTGAATGGGAATATATGCAGCCATTGCATAGATCTCCTGCAGGTTCTTTAGACCCATTCAACAAACCCTAGCAGACTGCACTGTCTGCTGGAGCAGTGTCCAAGCATACCTACAGCACAGCACCCCCCTCTCCCCATTAAGTGCAGTAAAGGCACCACACCCTCCATGTCCAGTCTTTCGAGTATCCCCCTGCTCAACTGTCCATGACTCAAACAGACACACACACACACACACACACACACACACACACACACACACACACACACTCTACCCATTGTTTACACTTGCTACTGTGGTCCTCCTTATCTCAGTAAATGATGACAGCTGTGCCATGCCCTCTGGAATTTGCTACCTAGGTAGCCTGTGTCTAATGCACAGTGAGGCCAGAACATTCGGGATATGGCACAACCTGAGTGTATTATTGCATGCATTACTTTTACTGCTCTACATGATGTTTAATCTGGCTCATACTTATGAACCAGATGCTGCCGATTAGCTAGTACCATAGTATATTATGCCCAAATCCACCTCACATAGTCATTACCTGCAGGTGGCTTCTCTGCTGCTGACTCTGGGACCTCCTGTAGAGTCTCCCTCTCTTACCCCTGCAATGGCAGTCTGAATAACCATATGTTGTGTAATAGTGCTCACATTGCAAATATTTTACAGAATGCTACAGGGCACCACCAAATACATCTAGACAGCAGAAGCAGGCCTTAAGCAGTCCAAACACAGGTTTGACAATGATTTAGGTCTGTAACAGGACAGTGTTGTATGCATTCTCTCTGTTATGGTTTCTTATTGGAGTCATTAGCCATGGCACCACTGCATATCCTGCATCACCAATAAGATGGCCCTCTATGACATCACTCTGCACAGACCAATGACAATAAGATGCATATGCTAAATACTGGCTTTTCTGGGATGGCCTGCTGACATATTGTGTATTATATCCTGTGCATGAGAAACCACCTGATGGAGGAACACCCCTTTTAGTTGATTACTACTGTCCCTGTTCCCCAAGTGGGGTCTTCATTTCGCACACTACCCACCTGGGTGGTGGTTGAGTTGGTGGTAGCTCAGCTAGATGTAAAAGATCCTATGTTACCTATCAAAAAGTGTAGGGGTAGTTCCCCAATACCCTAACAAATTTTCCTGTAGTTGTATAAATACCACTTCAGGTCTCCCCTGAAGAGAGGCCATTAGCCTAATGGGACTAACCCAGTCAACAAAAGATAAGATACATAGACATATATATAGATAAAGAGTGCAGTCAATGACAACAAGTGACTCAAGAGACATGGGCTATTTCATAATATTCCTGCAAGGTGATGCTTCTCTCCTCTGTGGTGCATGGGAATCGTGTGCTCCAACACCAGCTGTGCCCTCTATTTGTTGCTGGAAGGTCCCTATATTTAGAATTCTCAAAGATACAAATGTGTCCACAGTGATGGGTATTCCATGCATCCCATAAGCCTGATATTAGGGTAACACATAACCATCTCCTACATAGCGTGCCTATCCACATGGTAGCAGTACACATTATGTTGTGTAGGGCTTCATAAGTCTGGCAAAGACTGATGACTTGACAGTGCCATAGGTGAAGGTGTACCTCTTCTTGACTACTGGCTGTGAGAACAGCCTCTTGCATACACTTATCTACTAAAGTCGTGACCTGAGTTTATGGGATCTATCTTCAATAACTCCAGGATTTTACTGCAGTCATCAGCTCTGGCAGTTATGTCTTATCATGCAAAATTCATACATTTCTGAATCGCAACCCCACATTGTTTAACTTTATGTCTATCTGCCATTAACCTCCTTTTGTTTAACTTCATTGCCATATCATCAACAGCTCATTTGCACAGTAGGCTAGACATGGCACTTTGCAGTCTAAGGCAGTCAGTTTCATCGAATTGGTAGCTTGTCATGCAAATTCACCTACTAAGATGCATAAAATGTTTCTGAATCCTAGTGTGTGAGGAAGAAGCTCTCACAGACTGTAATGTTTTTGTACACATTGCAGTTGGTAGTAGGAGATAGGTCTAATGAGACCAAAATAGTTCAGTTGTTGCTAAGGTATCTCAAAAAACATCTTGCTCTACTCAAATAACTCTCCAAGGATTAGTCTGAGGGAGGACTGGGCAATGTTTATTGCCAACCACTGTCATCACTAATTGGAATTCAACCTTAAAAGCTTACATTTGTTCGTCTGTGACTACCACTTGTGCACCATATTTGAAATCACAGTGAAAATGTAGTCAAATTAAGGAATTTCTTGATATTCTAGTGCCTTTTGCAAAAGCTATCAAGGCACACAAAGTGAAAAGATTATAGTTCTCTGTGTTGTCTCCCTCAGTTATCTCAGAAAAATCAAGGGGAAGTTTGACTTGGTAACCTTGAACTAAAATCTTCAAGCATCTCTCCATAAATGATTCAGTGTCTGAATGCAAGAATATCTGAATAAAAGTGTGATGGAATAAATCCACATTCCTCTAAAACTGTGCATTTGAAAGTTGCTGTGCTGGATATTTGGATGGCATACAGTATGAATAATGAAAAGCTGAAGGAGGAACTGGCTGCAAATGTAAAGGGTAAGCAATTTATTATTTAAAAAATGAAACCTTACACTGACAAAGTAGTTTTACATACACACACACACACACACACACACACACAGGTTCATAGGTTCATACTAGGCTATCTGCCCTAGGGCATTTATAAGCCTAGCCAGAATGTGTTTGGCTTTCGCCACCCATTTTAAATTTATTTTGCTATGCCCTTTTTCGAGGTTAGTATACTGTGCCTCTGCCTAACAGTGACACAGAAGTGATACCCGGGGTAAACCTATGATCTCCCATCCACTCATCAAGATTCCTCTTGAAAAGAGTCAATGAGGGACTCTGCCTAACCTGGACTGGGATTTTATTCCAGAGTGAAGGGAGCCTCTGGGTTATGAATCTGTCCCTCCAGCATGTCCTATTTATTTCAGTGCTGAGGTTCAAGTCTCTCGAGCGTGTAGCTCGATGGGATTTGGATTTTTTGAGGTGCAGCATGTCCCTTAATTCCAGGTTGGACATGGCCTTATACGCCAGGCACAGGTCACCTCTGAGCAGGCAGTATGCCACTGAGTAGAGCTGGAGTTTCTTTAACCGGGCAGCATATGGCATCTGTTTGAGCCCTTTGATCCTCTTGGTGAGGTACTTTTGGGGTCTTTCCAGTTGCTGCAGGTGTTTGGTAAGGTACATCCCAAAGGGGCATTGTACTCAATTATGGGCCTGATGAGGGATGAGTAAAGAGGCACGATGACCTCCCTAATCTAGATGTGAATCCCTTCATGATTAGGTGGGCTATATAAAATGTTTTTCTAACCACTTTGGCCACGTGGTTGTCAAATGAGAGATTGCTATCAACTTGGGTCCCCAGGTCCCTAATTACTTCTTCTGTACTTAATGGATTACCACCTATGTGGTAATTTGTGGGCACTTTGTTTTTGCCAAAGGGGATGACTATACACTTTTTGGCGTTTAGCTTGAGGCCATGGCTCTGGCACCAGTTGTCTGTTTCTATGAGGCCCTTTTGGAGGATGCTTGTGTCGGCTGGAGAATCGATTATGGCGCCCAGTTTGCAGTCATCTGCGAACTTGGTCAGCCACAGTCCTTCCCTGTTGGCCTGTACCTCCGAGAAATATATATCAAACAAGAGAGGTCCCAGGACTGAGCCTTGTGGGACGCCACTTGTAACTGGTTTGGAGTCTGACATGGCTCCAACAATTCTAACCATGTGGGTTCTGCCCTTGAGCCAGTTTGCAACCCATCTAGTGACATAGGGGTTTATATTTAAGCTGTCTACCTGTAATATATTTTGTGTTTGTATGCACAAGTATTTTCAAGAAGTCAGCTGAGGCACAACCCACCATACTAGCACAAATTAGTCCTTCAATAGCCGAAAAATGGCAAGAGTTAATATCCACATCAAATTAGAAAGAACAGAAGAAAAGGACTCAATGAAGTCTTTGAGCTCAGCTGAATCATTAACTGGACATTCGTAACAGACAAAAAAGGTTTTCTGTTTTAGGCTATGAAAAAGTAAAATCTTAGTTAATATTTTTTTTTTCTCAAAATACTTTTTATTAGATATATAAACAAGACATTAGGAGTTCTGTATATATAAAATAGGTTTGAATAAACATATTGCAACTCTGAATAACATTCAGGAACAAATAAAATTATAATAATGAAAACAATAACATTACACAATATATACACTATATACAAGTTAGGCAACCTGAGAAATAATGAAAAAAAAAATCCTGAAGTAAAATAGAGAATATTATGCATTTATATTTTCAATTAAGGGAATAATATGAGAAAATGAGAAAAGAAAATAAAAAGAGAGAAGGAAAAAAAAAATACCAGCACAAAACAGTAGAAGAATTAAAGGCATTAACTATTGATAAAGTTTAAAACTTTTTCTAATACTAATTTTTTAATGCCATTTTTTTAGGACTTCTAACTATGTTCTTCTGAGCATCAATATATAAATAAGCCATTTTCTGAAAAGTATCCCAATTTAGTTTGGTACGATCAAGCCAATTTTGAGTTATATAAAGTTTTAATAAAGAGCAAATAAAAATGATAACATGAGTATCAAATTTTGAAAGATGAATTAATGGAATATGAAGAATGGCAAATTCCCAGGACAACGTAGACTTATGGTACCCCATTCTCTGTAGTCTAACTTTCAAAGAGGTCCATAATTTATGAGAAAAATGACAATACCATAGAATATGTAGGAGATCTGCTTGGGGGTGATAACAACATGAACATGATGCGGATTTATTTGAATTAAATTTATTTAATTTATAAGGGGTATAGTAAGCATCATTTTTAATCATTAATTGTGTGTATAATATTTTTTTAAAAGGGGTAAATTCCTTAGTATATCTGATAGCCAAGAGTTTTTGATTCTCAGTTATTTGGGAATTATGATTTAACCAGACGTTAGACAAAAGACAGTTGTGGTCCATCACTAAACTCTTTATCAACTTATAGGAATTTGATAACATTTTATCTGATGAAGATAATGTTCTAATGATCGTGTTAAGATTATTCATTTGATGTTCTATAGGTTCTATAAATAGAAACTTATTTTTAATTACTTCTCTTAATTGACGTAGAATTGGCGAATAATTCCAATTAGCTTTCAAAATCTTACGCCAATCAGTTAGAGACAAGTCATTATGTTTCAAGATATCCCCAACTTTTAAACTTTTTATTAGAGGATAATTTGTTAAGTTAAAAGGAGTGTTATCTATCATTATATTTGGATTTAGATGAAGTGGTTGAAAAAAGTGAGAAATCTTATCTAGATTACATAGTTTAAGTAAAGTTTGAAAAGCTTTGATCTTTTGTTTAATGAAGATAGAAAGATTTTTGGTAGATATGATGTCCAAGGAGATAAAAGGAATAGCTTCTGGGTTTATATTTTTAGATATGATGTAATTATACCAATTTTTTATCCATAAAGAATGATTAGTATGAGTATTATTCTTGAAATTAGATATGGTGAAAAGTTTATTAGATGAAACAATCAAATAATAAAGATATAAGTTAGGTAGACCCAAACCACCTTTATCCTTAGAGATTGATAATCTAGAATAGGAAATTCTAACCGATTTGGGAAACCATAAAAATTTAGCCAACACTTTATTTGCAGTCTCAAAGAAAGATTTAGGAATTATCTGATCAGAAGAAGAGAAATGGTAAAGAAATCTAGGTAAAATGTTCATTTTAATTATAGCAGCCTTTGATAAAAGTGAAAGATTTAGATGTTCCCGTCTGGTTATATCAGATATAATTGAGTTCCAAACTTTATTTATGTTATTTTGAAAAGAAGATTTATTATTGTGTTCTATGTTGATACCTAGATACTTTATACTAAAAGTAAACTGAATTTGATGATCAGAAAACAAGAATGGTTTATGGACTATATGATTTAAAGGAAATATTTAAGTTTTTGAGGAATTTATAAGATAGTTCGAAGCAGAAGAGAAATATTCAATAGAATTTGTTATTTTTCTAAGGTCAGATAATGGAGTTTGAAAGTAAATTACTAGATCATCAGCAAAGGCTGAGAAATAAATTTTCATGTTGAGAATTCTAGGGACATTATGAAAGGTGTTCTGAGTAATATACAACAATAAAGGTTCTAAATAAATATTAAAAAGAAAGGGAGACAGTGGACAGCCTTGCCTCGTTCCTCTGGTAATCTTTATAGAAGAAGAAAAGTGACCATTAATGTAGAGTCTGGTAAACATATCTTTGTACAATACTTTTAAAAAGTTTATAAAGAATAAAGGAATATTAAAACAAGACATAGTTTGAAAAAGAAAATTCCAACAGACTCTGTCAAAAGCATTTGATGCATCAATAATCAGAGCATACATTGGATTTGAATCTTTTTTTATAAGATGGATGATAGATTCTAAGGACAGTGTATTATCCCAAGCATGTCTATGGGACATAAAACCAGATTGGTCTTGAGAAATAATTGAGGGTAAAACCTGTTTCAATCTATTAGCCAAAATAGATGATAAAATCTTAATGTCTACGTTTATTAAAGAAATGGGTCTATAATTAGCTGGGTCTGATTTTTCTTTATTTTTCAAAATTAAGATAGTTTTAGATGTATTCCAATGAATGTCTGAAATATCCTTAGTTCTTATATGATTATATACTTTAAAAAGAAAAGGAAGAATTACCAATTTAAAAGATTTGAAAAATTCAAGTGTGAAACCATCTGGACCAGGAGATTTACCAGATTTAAGATTATCAATTGAATCTGAAATCTCCTGTAAAGATATAGGAGCAGAAAGCAATCTTTGTTGATTATCATTTAACTTGGGAAAATTTAAAGAATTTAAGAAGGTTTTTATATAATTATCATTAACAGAATTAGAAGATTTTGAGTATAAGTCAGTATAAAGTAAAGTAAAGAGCTGAATAATTTCTTCATCTGTGTTATACAATTTATTCTTGTGAAACAAAGATGTAATTTTTGGTCTGTCGAAATTAATTTTAATAATTCTGGCTAATAATTTAGAAGAAACTTGGGCCCATTCTGAATATGATGCAAGTAATTTTTGCTCAGCTAAAGAAAGATTATTTTGATGAAGTAAAATTAAATCTTTCTGGCAATCAAGGATTTGTTTTTTTATATTAGAGTCATGCTTCAATCTAAATTGATTTTCAAGAAATTGAATTCTAGATTTTAAGAACTCTTCTTTCTTAAAGTATTGTTTTTTGAGATAAGCAGCTTTACTGATAAACAATCCTCTTAATCTTGCTTTACATGCAGCCCATTGTATATCATAAGGGATATCCGATGACACTAGATCACCTTCCATTTCCTGTAAAATTTCAGAACATTGTTTACAAATTTCTTTATTTAATAGTAAATTATTGTTTAAAGACCATTTATTAGGATAGATATTATTTTTAATATTGTAGCTCATATTTAGTTTTAATAAGATTCTTGAATGGTCTGAAAAAAATCTAGGTTCAATAATAAAATCCAAAATATATTTTGAGATAGAATTGGAAATCAGAAAAAAATCCAATCTGGACCATGAACGATAACACTTAGAGTAATAGGTATAAATATCATTCTTATTTGAGATTTTAATAGAATGTAATGGATCAATTAAACTATGCTCCACCATTAAATCATTAAGAGCCAGAGTAGCTTGATAGTTATAAGAAGCAGTGGAACTAGTACGATCAATTTCTGGATTTATTACTGCGTTCCAATCTCCACCTACTATGATATAGTGGTCTTTATATGAAGTGAGAATATTATAGATTTTTAAAATGAACAAATGCTGTTGACTACATGGGCCATATAGATTTAAAACTAAAAGAGGTTTATCAAGATTGTGAATAGAAGCGGTAAACAAACACCATATACCCTCCGTATCAACAATGATCCCCATGAATTTATGTTTAATGATTATAGCTACTCCTCTGGAATTAGATGAGTCCCCCGAAGCCACAATCCTCTTTATCCATTTTTTATTTTTTTCCTTATCCCAATCAAGTCGAGGAATATGGGTCTCTTGAATAAAACAAATATTGGCCTGTGACTTAAAAATCAAATGGAGCAATAATGATTTTTTTGCTTTGTTTTGGATTCCTCTAATATTCCAGGAATCCACTATTACATCATTTGACATATTTAAGGCAAACAATCAATATTGATGTCGTAAGAAAAACACAGAGTAAAGTCCTAACAACACATAAACCAATAACAAGGAGAAGAGAAAAAAAGAAACAAACTTATTCTGAACTGTGCTTGAATATACAATCAAATCAAAAAATATCCCTTGTAGAAGAAAAATAATATTAAATTTACATATTTCCTTCATCCTAACCCTAGTGCCTACCCACCAATCTCCTATTGATAAAGGAAGATCAGATATAAATAAAGTAGAAGTTGTAATTTTGGTTACTAATAGCATCAAAATAGCATAATAAACTTTAAATGAAAGCCTAACAAAAAATAAAACCAGTACTATAAAACCGAACCTATATACAAGACTAACTAAATTCAAGATGTCCAACATACACAATCCCTACTCAAATACTTAAAATACAAGCTCCTATTATTAAGTAAAAATATATAACAATAAAATGAATTTTCCTCAAATAATTAAAAAAAAAAACAAAAAAAAAACAAATTATGATTAACAAAAAACAACTCCACATTTCGAGCATTATGATGAATCAAACATATATAAATTAACGTGTATGAAAAGTATAAGACAAATATATTTAACATTACTATATATATATATATATATATTACCCTATGTGAAACTAATATTAACTGTTACATACATAAAATGAAGTTTAAATTATAAAAAGAAATAACTATAAATATGGTAAAGCAAGATAAACTAAACTTTATCAAATAACCACACAGTAAAATATAACAAAATTCTCAATAATGAGATAGAGAATGACTGTGACAATAATATCTAAATCACAGTATAAAGATATAGACATGGTCCAAAGACAGTAAGGTCTAACCCCCAGGAAACTCAAACTCTCCAATCAACCCCACATAAATAAATGTTAACTGCCAATATAGCTGTTGTACAGCTACATCACTCAGTAGTTTACAATATATTGAGTAGATTTTGGCACCATCTGGTGTTAAAAGATGAAAAAAGCTGCTGCACAGTTCCTTAACCTTCAGTACAATCATAGACCCGAAGATAAAGATTATAAGCACAATAATGTACATTTTATGATTAAAGAAATAATTCTTAAAGTGCTTTAGAATCAATAGCACTATTAGTTGTAAGGTTATAATATACATTTTGAGTTTAAAAGAGCAGTATACTAGCAGGAAATAAACTTCACAATTCCCCTACACGCACTCATTAAATTACCTAAATAGAACAATTAAACCCGAATTATAACTCAGAATTATCATACAAAATAAACATATACACGTATAATATGGTTATAATACTAGGACATAACCCTATATAAGCTTTATTAACAATTTAACTGTATAATAATTTGTAAAAAGCAACGCGCGTTATAATAAGCCCATACTGCTTGTTACGAGTTGCGTGAACTCTATGAAAAAAAACAGTATATCTAACCAGATACCTTAATAGTATGTTTTAACTGAAAATAAGATAAAAAACACATCAAATATCAAATGTACTTTTTAAAATAGATTAAACTAACCTATTCTGTAGATATAAAGGCGAATTCCGCCTTTCCATTCAAAAACGCAGATCCACATTAAAGCGAGAAAATAATGTGTAGTTCGCTGGTGGTTAAATGGAAATATACCCTGTTAAGTGCTGAAAACAACTATCGCTTAATCCCAGCAACAAGATAAAATGAAAGAAAGTATATAATTTAAATCCTAAAGGTGTACGGGTGCTGTAGACAAGCGCCAACATGAATGCGAATCCAACGAACATCCTCAGTGAATGATAACGTCACCAGCAGTCTACAAAAGTCCATAAGAGGAGCGTGACCAAGTAAGAGAAGCAGCTGATGATAAAAGCAGAAGATTTTTGCCCTGGTCAGTCTCGAGGAGCGTAGATTCTCCCTCCAAAATGCAGACAACTGACACAGGGCACTGAATTCTTGAAACCTAAAAAAAAATAACACACTACTTTGCAGTACAAAAGAAAAAAGTAACTACTAGGCTGTTAGAAATCAGAAACTGACACTATATTCCTGGAAAACGATTACTATCACAATAAAGTCAATATTTTCCTATAAAGAAGAAAAAAATATATATATTTAACACATCTATTATTATAAAATAAAATTAGGTAATAATAGATAAATACATCCTAAAGAAATAAAACATTGATAGAAAAGCATCACATTTGAAACCAACTAAAAAGGTGGCATATTAGGACAGAATCAGGAAGCTTTTTAAAAGTTTTAAAAAATATATATTTTGCTTCCTTTGGATCAGAGCACATAAACCTTTTGTCATTTATTGCAAAAAAAGATAAGGTATTTGGATAAGACATACGAAATCTTATCCCTCTTTTTATCAAGTCAGCACAATAGGGAGAAAGTTTTTGTCTATTTAGTTTTATTTGAGAAGGAAGATCTTGAGAAAATGACAGCTTGTGAGACTTCCATATAAACTGCTTTTTACTTTTAGCTGCTTCCAGGATCTGAAAAGTGTCTTGGAAGTTTAATAACTTAGTATATATAATCCTTGGTGAAGAAGAATCCTGACTTGCACGTAATGCTCTATGTGCTCTCTCTACAATTATAGATTTTGAGGATGTTTCACAGTTTAACAGTGTTTCAAAGATGCTCTTAGTCACAGATAGCGAATTTTTATTATCATAAGATTCTGACAAACCACGAATAATGATGTTATTTCTACGACTCCTGGCTTCTAAGTCCAGCAATTTAGCTTGTATTTCAGAAATAATCTTATCTTTAGACTTTAGGTCACTTTCCAATGAATCAGTTTTTATTTCTAAGGCTGAATTTCTATTTTCAATCATATCCATTCTGTCATTTATTTGCTTTAAAGTTTTACTAAAGTCAGCAAATTGTTCTGAGAAATTTTGGATAGCACTTTGGATAGGCTTTAATGCTACTTTTAGTTCGTCTAAATGAAAATTTGAATTATTTAAGTCTTTATTACTTACTTTGGAAGTTTCAGAAGATTGTTTAGATGTTCTTAATCTTTTTGAACTGGAATCTTTTTCAGGAGAGAGCATTGAAGAAAATTTGGCCTTTGTAGGCTAAGTCTCCATGGAGTCAGATTTAGTAGCCATGCCCAGAGATGAAGTGCAAATGACAGGATATCAGGTTCCAGGAAGATTCTGAAGCAGCAGATGACCAAATCAGATGAGACAACAAAACTGTTCTGAGGTAAAATATATCCCAGGATAAGATTTCCAAAGAAAAAAATAATCCAAATGCGTAGAAAAAGATTTATAAAATCTTTTTGTGAAAAAAACTGAGGAAAAAGATTGCTACAAAGTTGTAAAAAAAAAAAAACAAATATTACATAACTGTGAGGAGCTCAAAGAATAGGGACTAGTCTAGTCGGCAGCCATCTTGGAATGTGATGAAAAAGTAAAATCTTCCCTCACTATTCAAAGTAGCATTGAGAGCACAGGCAGAGTGTGTTCATTCATGAGGTGATAATGCAAATACATCTTCTTGCCACTGACTGGTCATATCCTCTTCTGATTAATTTTTGTACATTTAATAATTTCCAGGTCATTAAAATGATGGCCAGGGTATACATAGTTATGTTTTAATATAGCCTTCAAAGTAATTTATTTTAGCTGTAATTAACTTTTACAAATAGCAGGCTGTTGAAAACATTTGGTAAAAATAGTTATGCAAAATATAAGCTGTAAATAAAACATATGATAGAACTTTTCTTCACTTATTTTGTCAAAAGTAAAAGTAATGTCTTTCAGCTTTTCCCGGTTAGGGGTCGCCACAGCAGAACACTGGTCCGCTTATGATTGGCAGCAGATTTTTACAGTGCCGAGGTGCCAGCTCGATGCCCAACCTTCAATGAAGGCACACCCATTCACGCACACACCTACCTGGATGTCTTTAAACATCACTCGACCGCAGGGAGGACATGCAGACTCCACACAGAAGGCACTCCAGCCAAGAATCGAACCGGAGAAGCTCTTGCTTTGAGGCGACGACACTAACCGCTGCACCACAGTGGTCTCTAGTTATTTTGTCAAAGGTAATTGATTCCATATTTACAAACTCTTATTTTGTTTAACGGCAGACCTTCTGAGATCTAGAATCTTTCCCAGTGCACTGAAAAACACTTTTCTGTCATCTCTGGATAAAATATACTGATTATCAATTCTGTGCTGTGACGTAGCTTCTCTGTCATGTTTTTCTGCCTGGTTGTATAGAGTTGTTACACTAAATAATGTAGACTTTTGTCTCATAGACAAATAAGCTGGCTAAACAATGAAAAGCAGTCTCATGCAGGTGGTTACCCTTTGGTCCCAAAAATTTTATCAGAAAGTCATAAGTACTGTATCTTTGCTACATTATTATCTAGAACTTCTGTCTCACTTAGAGCATAAAACAATGTTGATACATTGCTTTCCACTGAATCCATCCCAACACATTAATTTTACACACACTATGACCTGCCTGATGAGGTATTCACAATAACTAAAACTGATACTCTGTCATTACAATATAATATGGGACATACGTCCAACAGCAAACAGACTTTGATACGGGATTATCCACCCAATGCCATAATTGTCTGATGACTCCAAGAGTGTTCACAAAGTGTCTAGCTCCAGTTATAGCACAATGCAGGCTACAGGGTATCCACATTTTTCCATACCTACATGACTTGCTTATCTTTACAGAGTCTTTTTCAAAGTGTCAGGAATCTCTTAACTTGGGTGAGAGATCTCTTATGTATGCTGGGATTCCAAGAGAACATTCAAAAGTCTGTTTTGATTCCATCACAGAAGTGTCGTCTTGGGGAGTCTGTTAGACACCTCAATACAAAGAAATTTTCTTCTACAGGAAGAAAAAAAAAAGATCTATTCTAGGGGGTGTCCACTTAGACCAGTTACTGTGAGGGAATACCTCAGGATTCTGTGCCACACGGACGTCAGTGACTGTGCAGAGTGCCTCAGGATTCTGGGTCTCATGGCATCTCTGATTCTCATGATACCTCTGGCAAGAGTCCATCTGACAAAGGTACAATAGTATCTGAAGTCTCTTTGGTCCCAGTACTGACACCCATTATCTTTTCATATTCCAGAGTTCTTGGATTTGTGAGACATGAAATCACTTGGTGGAGACATCAAATAGCCTCTAATCCAGGTCTCCCCTTCTCCCTTCTAACACTAAAGCATTCACCACAGATGTGTTGGACTTTGCTTGGGGAGCAGTGTCAAGGTGGATAAAAGTGCAGATTATCTGGGACAACAAAGACAGACACAACCACATAAATATAAAAGGGATGCTTGATCTGATCAATGCACCATACTTTCTGAATTAACATTTGGTTCTCAGGACCTCTTCAAGTTGTTACAGACAATACAACAGTGACATGGTACATAAGCAAGAGGAAACCAGGCCTTACCTCCTATGCATACTATCCTTATATAGCTTTATAGCACAATCTCACTCTTCAGGCTTCCTACATTCCATCAGAGCAAACTTCTGTGGCAGACAAGCTGAGCAGGACAAAGACAGATCATCACAAATGAAACTAGACTGGGGAAGGTCACTCAATATTTGATCCATCTGTGGGGAGTTCCCCAAGTAGACCTTTTTACCTCCTCCATGAATAATCAGCTGATAAAATTCTCCAGGACTCAATACAAGAAGGCCTTGAAGGAATGTCCCTTTATGCTTTTCCACCCTTTCCATTGATATCCAATGTACTTCTAAAAATTCAGAAGGAAAGGGTTACTTCTAAAGATTCAGAAGGAATCCCCCAAAAATCCTTGTGGTGGATCCCTTCTGGCTAAAGCAATGGTGGTTCTCCCTTCTTTTGCAATTGGCCAGGGACAATTACCACAAGCTTCCTCATAGACTGGATCTACTTACACAAGAACATGGTGTTTCATATATTCTGACCCCAAACAGCTTCAGCTGACTGCCTGGATGATAGGGTATTAATACCTTTTAGGCACCTGTTTAGTGAGGACATGCAGAAGGTGCTAATGGAGGCAAGAAAGCCCGCTACTAGAAAATAATATATTAGCAAGTGGAAAATTTTTTTTTCTAGTTGGTATCAACAACATAGCCAGCACCATAGGGTTAGTGTTTCTCTGATTTTACAATATTTGTGAGTTACTTTCCTATGGCCTGTCACACACCTCTGTCAAGATTTCATTTGTCAGCCATTTTAGCATGTTTGCCCATGAATTTCCTCTTTCAAAATATTTCCATGTTAAAATATTTTTAAAGGGGTATTGCATGAGAGATCTCCAAGAAAACCAGTGGCTCTTCTTGGGATCTTAACTATGTGTTACAGAAGCTAACACTTGCTCCATTTGAATCAGCTCATCTAGCTGACTTGAGGTTCTTAGCATGGAAATCAGTTCAACTGGTTGCTTTGAGCTCTGCAAGGAGAGTATCTGAGTTGCAAGTTCTTATGGTGGGTCAACCTGATATAATTTTTCACTAGAAAGGATTTCCTTGAGGTATTCAAGTTTATTTAGAGCCAAACTGTCCATCTCTCTGTGTTCTTCCCTAAACCCCAAAATGTGGGAGAAACGATACTCCATGCTTTCGATGTCCACAGACAACTCAGGTACTATCTTGACAGAACACATTTTTTTAGAATTTCATTTCCAATTGGTTGTTCATTTCTTCTGAAGGTAAGAATAAGGGACAACCATTGGATGACTTGGGCTATTACCTTTTGTTATTCCTACCACAACAAAACTATTCCAGACATGGTAAAGGCACATTCTGCAAAGGCCTTGGCTTCATCTATGGCTTTTTAGAAAGGGTTGGATTCCAGAACCAGCAACCTGGTCCTCTGTACATACTTCTACAATGCACTACAAGTTAGATTCCTTCTCAGGTCTAGGTCAGGCTTTGCTTGAACCATTCTCCAGGGGCACCTGTACCCCTCTCCTTCCATCTTCTAGTTGCTCGAAGCTATGGCAGTCTACCCATATAGTCTAGGCTACTGCACCAGTGATCTATATGAAGAGCATAGCACAGTTGTGTAATTAAACTTAATGGTAAATGTTTGAATGATCATTGCTGCAGTAGCTACTCCCTCCCTCTATACCCTTGTTTTTGGTATGTTTTTTATGCCAGAGTGTGGAAATTGATTTTTGTGTTGTTCCTAGCAGTGTCCTCTGAAGGTTCAGCCTCCTTCTCTCAGTTAACATGAAAACTCTGAAGGGTTTGGTGCCCAAACCTATATTTCAAGCTGAATAACAGTTTGGGAACAAGGAAGGTGCCCTAAAGCTTTATATCCTATGCAAGACATAATCCATATAGATTAGGCTACTGCAGCAGTGACCATTCAAATATCTACTGTTATGGTAAGTTTATTTACACAACCATACTTTCACAGTTACCTCTTTCTTTTCCATCACACCTCCAACATTTGCCATCTGCCTAAAGAAAACAAAATTTAAAGTCTGCTTGGGGTATAAAAGTACCTTTGCAAATACTTCCTAAACATTCTGAACTGTGTTGCATACTTGGGAGCTATACACATGTCCTCCCATTGTTCTCTTGTAAACTGCTTTTCCAGTCTCTCTCCCCATTTTTTAACCTCCTCTGATTGATTCTTATAGTTATCGTGCAATATTGATATGCCCTACTTATTCCCTTTTTAACAGCAGCTTCTTTCTAAATTCAACTAAAACCTCTACCACAACAAGTCTTTCACTTAGGATTCCCTTTTTCTTTGTCTATACTTGGATATCAATCCCCAGTATGGAAACCAGTCTTTAACCTGCAGTCCAAACTTTTTCTTGGCCTCATCCCAGTCTATTACCTTTGATTGTCTAGTTATTTACTCCCAATACCTTGGTTCCTTTGCCAGTTTTCTCCAGTAAATTCCTGAACCCTCTTGCCTATTTTCTTTACCCATACTTGCAATCATCTCTATTGGCAAAATCTCCTTTCTCCATTCATGTATTGGCTTAGATCTTAGAATACTTTCTGCAACTTGGTGAATATAATATTATGTATGGTGGTCATTATTCTGCATACAAAATTCCATTCCCCTTATTTCTTAACCCGCCCCCTCCACTACAGCCAATCTTTATCATCATCCCTTTCCACTCTGAATTACAATCTTCTGCTTTTCTTAAGTACATACATCTTAGCTATGTAGCTGTAAAATATCCCTTCAAATCAGTTAATCCTAAATCAACTTTTTTCTATTGCTAGGATCATCTTATCCCACTTAACTCTTGCTTTCTTTCCCTTCTAGATAAATTCCTTTAACTCTTTATTAATTATCCTGCACAACTTTCCCTCTGATTGATAAGATTATACCTGACCTGTACATAAAGCTAAAGGAGCTATAAACATTTTCACTTCAGTATCTTTCTATCCATATCCATAAACAAGAGCTTTCAATTTCTCAGTCTTTGTATTATATGTTAGTCTTTTCCCACTTACCATTATCTGCTGCAGTCCTAAATACTTCATCTTATCATGTCCCTATAAATATGGGTATTGGTGAGCCAAATCATGACTAGCTACATAATTTACAGCTACATCCTTTGTTTCATCTTCATTAATTTCATATTCCAAAAAGACATGAAACTGTCTCAAAATAGTCCACAACACCAATATGTTCCTTTCCAGATATATCAAATACAACATAACATCATCTGTAAACAATGTCACCTTTTATTGTCTATCATATGAATTATGTCCTTGAATTTCTGAGGCCTTTATTTTCTTTCCCAGTGACTGTAAATATAAAGCAAATAAAGGGGAAAGAGGACACCCCTGCCTGGTTCCTCTGTTCAAACACCACTTATTGGAGACAAACTATCCAGTTTAATGTTTGCTTCTGATCTTTTATATATCCTCCTAATTAAAAGTTATTATTTTGTCAGAGAATGCAATTGATTCCTTTGCCCTACTCATAGAATCCCAACTTCATCTATCAAATGCTTTTTCTGCATCAAGACTCACCAAGAACAGCAGTATTTACTTACATTGGTTCATAGGTAGGTGCTAGGCTATTAGCCCTAGGGCCTATATAAGCCTAGCCAAAAAGGTACCCTGGCTTTCGCCACCCAAGAAAATTATTTTCCTGTGCCACTGTCGAGCAGAGCCACAGAGGTGATCCCCAGGGTGAATTGCCTATTTCCCATCCAATCATCAAGATTTTTCTTGAAGAGTGCTAATGAGGAGCTTTGTTTGATATAGATAGGTAGCTTGTTCCAGAGTATAGGAAGTCTCAGGGACAGGAATCTATCCCTCCAGCATGTTCTGTTTATTGTGGTAACAAGGTTTAGGCGATATGCAACTGAGTAAAGCTGGAGTTTTTTGAGACGGTCTGCGTAGGGCATCTGTTTGAAGCCAGTAATCCTCTTTGTGAAGTATTTCTGAGGCCTTTCCAGTTGTTGTAGATGTCTTGTGAGGTACATACCAAAAGGGGCATACTCTATAATGGGTCTAATGAGTGATGAGTAGAGGGAAACAATGACCTCTTTTTTCCTGGATGAGAAACCTTTTGTGATGAGGTGTGGCATGTAGAAGGATTTCATGACTACTGTGGCAATGTGATTATCAAAGGAGAGACTACTGTCCACCTGTGTCCCAAGGTCTGTTATCACACTTTCGGTGTTAAGTAGACTACCACCTATGTGGTAGCTCATGGGTACAGAGATTTTACCAAAGGGGATGACAATGCACTTTTTGGCACTGAGCTTGAGGCCATGGCTTTGACACCAGGCATCTGTCTCAGTGAGGCCCTTTTGTAGGATGTCCACATCGTTAGGAGTTTCGATTATGGCTCCTAGTTTGCAGTCATCTGTGAACTTCATTAGCCAAAGACCTTTTGTGTTAGCCTGTACTTCAGAAAAGTAGATACCAAACAGGAGAGGACCCAGGACTGAACCATGTGGTACTCCACTTGTCACTGGTCTGAAGTTAGATTTGGAGTCTGCTACTTTCACAGTGTGGGTTCTGTCAGTGAGCCAGTTGGCAACCCATCTTGTGACATAGGGATTTATACCTAGTTTAGTGAGTTTATCTATAATTCCCCAGTGGGGGATGGTGTCAAAAGCCTTGGCGAGATCTAGATAGACCGTTTCCCTGTGGATCATCATTTTTCTGTTAAAGCTGTCAAATGTTTATCTTTCCTCCACAAAACAACACCGATCCATATCTATCAGTTTTGGCAACACCTTTGCTATTCTTTTATCTAGTATAGACAAACACTTTGCGATCATGTTTTCAAATTGAAATGGGTCTATATGAGGCTGGGTCGGTCTGACAGGTCTTTACCTTTCTTGGGTAATACAGCTACCACAGCTGTATTTCAAGATGTTGGTGCTCCCTCTCCTTTTAAAATACTACTAAACAAAAATCTTCTAATTATTTATCACTTTCTTTCAGAGAAAATACCATCTATTCCAGGAGACTTCCATACATCACCATTTTTTCTCATCTACTTTCCGTCAGTCTTAATTATTAGCTGTTGTACCTCATCTTCCACTAATATTGGCAATATAGTCCATAAATATTTCCATTTGTACTCTTTCTTAATTTTCACATTCCCCTGCTTTATATACATTTTTATGAAATTTCTGAATTAACTGTAATACCTCTACAGGATCAATGGTTATTTATCTTGTCAAAGGTTCCCTAAGTTTGGTGACAACCCTTTCTATTTTCTGTTGCCTAAGTTGCTATGCTGTAGTTTTTTGTGTTCTGGAGTTGTCAAAAAATAGTTACTTAACAATCTTTCTAAACTCATGCACATTATCCAAATATTCCTTTATTTTCTGTATACCACTCTGCAGTTGCTGCTCTTCTTGTTCTGTGAGTTTCCCATTATTCTGGAATATTTCAGATATTGTCATTCCCTCTAAATAACTTCTATAACTTTTTAACCACCTCTCTTTATCTGATTTGTACCATATCTTTTTTCTCTTTTATTTCTACCATATTTTTAAACTTCATTTTCATTTTATCCCACTCACTAGCTACTCCTTTTGGAGGAATTTCTATATTCCCTAATAACTCTCAAATAAAGTTGGAAACTGCCAGTGTCTCATTTTTACTTCATTACCCTGAGTTTTGTTTTTTTTAATCAGTGCATGATCTTAAACAGTTATTGGATGTGTGTTGAAGCTTTGAATTAAATACAAATGTTCCTGTAAAATATAATTTGTATCCAGTCTAGCTCAATTATTGTACCTTGGGTAATAATATGGAAATTCTACCAGAGTTCCTACTACTGAATTCACATCATCCATACCAAATATTTCCACAAATTTCTACAGAAATCTACCCTCTTTTATTATATGTTCCCATCAAGGTCTCCATGATGCATCCTCACTATTTGCTATTGTAAATCAATTCCACTCCAATAAGAAATATTATAGGTTCATAGATGTTTACTAGGCTAACAACCACAAAGGCCTTTTTAAGCCTAGTCATGCATCCCAAATCTCTGACAAGTTCTGGTACCCTTGAGTGTAAACAGGGTCTTGGGAGATGAAATGTTTACAATAAGGGGGCTGAGAGATGAACCATTTACAGACTGCCTGTGTCCATTAGAGACATAAGTGCCAAACCAGTGATAAATTTCTTTTTCTCCATCCAATTGTCCAAGTTGCACTAGATTTGGGTTAGGGAGGAACTCTGCTTCACATGGATGGGGAGTCTATTCCAGAGCTGGGATAGTCTCTGGGATACATACCTGTCTCTGTAGCAGGTCCTATTTATATCACAAGCAAGGTTTAAGTCTTTAGAACAGGTAATTCTGGTGCTGTTTGTTTTGCAGATATGCAGGAGGACCATCGGAGTGGAGTCTGACAATGCCTTGTATAACGGGTATAGATCTCCCCTCAATAGCCTGTAGGAGATAGAATACAGGGATAGTGCCTTGAGGCAGTCTGCATTTGACATCTTACTTTTGCCCTGTATTCTTTTAGTGAGGAACCTCTGTGGACATTCCAATTGTTGGATATGCCTGTTTAGGTAGGTATATACCAAAAGGGGGCATTGTACTCAATAATAGGTCTGATGAATGCCAAATACAGGGGAACAATGACTTCCTTCTCGATAGATGCCATACCTTTGTTTATAAGTTGCGCAACATAGAATGATTTTCTTACTACTGTAAACACGTGATGGTCAAAGGATAGATTACTGTCTATGTGTATCCCCAAGTCCCTGACTACTGAGTCAACTCTTAGGGATGTGTTATCAATATGATAGTTACCAGGGGTGGATAACTTCCCAAAGGATACTATTATGCATATCTTGGCATTTAGTTTTAGTCCATGGCTCTGACACCAGTTGTTTGTCTGTGTCAGCCCTTCCTGGAAAACATCTGTGACAGTGTGGGATTCAATGACAGCACCTAATTTGCAATCATCTGTCAATTTAGTCAGCCAGAGGCAATTGACATTGGCCTTGACTTCAAGAAGCAAATGCGAAAAAGGAGTAGTCTCAGGACCAATCCATGAGGGACTCTGCTTGTGACTGTGGCCTCCTCAGTTCTAACTTCCTGAGTCCTATCTGTGAGCTAGTTGGCTATCCACCGGGTGACATAAGGGTTTGCACCTAACCTCTTGAGTTTGTCAACAATGCTTAAGTGGGGTATTGTGCCAAATGCCTTGGCCAGGTCAGGGTAGACAGTGTTAACCATTTTGCACTCCTCCTCCATTGCTTTGATGACCTTCTCAAGGAAGTCCACCAGGTTGAGTAGGCATGACCTGACCTTGAAACCAAATGGGGTTGTGTCCAGTGTCTGGAGGCTTATTGTGTCATTACTGATCATTTCCATGATAATTCTTTCCATGCCTTGTGTGTGAGACCTATGGGTCTGTAGATGGCCCACCTTTGTGCAGAGGGGTGGCTGTTGCTGTTCTCCATTCATGAAACATGAAGCCTGTTTGGAAGCTACAGTTAAATAGTGATTCCAGAGGACCTGATAGGTCATGTTTTATGCTATCTAAAAGACATTCTGGGATATTGTCTGGACCCATTGATGCAGTGTTCTTGGCCTTAGAGAGGACAATAAGGACATGTTCCCTAGTGATAGCAGAGTGAGTTATATTTGATGGTATTTCCTGAGGGAAGGTTGAGAAGAAGAGAGGGGTAAAGTTGGAAATGAATTTGTTAGCCAGAAGGTTTGCTATATCCTCTGTCTCAGTATAGGTGGCTCCCCTTACAATGAGCTCACACAATTGTGTATTGCCTTAGGTTGCAGACATAGCTAAAAAGTGCTAGGAGGCAAAATGTTTGCCTTTGGTAGACTTTATTTGTCCTCTGAGCTGTTTGCTTAGTTTGATGAGAGTGCTTTTATCCTACTGGTTGCTGCACCTCCTAATTTTTGCCATGATTTTCTTCCTTCTGTTATACAGTCTGTTGATTTTGTAATTCCACCAGGGTGGCTTGTTTCTGAGTTAATTCTGTACTTCTTCCTGATGGGTACAGCTGCCTCTATTCAGCTATTAAAATGTTTTTATATGCTTGTATAGGGTTTCTCTGAACAGTTCTGAATAAGCAGCAGTGTTCTTAGGGTTTATGGGAGCTTTAAATTATACTAGGTTATCACTTAATAGCAAGACATCAGCATTAGAGTAGTTCCTGAATATTTCCAGGGTTAGCTGTGGTTCCAGGTTTTATTTTTACTTTTATTTTTCACTTCCGAGGAGACCATTTTGTGGTACAACCTTACCAGAGAAGACATTACACTAGGGGGTGTGCAGCACTCTCCCATATTAGTGAGTTTACAAAATCCAACAACCAACAGCTAGGCACATACCAGCTTGGGATGCATATTCCGAGAGCTCCATAATGTTTCTCTTCATATAGTCTAGGGAGGTACGTCTCATTTACACCCACATAGACTATGACATACTGGTACTTGTGGTCCAATGACCTGAGTGCATGCATAATGTGACAGATCCTAGCCCCTGGTAAGCAACTGTGACTTTCTCCTTACTCAGCCTGGTGAGAGGGAATGGAGTCTCCAATGACCAGAATTTTGAATTGTGTGGTGGCTTGCCTTCTGGGCTTAGAGGTAGAGGCTCCAAGAGATATAGCTCTATGTGTTGATGTGGGTGTTGTTTTGAAAGAGTTCATTTGGGGCTGCTGAGGGAATTTGTTAGGTGTAGTTCATCTAGGAGGTCTTTGGGGTTATGGAAGGTTACATTTAATTGCCTCAGCATATGTGGGTCTATGTGTCTGTTTTGAATTGTGTGTGATGGGTGCAGTGTGTGTACTACTGACAGCCTTATTGACATTAGGAGTATTGTTATGTGAGAGTTTTGTCTCCAGTGACATTGTGCAAATACATCTCTCGCATACCATATCAGTTTGTTTGAGAATTAACTGGCTGTCAGTAAACATGAGGCAATTTCTACACTGGTACAGCAAAGCACTGGTACAAAGCAATAGATCCAAAAAACAAGAGCAGTTGAGTTGAAATACCTTTATGACAAAACGACAAAGCTTTCAGGTTCAAAAACCCTTTCTCAATGTTTACAATAGGTATAAAGTAACACCCACTTTTATACATACTGACTAGATCATATGACCTGCAGCCATCATCACATGACCAAAGATTATACAATATAAAATGCAAAACACTGAATGCTAAAAACATTATAATAGCATCAACTATACATGTTTTTCTACAGAAAAATAGAAATCATACACATGTCCTAATAGAAAAATGTGCTTAGTTTTAAATATTAATAACTTTCACAATATATTAATAAAAATAAAAAATATATATATGTAGGTTAAATATACCTATTATTTATTAATAAATTTAAAAATAAGAACTAAAAATTTTAAAAGTTACTTTAATCTTGTCTGCTGTATTCTTTGCAGTATGGGTTTTAATGATACAGATGCGTTTATGCCAGGGTATAGATCCGCTGACAATCTGATTATCCATTCATACTCCTTCAAGTCCAAGGAATTAGACAAGTCCCCTCCCCTGGGTGATGCACTGACACAATCTATAACTTGAAATTTAAAACAATGTGAACTACCCTTGTCAAGAATATGCTTGTACAACGCATTATTCTCATTAGAAAGCCTAATGTTGGACTTGTGTTCCGTTATTCGCTCTTTAAGCTTTCTGGTGGTTTTACCCACATAAAAACAAGGACAAACTTGGCATGTAGCTATGTACACAACACTACTAGTTGTGCAGGTGGCATATCCAAAAATTTATATTCTTTTCCTGTCGTGGGATGTTTAAATATATCCACTTTGTGAGTATCATTACTTTTTAATAAATCGTTGCAACAACTACAGTTGCAACAAGCAAATGTGCCATGATTCGCTGCTATTATCTTTCTGAATTTCCAATCATAAAATCCTTATAGCCAAGAATGTTTTTTAATGTTCGCATGTTTTTATAACTAAAGTAGGGTTTTTCTCCAACTACTAGTTTTATATCCTCTTGTGCCATTAATACCCTCCAATATCTGTATATTATCTTGTTAATATTGTTCGTAAGTAAATTAAAAGATGTTATAAATCTCAATCTATTGTTAGGCATAAAAGAATTGTTAGTTTCATGTGTCCTTGCAGGTTCTTTCCTAAAGGTAGGTTCGTACAACCTTTCTCTATTGGATATGATGTGTTCTTTAGTTTCCTCTAGTAAACACATAGGGTAACCACTAGCCCTAAATTCTTCTTGGGTCTCATTTAATTGTTTCATAAACATGTCATGGTCTGAATTTAGTCTACTAATTCTAGCCATTTGTGCCTTTACTATACCCCTAAATACATGGGGTGCGTGCATGCTGCTAGCATGCAAATACCTGCCAGATGCTATTTCTTTTTTAAAGACAGAAGTATTAATATCATTATCAAATTTCTTAACAGTCACATCTAGAAAATTTATACATGTTTGAGATGCTTCCATTTTGAAATTCAAATAGGTAGTAGTATTATTTAAAAACGTGACATACCTCATTAAATCATTATGACTCCCTTTCCAAAGGAGGAAGCAGTCATCTACAAACCTTTGGTAATATATTACATGTTCATTAATGTATTTCTCTCCTGCACATATATTCACCATTTCCCATTGATATAAAACAAGGTTGGCGTACGATAGCTACAGGTGTGCCCATTGCCACACCTGTTTGTTGCAAGAATATCTTATTATCAAACATGAATATATTATTTTTAAGAACCAGATCTAGTAACATACAGATATTTTCTATATGTCTGGATGTATAACCAGAATTTTGTGTTAGAAATTCCCTGATAGAGTCTATACCTAGATCATGCGGTATCACAGTGAATAACGAAGTTATATCCATGGTTACCATAAAGATGTTATCAATGTCATAATTTTTAGATTTTAAATCTATATAACATGACCTTAATTTTTCTAAAAGTCTGTTGTATCCTTAAGGACTGTTTTACACATTGCTAATAATGGTTGTAGCTGCTTCTGTATGTACAAAGATATTGGTTCAGTAATCCAGCCATTGCCGGATACTATTGGCCTCATGGGCGGATTATCTAAAGACTTATGTACCTTGGGAACGCCATATAACTGCGGTATTACAGGACAAGATACCGTAAAAAAATGGAACAAATCTAATGTGATGTCACCTGATAATTGTAACTCATAGACACACAAATTCACATAGCTTATACATTTCTTGACATCTGTCTGTGTTATATTTTTAAAGGCAGTTAGATCATTTAGCAGTAATAGTACTGACTGTTTGTACATAAATTCATCCATAATGACTATTGATCCACCTTTGTCAGCCCCCTTAATGATAATATTACGACTATCCATCAATTCTTTAAGTCCCAAGTATTCAGGATAAGTAATGTTATATGTTATATTAAACACTTTACCAGCATATAGCTTTCGGATATCATGTTCACATAAATTATAAAAGGCAGTCAAGACAGGTGGATAGCAAGGTATAAATGTGCTCCTTCTTTTACACATATTAGCACTATAGTCATTATTTTTGAAAATTAATTTTAAAGCTATAGATCTAATGAACAGGTTTAAATCAGTTAGTACATTAACCATGTCTTCCATTCTAGTGGGTATAAAACCCAAACCTTTGGATAACAAGGTAATATGTTCTCTGCTCAGCATAATAGATGAGAGGTTGATAATACCTGCCATTACTTTCTGGCTACCTTGTATTGTTTTTGCGGACTACTATTCTTCCTTTTGTGTAGTTAATTTTACTCGATCTTTATCCTTTCCCATTGCCGAAGCGTGCTCCGTATCTTCTTGTGCGTTAGCCGTTAACACAGACAGATGTCAAGAAATGTATAAGCTATGTGAATTTGTGTGTCTATGAGTTACAATTATCAGGTGACATCACATTAGATTTGTTCCATTTTTTTACGGTATCTTGTCCTGTAATACCGCAGTTATATGGCGTTCCCAAGGTACATAAGTCTTTAGATAATCCGCCCATGAGGCCAATAGTATCCGGCAATGGCTGGATTACTGAACCAATATCTTTGTACATACAGAAGCAGCTACAACCATTATTAGCAATGTGTAAAACAGTCCTTAAGGATACAACAGACTTTTTAGAAAAATTAAGGTCATGTTATATAGATTTAAAATCTAAAAATTATGACATTGATAACATCTTTATGGTAACCATGGATATAACTTCGTTATTCACTGTGATACCGCATGATCTAGGTATAGACTCTATCAGGGAATTTCTAACACAAAATTCTGGTTATACATCCAGACATATAGAAAATTTCTGTATGTTACTAGATCTGGTTCTTAAAAATAATATAT
The DNA here is from genome assembly GCF_019279795.1 of Protopterus annectens. Lineage (NCBI taxonomy): Eukaryota > Metazoa > Chordata > Ceratodontiformes > Protopteridae > Protopterus > Protopterus annectens. The sequence goes on along the minus strand of NC_056744.1, from coordinate 37,978,054 downwards.
TCATGTTTGATAATAAGATATTCTTGCAACAAACAGGTGTGGCAATGGGCACACCTGTAGCTAATACGTACGCCAACCTTGTTTTATATCAATGGGAAATGGTGAATATATGTGCAGGAGAGAAATACATTAATGAACATGTAATATATTACCAAAGGTTTGTAGATGACTGCTTCCTCCTTTGGAAAGGGAGTCATAATGATTTAATGAGGTATGTCACGTTTTTAAATAATACTACTACCTATTTGAATTTCAAAATGGAAGCATCTCAAACATGTATAAATTTTCTAGATGTGACTGTTAAGAAATTTGATAATGATATTAATACTTCTGTCTTTAAAAAAGAAATAGCATCTGGCAGGTATTTGCATGCTAGCAGCATGCACGCACCCCATGTATTTAGGGGTATAGTAAAGGCACAAATGGCTAGAATTAGTAGACTAAATTCAGACCATGACATGTTTATGAAACAATTAAATGAGACCCAAGAAGAATTTAGGGCTAGTGGTTACCCTATGTGTTTACTAGAGGAAACTAAAGAACACATCATATCCAATAGAGAAAGGTTGTACGAACCTACCTTTAGGAAAGAACCTGCAAGGACACATGAAACTAACAATTCTTTTATGCCTAACAATAGATTGAGATTTATAACATCTTTTAATTTACTTACGAACAATATTAACAAGATAATATACAGATATTGGAGGGTATTAATGGCACAAGAGGATATAAAACTAGTAGTTGGAGAAAACCCTACTTTAGTTATAAAACATGCGAACATTAAAAAACATTCTTGGCTATAAGGATTTTTATGATTGGAAATTCAGAAAGATAATAGCAGCGAATCATGGCACATTTGCTTGTTGCAACTGTAGTTGTTGCAACGATTTATTAAAAAGTAATGATACTCACAAAGTGGATATATTTAAACATCCCACGACAGGAAAAGAATATAAATTTTTGGATATGCCACCTGCACAACTAGTAGTGTTGTGTACATAGCTACATGCCAAGTTTGTCCTTGTTTTTATGTGGGTAAAACCACCAGAAAGCTTAAAGAGCGAATAACGGAACACAAGTCCAACATTAGGCTTTCTAATGAGAATAATGCGTTGTACAAGCATATTCTTGACAAGGGTAGTTCACATTGTTTTAAATTTCAAGTTATAGATTGTGTCAGTGCATCACCCAGGGGAGGGGACTTGTCTAATTCCTTGGACTTGAAGGAGTATGAATGGATAATCAGATTGTCAGCGGATCTATACCCTGGCATAAACGCATCTGTATCATTAAAACCCATACTGCAAAGAATACAGCAGACAAGATTAAAGTAACTTTTAAAATTTTTAGTTCTTATTTTTAAATTTATTAATAAATAATAGGTATATTTAACCTACATATATATATTTTTTATTTTTATTAATATATCGTGAAAGTTATTAATATTTAAAACTAAGCACATTTTTCTATTAGGACATGTGTATGATTTCTATTTTTCTGTAGAAAAACATGTATAGTTGATGCTATTATAATGTTTTTAGCATTCAGTGTTTTGCATTTTATATTGTATAATCTTTGGTCATGTGATGATGGCTGCAGGTCATATGATCTAGTCAGTATGTATAAAAGTGGGTGTTACTTTATACCTATTGTAAACATTGAGAAAGGGTTTTTGAACCTGAAAGCTTTGTCGTTTTGTCATAAAGGTATTTCAATTTCTACACTGGCTCAGGATGCCCATATCCACCAAGCTGGTAATGGAGATAGTGAGAAAGTTCATATTCATAGGAACAGACACTTTATTTTATTAGATAGTTGGAGTGAGAATAAGGCAATGTCAGGAGTATACGGTTTGCAACTCTGGGGGCAGTGCTTGTCACTGCAAACTAGTTGTCCTGTGTGAAACTAGGTATTAGTGAAATTTCAATTGTGCTTTTATACGAAAAATGTCACTCAAGGTGCAAGTTGATTTCTCCCAAAAATTTCTTAAGCTCCATAATAGCAATTTTCATGGAATGTAAATACATGCCAGCATAATCCTCCCTTGTCAGCAGCCCATTACTATCACAAATCAGCTATTATTGTTTTTCCCTCTTCTATTACTATTGGAGCCCCTCTAGCAATCAGTATTATTAAGCCCCTTTTCCTTTGTCTGTTCTGCTGAATATCCATCTTGAAATCCTTTTGTCAAATTCATATGCTCATTCCTTTCCAAATGCATCTCCTACAACACTATTTGCACTCTGCATTTAATATAATTCAATATTCTTTCTTTTTTGAATACCTGTAAGATCATTTATGTTCCAATAAAATAGGGATACAGCAATCATTATGACAAACACCTGATGTATCACTTACTATACAGGGATTACAGTAGTGGTAGTATTGTACATTCTGCTCCAGTACTTTTTTATAGCTGTATATTCCAGCTTAAAGTTGCATTTCAGTGCCTTCTGTTTACCTTGCTACTGCTTTTCCCCTATTCTTTGAGTCTGCCCCACCACCCACTGAGGCATTAAGTTAAAGGTTTCTGAAACTTTAATCACAGGACTTGAACTCCAGTATTGGCTTTATTTGACTGGATCCATCTCTAGCAAGTCTGCTATATTTAGCACAGAGTTACATTCTGCTAGGGTCATTTGTACAAGACTCTTGAAAGGTGTGAGATACAAGTTTTTCATCAAAAGGGAAGGAAAAAAGCTTTTATTTAAATTCTGCTTAAATATTTTAAGTTGCACTTATAGTGACCTGTGTGTTGATACCCAGCTAAAACATGGACAAAAAGAACAGAAGTACAAAAAAAAGTATCTTGTTTGCATTTCTCTTTTTTTTTGTTTGTTTGTTTGTTCTGGAACCTTAGTCTTGTAGCTTCATTTGCAGTGTGTGAAGATTGTGTATTACTTCAAGATTTTAGCATTGTTCATATATTCTACTGCACTTCCATCACCATAAGTAGAATTACAAGTAAAATGCATCTTTTTTATATTTTGAGCCATCTGTGGCCACAATCAGTTTTGTAGCAGGACTGTGATCTGCCATCAGACTTCAGCCTCATTTAGTTATTTATTACAGCATTACTGTTATAGTTCTGCATAATTCTTGCTGGGATTGCAGTAGTGGCAAATATGGTGATTTCTGCTTCAGCAGCTTTTAAAAGACTGTGTCTCTGGTTTCCGTCCCTTATGATAATATGACTTCCAGATCCCAACCCTTCTCTCTTCCATTTCTATTATCTGTTGTGTAACCTATTTAAATACTTTCCCACTCATTATATAGCCACAATACTAAGTGCTCACCCAGCAAACCAGTATTGCACTTCAGTAACACTCCCTCACTGCAAATTTTCTCCTGTTCATTTTCCCAGTGCTCCCACCTGCTTGGTGCCCTTGCCACATTCTGAAGAGGTTTTGAGTTAATCCTGCTCCATCTGTGGCAGATAACAGATTTATTTTATTGTTTTGAACTTCAGTTAACTGTTTAGAGTGATTTATTTATTTAGCCTTTAAATCATTATAAAGGTCCCAAATGCTTGAAATTGCCTTGTTTAAGCTGTTTTGCTGGAACATTAAAGTCACAAGTAATCTTTGTCAGTGTTATTAAATCAAGAGGTTAACATTCAAAGTTAATTTTATCTACAAAACTTCCCTTAGAACTGAAGCCTGTAACTTGGTGTGGCAAAAAAAAAAAGAAAAAAAAGCCATTACAAGGAGACAAGTTTAGAGCAGATAGTCTGCACATTATACAACATTACTATCAAATCGTAGCACAATCTAATTTAGTCTTGTGCCAAATCCCAGAGACTACCCAAGGACCTCTGTATAACCAGTCCACAACCTACAGTAGTCCAGCCAAATAAAGGTCCGGATAACATGGGTATGCAATTTCCAAATGTCTCCATACCCAGCTTGGTAGATGTGTGTATACTGAGACAATGTGGCAATTGTCTCATGTTCACAGACAGCCATTTAATCCTTAAAGGACAACAATGGGATTCTTTTATTAAATGCTCAACTTATCTGTCCTTTTTCTCCCTATTTACTGTCCCTGCTATGTCTAAACAACAATACAGCGTCTAAAATATTTTAAATCGACTGTTTTTCTCCACTAGAACAGCACCTTACTGTACTGTGGTGGTTTCACTTTCAAAAAACTTTTGTCCTGCCCTGGTAAAGCTTGCTGCAGTCTCCATTTCATTGATGTCATCAGCACCTATGAATACACGTAGTTTTCTGGCCAATTCCTACCCCAAACTGACATTTCCACGACCTTCCTAAAAACCCTCTTATGCTGTGATGTCACAGCTGCCTGGTCCTTTCCCTACCCATACAGAAAGTGAAGGCTAGAACAAGGAAACAGTACATGAGTCAAGTCTCCTGCTGTGGGCTGTCAATCACAGGTGGTAACTGCACAAATTACCCTTAGAACTTTGACAGCTAGGGAAGTTATGTGTGAAGGGGGATGGGAGACGAGTCAAAGTAGTATAATTCAGGGTTCATAAAACACTGCAGTTTAGCCATTCTAAAAAGAAGCAGCAGTAAAAAGCACTTTGAAAGACTGCTCTGTGGCATTTGCAATGTTTGTATTTTAAGTAGTCACTGAATGGCATGAAATGTTACTTAAAACTGACTGAAAGACAGCAGTCTATGCATGTAAAATCAATGCAGTGACAGGAGCTTCAGGAAGAAATAGGCATACATGACATAATTTTTTACAGGCAAACACTGCATGATGGGACAGACTAAACAATCAGAATTATTTCACGATGCCAGACCCCATGTGGTCAGACTCAGAAATTGCGTATGAAAAATATTAAAAAACTTGTAAATAGTCCCAGAGTGGTGTTAAAATGTAGGAAACAACAAACCATGATGAAATAAACATGTTTTTTGATTCTGTGGGTGCAGTTCTCCTTTAAACAAACAAGAGTATGCGAGAGCTGCAAATACATAATTTCATTGGAGGCAAAAATCTTGCATACAAACAAGGCTGTCAAGAACGCATACACTACATCCACCACACACATATACCAACCTGTGGTGAGGCACTAAAAAACAATCTTCCGAAACTTCAAAGACCCTCTAGCCCTATAAACTCAACAATCTCTAAAGCATCACCAAAGGCAACAGCAAACACCATGCATATGCTTACATCCACTGGAGCTAGAAGAGCAAAGCCCATAAGACAAACAAACATATTACCCAAGACTCTTGCCATAGGGGAATTGTATGACACACAGACGCCCCACACAATGAAAAAGGAAAAGATAACAGTTATCTGGTGCCAGCATCTGCCAATTTATGCATGCACTCAAGTCAGTACAGTACCTGTACCAGTATAGTTCTTTCATAGTCTATGCAAGCATTAGTGATCAGAGACATGCTTCGCTGGACTACATGAAACCCAACATTATTGAGCTCTCTGAATATGTGTCTCAGGCACTTATGTGCCTTGCATTGAGCAGCATTCTGTCTTCGCCAAGGATGATGCCATAGTTGTTGTTGTTGTGTCTTTCAGCTTTTCCCGGTTAGGGGTCGCCACAGCGGAACTCCAGTCCACTAATGATTGGTAGTTGATTTTTATGTGCTGAGTTACCAGCCCTGATGCACAACCTTCAACGAAGGTACGCCCATTCACGCATGTCTCCACGCAGAAGACGCTCTAGCTGAGAATCGAACCAGACAGCGTCTTACTGTGAGGCGACAACGCTACTGCAGCACCGATGATTCCATAGTATGAACAAAATATGATTGACTTCAATAATTGGTTTAGTGTCTGGTATATGGTATCTTTCCAGAAGATTCAATATCTGTCAGCATGGGAGGACATGGTTAACAAACCACATTGTTTTGCAGAGAATAGTCTGCACCTGTCTCCCCTAGGCTTCTGAATACTGGCTAAAACTTTATCCACCCCCTTACAGCCTTTTTGAAACAATGCCAAATTGAAAAATCTACCAACATAGCAAATGAAACCTAAAGGTGTTACTCCTCAATGCTAGTAGCCTAAAGGAGAAACTTTACTCCCTACAAGCTCTCCTCACTCTGGAGAATATATATAGACATCTGTGACTTTACCTAAGCATACTTTAAATCCACAGAAAGTACTCCAGCAGCATATGGTGTCAGTGCCTTTCACACATTTAGGCCATCAGCTGCACAGGCAGGGACAAAAAGGTGGAGAAGTCTCAATCTAAATTAGCAAAAAGTGTTAACTCTTTGTTGGTTAAACAAGACGATGCCCTGGAATTTATCCATGTGCAAATCACCATTGACAAAGTCCCATACCATATCCTAGCAAGCTATAGGTCACTATCTATGTCCCTAGAATCCCATAGCTTATACCTAGACCTACTGGAGACACTCACCATTAAACCAAATACCCTATTCATGAGAGACTTTAACTACTCCTGTATAGACTGGGAAATGTAGACTGCCTTATACTCCCTGGACTTAATTATCACAAATGCCCTTGACCAGACAGTGCACACACCCATCAGAGGTTCAAACATACTGAACCTGGTATGCAACAATATAGGAGAGAGATGCAACCCCCCCCCCACACACACACACACATTTGTCATGTTCTCACCCGTGTGGTTAAATAGTAAAGCTGTCTCCTTTGAAATAAAAAATCAGCTTTGTTAATGCAAGCAAATCCTGTAACAGTTAGAAACCTTTCCAAAGTACGAATATTTATACGAGATTAGGAAAAGGAAGGATACTAATGCACTATTGAAACATGTATTAGATTGCCCTACACACTTATTTAAGTTTTTATTATTAGAAAAAATAGAGCATGACCCACGTGGAGGACAGTGGCCCTTGTTGCTTGAGAAATGAGGGCTATATTGGCAGCTCCATTTAGGAGCAAATCATTGGCCTGACCTTAATGACATGCTTTCTTTAGCATGCATTTTGAAGTTGAAACCACAAGTAAGATGAAATAACTTGCTTAAATTGTTGTCAAGTTAAATTTTCTATACTTTTGTTACATATTTTTTAAGATGTGATGTGGATTGATTCCATTTGGGTCTTTTGGAGGGTGTGATTGCCATGTGACCTCATGAATATGTTAAATACTTTTGTGGTTTAAGACGCCATTATCTGATGAAGCTTTTATTGCAAAAACAAAAGAGCTTATCATTTTATTCTATTTCCACCATTTTTACTTGGAATAAATAAAAGAAGTGGTTTTATTGGGGTCGCCTCTGTCTGCCGTTTTTGTTTTTTCAACTATTCCAAAATAAACTACACCTTATTAAGTGACAGTTTGTCAAAATGTAATACCCCTCCTAACTCTTAAGTTCACAGCAACTTACTCAGAAGTGTTTACAGAAACCCTGTAGAACCACATAAATGGTTGTATAGAGGCTGCTGCACCTACTAGAAGTAATCCCAAAGAAACCTTAATAGGGTATATAACAAAAGGAAAAAAGTCAAGACTAAAATCGGAATAAGCAGCTCCCATAATAATAGGAAATCTCTAATTAAACAGGAAATTAAGAGGACTAATGAAGTCCAATAAGGGTAATTATGGGGTCAACATAGCCTCACTGGCTAATGACAACCACAAGACATTCTACAGCTATGTCTGAAATGTCAAAGACAGCACACATCACTGTGACGAACTGGTGGTCATTGGTGCCATGTTCACTGAGCAAAGTGATATAATGAATTTGCTGGCTGTCGAATTCAACTCAAACATCACCCCTAACACCCCCTTCCTCACTCCAAGAAATACCTGCTAGCATAACCCCAACAAACTATTAGCAGGGACCCAGTCCTGGAAGCTTGATAAGGCCAAAATCACATCCTTAATTGTCTCCCAAATATCCCAGGATGCCTCCTAAATAGCTTGAAACATGATCTAGCAGGACCACTCGAGTCACTTTTTAACTACAACCTCAAAATAGGCTTTGTACCATGACAATGGAGGACTGCAATGGTTATCCCACTTCACAAGGGCAGACCACCAGACAACCCTATTAGTCTGACTAGTCTAATATAAAAAGTCATTAACAAATTATAGTGGAAATGATCAAGAAAGACATAGGCAGCCTTTAGACACTGGATCTAACAACGTTTGGCTTTGTCAAGGGAAGGTCATGCCTACTAAACCTAGCTAAGGCGTTTGATACAATACCCCACTTGTGTATAGTTGATAAATTCTTTGAACTGGATAAACTCCATCATAACTCACTGGATTGCTAGCTGCCTCACAGACAGGATCCAAGAGGCCAGGACTGGTTTGGCCACCTCCACTAAGAGACCAGTCACCAGCGGGATACTCAGAGCTCCATGGTGGGACCGCTGCTATATGGCATCTTCTTCTCAGAAGTAAAGGTGAATGTCAAAGGCCATTGGCAGACCAAGTTTGCAGAATACTACAAATTGGGAGTTATTATAGATTCCCCCCCAAGACAAAACATCTTGCAGAAGGGTCTAACACAGACAAATGACTGGTGCCAAAGTCACAGATTAAAACTTAATGCCAAGCAATTCATTATAATGTCTTTTGGGGAAAAATGCCACCTTGGCTAATTACTCCATCAATAAGACACCCCTAAGAGCTGACATAGTAGTCAGGGATCTGGGAACACATATAGACAGTAACCTGGCTTTTGACTAACATGTGACCAAGGTGGTATGACAATCATTCTATGTCACCTATCTTTTAAGTAAGGGCATGGCATCCAGGTCCAAGAAAGTCATAGTGCCACTTAATGATGGATCTAATAAGGGCCGAATAGAGTATAATGCGTCCTTCCACATGTACCTGACCAGATATAAGAAACAACTGGAACACCAACAAAGGTATCTTACCAGGAGAATCCAGGGTATAAACACACTTTAATGTGATCCATATAACAAAATCTCTATACTCTTGTCTCCTACTGGTTACTCAGGGGCAATCTATGCCTGGCATACAAGACATCCTCGTATCCAGCTCTAATGGACCTTTTGCTCATCCTCAAAGTGAACAGCATCAGAACCACCTGCTCCAAGGATTTAAAATTTCCTTATGATATAAATAAATCAAGTTGGTGAGACAGGTGTATCAGAGGATCCCCATGGTCTGGAACATGTTCTCCATCCATGCAAAGAGTTCATCTCTAACCCTATTTAAGTGTAACACTGACCAATGGATGGGAAATAGGAAATTCACTCTGTGTCTGGCTCCCCTGCCTCTGATAGACATTACCAGACAGTAATGCCCAAACTATCCTATGCCCTCACATAACCTCTAAAAACTTCCTAATACACTACCTCTTAATCAATGCCCATGATACATAGAGACACAACTGAGTTGGATTGCATGGCTAAGCTTATAAAGACCCTGGTGATCATTAGCCTAGTATATAACACTGAACCTGTAACATTTTTTGAATATATATTTCAACCTTTTTTCTTGCATGCACAAACCAATGTTTGGCAGTCTGATATTTTGTAAGTTGTTTTTTCTCATCTCCATTTGAACCTATGTCACATTTATCAAAACATTTGCTTTAATGAAAACCCAGAAACAAAAAAACTAAATACATTTTCAGAACACCCTCATCCTTAATTAACTTATAAAAAACACTTAAAACTATGTACATGTTCAACAAATGAAGATTAATCCTTCAGATAGAAACAATTGTCCTAAATCAACAGCTACACCCACAGCATAACCTAATATAAAATTAACAATGCTGTAGTGCGTACTATAGTCTGTGCTCCCACTTATATCAATTGGTATCTGTTCTTTTCTTGTCTCCATTCCCCTCCCAGCTGTGAAAATTATCATTTGTGCTTTCAGAAAACATTAACTTTTAACCCTAAGAAAAAGTGCACTATCTTTAAATAAAAATTATGCATGGTTCTGTTAAATGTATTAAAATAATATGGCTGTTGGGGAGGCTACTATCTCTTAATCACTTCCCATAATTTAAAACTTTATTTTGCACTAATCTGCTTGTCATTGTATCATTCATTTTTTAATTTCCCTTAGTATTCTCAAGATTAATTGTTTACACCTGAAGACAGGTTCTCTCGATGAAAAGTAGACATCAGTGAGAGACAAGGAAAAAGCAGCGAACAACTTTAAGATGCATGAAGTAATCTTTATAAATTAGTCTCAGAGCAGACTGTACAGAATTCCCCTAGTTAACTGCTTTCAACTGCAAGCTTCTCGTTTCTCACTGAAAATATTTTCTAATGGAAAAAAGCTAATTATCTTTGCAGATGAGAAACTTAGAATTTTTCATGCCATTCATCATTTTGTCTTATTTTCAAGCTTATTTGCTTACAAAATTGTTTATAGCTTAAGCCAAAGACAACAGTTTAGACATTCACCTGTTATAGTCATAAATAAATAACATTAAGAATTTACCTTATATGCCTTTAGTCAAGGACAACACTTCAGGATGTGCAAACAAAAATTTTATTCTTACAGCGCTGTAAGTCAGTCTTCATAGCCCTTGATGAAGCATTCTTACTTTACATACAAAAATGCATTTTTAGACATTTTCTCATGAAACTGGTCGTGCAATTTCATTACGTTACAATGACTGCGTCCTACAGAAAACTTTGTAAATGTCCTCATCCCTCATGATTTTCGCATCAGACTTCACGTGAATACCTTCTTTTATGTGATCCACCTGCTTCCAAGGGGTCTTGTTTCTGACCTTGGATGCTTTAAACCTGCCCTAGCAACAATGCATTCCTAGCCTGGAGGAGTCAGGCTAACAAATTCCTTTTGTAGTAACTACAATGCATACTATTCTCTCTTATTACATACTAAAAGAATGCAGTTTAAAAGACAGCAATACTGTGGCTTATGAAGCTGTATTTTTCACAGCCCTGCATACAAATTATATTTGCTTTTTAACAATCATATTATAGCATCATTAATAAACTGAAATTAATATACATTTTAATAAGCTGGTCTTGTCCTATAACAGTTTCCTCCATCTGACACTATTAGTGTCATACCACACATATGATTATATTTTTATTTTTCTAAGCTTGATAAAATACACCTCAGTGTCATAGTAGTCGTCATCATTTTCTGTCAAAATAGAACTGTTGTTGATTTGTGCATGCAGTGGCATTTCATGTGCAGGTGAGGTTAAACATTTTGTAATTACAGCCTTTAGAATGGAAAATTCCAAAATGATTACAAATATAATAAAAAAGTAGAATGACAATACCCTGGATTATGCTAGTTCTCAGGTTACCAAAAATACTGCCCAACCATCCAAAAAGTATCCAATTTTTGGATGTGCTGTCCAACTCTTTGGTCCTTTGTTTCATGAAGTTTGCCATTTTATTTTGTTTATCATGATAGTCACTAATATATGAACAACGACTCGCTATGAAGGCACATGCCCCCCCCCTTTTGAAGCAAGCATTATAGTATGTGCCATTTGATTCTGTAACACCTCAGTTCACATTTCAGTCATTTTTCAATTTGCCATCCTAATGCGATGTGAAGTTTCGTTGGCCACCTCCTGTAGAATTTGGGCAAGTATCGTGATTTCAGGCATTGTCCTTTGCACTCCATACCAAGGATTAAAAATTGAAAATACTTTCTCTGTCCAGTGGATTGCTCACTTATTTTTCAGTCTACCTGCTGGTGGGTGTTCGAAATGTTGAATAGCAGGAGTAATATAGCCTATGAAGCAACATTCAGACAAGTCTGTAGGCAATCAGGGGTAGGCATGATCACCACATATGTAGTAACAGTCACTTATCATGCCCATGCCATGCTTCCAGTCATAGATTTTTAAGTGGAAAGAGTCTAACAAGCTTTCATGCCTGGTGCCATTACATTGCTTTTTCCTACTGGTACAGTGCCATTTTTGGCATAACATGTGTCTCCATTATGTGTGGTTGCAAGTTGAAGAGAGACAACCTTTGAAAAATCAGTTACCTTACACCAGGTTAAGCTGATGTCATTAATGTCCTTTTTAAATGACACCTGTGATGCAGGGATGGGAATCTTAGGAATCCCTGCCTTGGAATGATGAGGTACAAGAGGCTGTCTGTAATCAAATGTTGTGCACATCAAAAGGGACAGAATATTATTACCAAAGGTAATAATTTGGCAGACTAAGCTGCTAAACAGGCAGTAGTAAATTGTTATAAACATCTTTGTATGTTAACAAACTGCAACTGTAATGATGTGTTTGATTTTGCAAAGTTGTCAGCCTTTCAAGCTGAAGTATCACAGGGAGAAGTCCTGAGGTGGCTCAAGAATGGATGTAAAAAATCTTCTGATGGCATATGGTGACATCCAGATGGCCATCTGGTGGTGCCTGCCTCTTTGCTACGTTACCTAGTAAGGGCATATCATCTAATGGCCCTTACAGGGAAAACAGATTTATTTAATCAAACTACTCAAAGTTGGTATGCCCCGCATGTCTCCTCTTTGATACTTCAGTATGTACAAAATTGTAGTATTTACTTAGACTATAACATAAGCAAACATGTAATGCTGCAGTGGTATGGCGGTAGCATTGTTACCTCACAGCAAGAGGTTCTCCCATTCGATTCTTGGCATGGCTTGGGAGTGCCTTCTGTGTGGAGTCTGCATGCCCTCCCCATGTTTGGGTAGTGTTTGAAAGACATGCGTGCGTAAATGGGCATGCCTTCATTGAAGGTTGGGCATCGAGCTGGCACCTCGGCATTTCGTAAAAATCTACTGCCAATCATTAGCGGACTGGAGTTCCACTGTGGCCACCCCTTACCGGGAAAAACCCAAAAGACAAACAACAACATAACATAAGCAAACATGCCAACAGCAAATCTTCATGACAAAATAAAATAAAAAGTTTATTATAATCTGGTAACCCCAAAACTGGGGTAGTAGCTAAAGCTAGCTTCAAGTTCTGAAATGAATTTTTCTTTTTGTTGTTCCAAAGGAGAGGCTCTGGTGTATTCTGCTTTAAAAGATTTGTCAAAGGTTTGACAATTTTTGCATAGTTAGGGATCCACTGTCTACAGTATTCTGTCATACCTAGGAAAGACCTAAGCTGTCTCTGAGTAGTTGGAAGTGGGGCCTTAGATATTGCATCAATACGAGATGGTAACATTTGCCTGCTACCCTGGGATATTAAATGACCAAGATAAGGTAATTGAGATGACCACAGTTGTAGTTTTTCTCTAGACACTTTGTGTCCTTTTTCTGCAAGGATAATCAGAAGATGCAAGGTATCCTGCTGACATTGCTGAAAGGAGTCTGATGCTATTAGTAAATCATCTACATATTGTACTAACACAGATCCCCACAGAAATGTCACATTTCCAAATCTTTTTTTAAATTTGAGAAAATAATAAGGGAGATTTAATATATTCTTGTGGCAACCATGTCCGTGTATATTGCTGTCCCTGATAAGTGAAAGCAAACAGAAACTGACTGTCAGGGTGAATAGGTATAGAAAAAAATGCTGAACATAAATCTATCACAGAAAAGTAACTAGCTCTAGGTGGTATGCAACTCAGTATTGTTGCTGGATTTGGAACAATAGGAACATTAGGCAGTACTGCATTATTTACAGCCCTTAAATCTTGTACAAATCTAAAAGTAACCTTCCCTGGCTTTTTCACTGGAAAACTAGGAGTATTACAAGGGCTTTTAGCTGGTATTATTATTCCTTGCTGTATTAGAGACTGAAATACAGGTTTGATTCCCTGCTCTACCTCTGGCTTTAGTGGATATTGTGAAACTCTGGAGACAGGTTTTGATGGATTTAATTTTATTTTTACTGGTTCTACTGATTTCAGTATACCTACTTTATTTGCATACTTAGCCCACAAGTTGGCAGGTACCTGGTGTAGTGACTCTCCATCTGTCTGTATGCTTCCAGCAGCCTGTTCCTCAGCTTCTGCTAAAACTGCCAATACTTCCCCCTCTGATTTTGTTGGAACATTTAGATACTGGGTCTCTTGAATGCACATATCGGGACAGACAGAACAGGATATGAGGACTGCCTGGGGCCACATAGGTGGGGCAACAGGAATAAAGGAGAAGCCATTCTAGACTTCTGTCTGGCAAATGGCTTGATAGTAGCCAACACATAGTTCAGAAAGAGGGACAGTCACAAGATCACATACAAAAGTAATCAACATGCAACTCAGGTAGACTTCCTCCTAGTAAGGAAAAGGCACTGGGGCAGAATCCATAATTGCAAAGTCATCCCCAGTTGGCCCACAGCATAAACCACTAGTTGCCACAATCGGCTGCAAGCAGTGGTCAGAGAAGGCTCTAAGTTCAACAGAGACCAGATGGAAGACCTGAAAGATTACTGGAGAGGAAGTACAACAGTTCAAGGAATTACTCAGGGCTCTAGTACCCCAAGAAGAGGAGGAAATAGGTAGAGTTGAAGAAGAATGGCAGCGCCTAAAAACAGCATGTGTTAGGACTACAGAAAAGATATGTGGCCAAGCCAGGTATGGAAATAAGGAAAGCTCATGGTGGAATGCAAAAGTCCAGGAAGTCATCAAAAGAAAAAAGGAGTGCAGGAAGAAGTAGGAGACCAAAAAGACTGACCAGGCTAGGAAGGACTACTGGTTAGCTAACAAAGAAGCAAAGAAAGAAGTTGCAATAGCAAAGAATAGGGCATCAGAGGCACTCTACCAGCTTCTGGAATGTGACTCAGTAAGGGGCACAAAGAAACTATATCAGCTTGCAAGGCAAAGACAGAAAGATAAAGAAGATAGTCAGACACCCTTCATAAGGGATGCCAGCAACAATCTGCTCACCAGTCTAGAGGACAACAAAGGCAGATGGAAGGAGTATTTCCAGCAGTTTCTGAATGAAGAAAACCCAAAAGAAGGTGTACTGCCCCAGAAGCAAAGTACAATGAGAGAAGAAGAAGAGCCCATCCTAGAAGAAGTAAGAACAGCACTAAGGAAGATGAAGTCAGGGAAAGCAGCAGGCTCAGATGAGGTCACAGCAGATATGATAAAGATGCTGGGTGAGATAGGGGAGAAATGGCTCCTGAGGGTACTAATAGCAGTGTGGAGAGAAAGGCGTATCCCAGATGACTGGAGAATAAGCATATTCATGTCAGTGTACAAGAACAAAGGGGATATTGACAACTGTGGGCAGTACAGAGGCATCAAACTCCTATCACATTGCATGAATGTTCTGGAGAGGGTGATTGATAAATGGATACGTAGAGTAGTAGAATGTAAGATGGGAGATGAGCAGTTTGGATTCAGATCATGATGCAGCACAATTGACCCGATGTTTGTATTGAGACAGATAATTGAGAAGACGCTAGAGATGAGGAGAGAGCCCAACAGGGCATTCCTAGACTTGGAAAAAGCATATGACAAGGTCCCAAGAAAGCTGATCTGAGCAGGACTGTGGGTGGTTTGAAGTCCCAGAAACATTGGTAGAATTAGTGCAGGCTATGTACAAGGACCAAATGACTCAAGTGTGAACACTGTTCGGCCTCACAGAGGGGTTCCCAGTGGGTGTGGGTGTACATCACGGTTCAGCTCTGAGCCCACTGCTGTTCATACTGGTGATGGACTACATTAGCAAACAGGTAGGAGGGGACAGATCAACAAAGCTGCTGTATGCAGATGATGTGGCAGTACAGGCTGATTCTGAGCTAGAACTTCAGCAAAGGATAGGAGAATGGAATGCAAATCTGAAGGCACATGGGATGAAACTAAGCACAGATAAGATGGTGGTAATAGCAGCAAATTGGGGAAATCAGAAGCTGAGAATAGTGATAGAAGGGAAGATTGTTGGACAGGTAAACAGCTTCAAGTATCTGGGAGGAATACTTGAGGAGAAAGGTAGTCTGAATGAAGTGGTCAAAGCTAGAAAAAGAGGGGCTGCAGCCAACTGGCATAGAGTATCAGGTGTAGTCTATGGCAGAAGAATGCCAAAGAAGCTGAAAATAAGGTGTACAAGACAGTGGTGCAACCAGTACTACTGTATGGTACATAAACCTGGGCAGTAAAGGCAGAACAGTTGATGAAGCTAGAGGTTATGGAAATGAAGTGCCTGAGAAAGGTGATAGGATGCACACTGTGGGACAGACAAAGAAATGAGGGCATAAGAGCAGAAGCCAAAGTAGCTCCAATTTCAGAAAAGATCCAAGAGAACAGACTACGATGGTTTGGGCACATGTGTAGAAAAGCAGAAGACAATCTGGTGAGGAAGATTTGGGACAGGCAGGAAGAAGGTAAGAGGAAGCGAGGATGTCCAGCAAAGAGGTGGATGGATTTTGTAAAAGAAGATCTGCGACAGTCAGGCATGAGTGTTGAAGAAGGCAGGAGCATGGCAGCGAATCGAGAGAGTTGGCGACAGTTAACACGATACCCCGATCCCATTTAGAAAAAGGGGGCCGATGATGATAATGATTTAAATACACCCTGCTTGGGTACAGTAAATAGTACAACCCAGCTTACATAACAAATCTCTTCCTAGTAGGTTTACTGGTGCAGTAGTACTCAAAAGAAAAGAATGCTTTTCTTCAATCAGACCTAAAGAAATGAGGATGGGTTTTGAAACAGGATACATAACCGTAGTATTTGTTACTCCATCTGCCTTTTTTTTATGCTCTGATACTGGTATTTGACTATCTGAAGTAATTTTTAACACTGACCTAGTGGCTCCAGTGTCATCCAGAAATGTTTTTTTTTTTAATTTATTTCTTCCTTCATTTTTCCTGATACTCTGTACAGTGATTTGCAGCACTTAATAAAGACTCTAATTCCTTCCCTTTCCAGTCTATGAGTACTTGCTTTATTTGATTTTGTACAGGGACTTGCAGACTCTGCACAAAGGCTGCTCCAATAGCTGGCTTAGCTTGCTCTTCTGGGTCTGGTATTCCTGAATGCCTAGCAAATACTGTTTTAAGCCAACTCAAATAGTCTGCAGGGGCTTCCCCTTTATTTTGTTTACATGCCTGTATTTTAGACCAGTCATTCCTAACTTGACACACATTCATAATCTTGTTTAATAATGCTGTTCGTTTATCTGTTAATGCAGTCCCTATGAGAGTGAAATCCGTTATTATAGCCTTTTCCAGTAACTGCTTTCTTATTTCATTTGAAGTAACTACTCTCAGCAGTTGATGTAAATATGTCAGAGTTGGATTGCAACATTCTATTATAGTTTTTAATTCTTCTTTGAGTTTTAATGGATCTTCTCTAATATTTGGAACATTTTTTAGACATAGTATGCAAATCAGCAGGGGTCCAAGGACGATGAACAAGTACCCTATTGATAGCCCCCAAAATTTCCTTGAGAGGTGCCAATAGATCCCCTCCAGGGGTTGTAATTTTTTGTTTTACCATGTCATGTGAGCATGTATGATGAGATACAGGAGTGTCAAATACAAATTCCCCTGTTGAGGAAGTAGAAGCTATCTGAGAAGGATAAGAAGAAGAACCCCCCTCGACTGCAGATGCCTGTTCAGAAGATGAAGATTGAACAGGGGAACCAGTCTGGGATGTACCAGTGTCATGTGAACTGGGTGTCCAATGGACAGTGGACTGAAAGGTAGGGGTCTGAGAAACAGAGTCTTATACAGTAGGTACCGTATGGTGCATACGGGGGTGGGGGTGCAGTAGCTACTGGAGGATTATCATTCTCTTCAGAAGTTTCTGCTTTTTGGCCATCCTCAGTTTGTTCCAAATCTGCTAAGACGGGATAAAAGGATCCCTTTTTACTGGTCTGTACTGCCTTTTTAACCTCTTTTACTTGTTGCAACAATTTATTTGTATATCCTGCAACTCTCTTAATGCTGACTCCTTTTCCCTTTTAAGTGCTTCAATGTACCAATAATAAAATGCTGTCATTTGCTCTCCACTTTGCTTTTCTTCCAAATACCTTTCAATGTCAGCAATTTAGTCTTATCATAAGTTCCATTTAATGGAAATACCCTACCAGCACAATTCTTAGTAAGCTGAAACCAGTCATACAAATATTTACAACTTTCCTTCTCATAGTTAAAATACATAAAATATGCAGGTGTTCCCTTTTCAGGGATTTGATCTTGCTTGCTTATCTTTGCTCCCATTTTTCTTATATAAACCAGTAATAATAAAAATGTTAGGCTTACCTTACAACTCCTGGATACAGGCAGTTTGAAAGACAGAAAATAATGTAGTAATCCACAGACCATACAGGGAGGGAAAGGTAGGAAGTCTGTCAGTGTGCAGCAACAGAGAAGAGGTTTCAATCAGCCTTTTCCCACAGCACCCCCTTGCTTTCATCCCTGCATGAGCTTAAATGTTACAGCTCCAGCATTGCAGTCGGTATAACGGGGTGAATAGGTACTGTGTCCAGAACTGACCACTCTTTCCGAACCTCTGTGGGTACTTTCATACAATCACTCTATTAGGTCCCAGTATGTTTTGGGTGCATGACTTTATTTTAACAACACATACCTCTATGTCCTATCATGCAGTAGGCTCATGAATTTGTTTTAACTTTACAGTCTATGTCCCAATCATGCGGTGGGCTCATGAACTTGGTTAACTTTATTTTTAACTTTTTCTTTCCTTTCTCTCATACATTCATACATTGACAGAAATAAAAACATCTCTCATACTTCTTACCTTTCAATCCTGAGGGCACTGCCCTCGATGCAAGGCGCCTCCTTGTGTTAATTTGTCCTTTACTGTATGTGCACATACATTTACTATACTCATTTACTGTGGGGTCCTCCCACTATTACTTGCACACCTTACAACCACTCAGTCAAACAAAAACACAGTCATGCACTTACATTTGCTAAACTTGTCTAAAACTGTGTCCTATGGAAAACATTGCAAATGTCCTCATCGCTTGTGATTTTCACCTCAGACTTCACATGAACACCTTCCTATACATGATCCACCTGCTTCCAAGGGGTCTTGTTTCTGACCTTGGATGTTTTAAACCTACCCTAGCAACACACTCCTAGCCTGGAGGAGTCAGGCTAACAAATTCCTTTTGTAGTAACTGCAAATTGTACTATTCTCTCATTACATACTAAAAGAATGCAGTTTAAAAGACAGCAATAATGTGGCTTATGTAGCTATATTTTTCCCAGCCCTGCAATTGGATTGCCAACCATCCAGAATTCTTCTGGACTGCCCGGAATTAAGGGACACTGTCCAGAAAAAAACAGAGAATGTCTGTATTGTCCAGAAAAAATGGTGCATATTTTCATTTAGTTTTAAAAAAATTAATTTTTTTTAGGGGCGTTCTTCCTTAAGAACGCCCTTTGTGTCTGGGTGCAGAAGATGAAAACACCTTCTATGTCTGTCTTTCGTGTGTGTGGAAGTTGAATTAGAAAGAAGAAGTTTGGACTGTGTGCTGAAAAGCCCCAGACAAAGGGCAAGCCTGGCTGGCATTTGCTCTGAGTTTTCTCTAATCCAGTCATCACTGCGGCACACGCGACAACTTCTTTTTTCCCCTCAGCTTTAACTGAGGTAAGACTCCTCTGTTTTCTTAGTTACTTTGGCAAAGATTTATGATTTTATTGTATTTCCTTTTCCGGGGCTGAATAATAACCAAGTGTAATTGTAGGTGGTTAAGGTGTTTTAAAAAACACTAAAATAATTGTCACTCATACATTTGTTGATCGGGCTGGTCCAACTGGATATATGTCCATTTTCAACAGAGGCCCGGGGAGAAAAGCTCCACATGAAAAAACATTAAACATTAAAAAAAAACATTAAACAACATTAAACATTAAAAAAGTTACAAATCTAGCTCAGAGAAAAAATAATAGTATCATAATAGTATTTTTACAGTGCCTGCAATAAGCAAAAATAAGAACATCAAAGGGTATTCAAATTGAATAGGAAGTTTTTGAAAAGATTTGTAAGCAAGATAAATGAGAGTACTAGGAACAGAATGCAAACTAGTCAGGGTTAGAGCAGGGGCAGAGCCAGTGAGTTAAGAGGTGAGTTCTGAGTTTGGATTTGAAGCTGGGAAGAGAGGAGATAGCTATGAGGTTGGAAGGAAGGGAGTTCCAGGATTTTCCAATTGTGTTAGAGAACAAGGAGTCACCTGCTAAGTTGTTGGATTTACAGATAGATATTAGAAGTTTGTTAGAAGAGCGTAGGCTTTTGAGATTACAATAAGGACTAATGAGGGTAGTAAGTATAGGGGTGTTGATTGGTTTGTAGAGGATTTTATGGGCTAAGTAGAGCTGGTGAAATAAGATGAGATTTTGCAGCTCAAGCCATCGCAATTGTTTGTTCTAAAGGTGGAGCCAGAGGCAAATCTGGCAATACTGTTGTAGGCAACAGTCAGTTTGGAGAGGTTAGTTTTGGACAAATATGTATAGATGTGGGAGGCGTAAAGGAGGGTAGAAATCAGATGGGTATAGGCAATGGAAGTTCTGGCTAGAGGTGTAAGAAATGATTTAATTTTAAACAGGGAGCCTAGTTTTCTGTTGACTAATTTTATTGTGCTGTTAATGTGAGAGTCAAAGCATAGGTTGTTGTCTATCTCAACTCCGAGGAGCCTGGTGGAGGGGTCAGGAGATATGTAGGTGCCATTACTAGAGAAGACGGAGAAGTTGAGTGGAGAGGATTTTTGGGTGGGGGAGAAAAGTAACAGTTTGGTTTTCTTGGGGGTTTAAGATTAAGCATCTTTTTATGAACCATTTTTCAACATTTTGGAAAGTCTGCTGGGTGATAGAGTGCAGTTCAGAGGGGGATGAGGCAGAACAAATCAAAGTAGAATCATCAGCATATTGTATACAGGTAGCAGAGGACAAACTAGTATGTAGATCAGTAATGAAAATTGAGAACAGAAGGGGGCCAAGAATTGATCCTTGGGGGACTCCAAGGGTAATAGGTAGGAGGTTGGATAAGCTGTTTTTCCAGCGCACTGCCTGTTGTCTGTTATGAAGATATGATTTGAACCATTTTATTGCACCAAAGTCAAGAGCAAAAGTTTTAAGTAAGTTTAACAGTATCTGGTGGTTGACCATATCAAAGGCTTTGGATAGGTCAATAAAGAGGGCAGAGGTAAGTATGTTAGTGTTCCGGTTTTTGTTGATGCAGTCAGTAAAGGAAAGGAGGGCTGAGGTGGTGCTGTGGTAAGGCCTGAAGCCATGTTGACAGTCAGCTAGTAGGTTGTGATTTAACAGGTGTTTAAGAAGTTGTTTTTGGATGCATTTCTCCATGATTTTAGCTAAGGGGGAGAGTAAGGCTATGGGATGGTAGTTTGAGAGTTCTGTAGAGATCCCACCTTTATGCAGGGGAATGATATGTGAAATTTTCCAAAGTGTAGGAATACAGCCTTCAACAATGTTTCTGTTAATCAGAATGGAAATGGGATAGGCTAATGGACTGGCTGCGATTTTTAGATACTGAGCTGGTAGAAGGTCAGCAGAAGGAGAGGAGGTTTTAAGTTTGTGGAGAAGAGAACAGATAAGTGAAGTGGGTACAGGTTGCAGTTGAAAAGTGGGAATGGAAGTGTTAGAGGAGGAGAACTGAGAGGAGATATTTGGGGCTAGTTGGTTAGCTACAGACTGTACAGTTTCAGCAAATAAAGTATTGAAGGTAACAGCAGTTTGTTTTGGGTTATTTTGAGAAGTGCCTAAGGGGCATGGGGTGTCATTGTGGCCAGGCTTTAAGAGAGAGTTTATGCCTGCCCAGAACTTTTGTGGATTTTGTTGGTTAGCTTGTTGTAAATGGCAGTAGTAGTTTCTTTTATCTAGTAGTACAACTTTTTTAGTGGAGTTAGGATGTTATAGGATAACATAATGTTTGAGTTTCTTTGCTTTTGAGCTCTTTTTTGCTACCGTTACTATAGTCGTATGTGGCTCAGACAAGTGTCTTTTTCTTGTGTGCTAAACCAGCATGTTCCCATTTATCTCCTCTGTATTAATCCACCACTTTTTTGTTACTTTATTAATTCAATAGTTTGAGCCAACGTTATTTGAATTTTCTTTCCGGGGAGGGTATCTGATGCTAAGCTAGTGTGCTTCCTCACCCTGAACATGACTTGCAAGGTCGTTAGTCCTGGCAGCACTCAGACTTTCATGCATGTGCTCCAGATATCTCGTCTTGTACTCCCTCTCAGTTCTATTTTTCTTTTGCAGTACCTTTGGTCTGGGAATCTGCATTTAACCACTGAGTCCACTTTCTGAAAGGCTGTCTGGCACTAGTGCTGCTATGGGTATACAGATATCCTGCTTCAGAGATCAGAAACTCACTGTGCTTGCCCTAACAGCTTAATTGTGAAATATCATCTCATCGCTGGCCAATACAAAATCAGAAGAATTCACAGTGTGTTCTGTTAGTGGTAGTAATACATACAGTAGCAACTCCAGACTGTAACACCAGCCAAAGATACTTGAGTGGGGCAGGGTCTTATCCACGTCATGTGTATTGCATAGCTGTTTATCAGGCAATTATTCTAGTAGAAATAAAAAAACATGAAATAGTGGTCAAAACCTTACCTAGCATTACATTCTGGAACTTGCAGCTGAGGCAATTAACTTGTGGTCTTACAGAAAGTGCTCCTGTAGTTTAAGGAAATGTTATGATTTTATTGACTTGGCTGTTTTATCTATTCCCCAATGTGGCTTGGGTGTGGTTCAGAATTCCTGTCATTTGTCAAATCCATTTGCCAAGTTTAGTTTATTTAGTAAATTATGTCCTTAGATAAAAATCTTAGTGGTAGCTGGCAACAGGAATGAGGATTTTAGTATCTGCTGAGAACAGTCTTATTTCTGTAATTGTGTACAAATTCATAGAGCAGATGCATCAAAACTTTCTGCAAGAAACAGGTCTCAAAAACATGGGGATGTGCTTCTTACTCTCCATCTTTCCCTCTGCAATTTACATGAGGCAGTGCTACATCATGTTTACTGTATATATAATTTAATTATTATGTATTATAATTTAATACAGTTAGGAAGGTGAATTATATAACTTTCGCATGGCCCTAAAAATGTGTGCAAGGGGCCTATGATTTAAGAAAGCCCAAAGATAATCTTAATCCACCACTGGCCAGATGCATTTTCTTTAAATGTAGGTTTCAATGAAGGCAAGTTTTAAAGACAAAGTAGTATTAAAGCTATGTTTGTTTTCATTGCGACAGTACTGCTTTGTTTAGCAAATGTCTGTGAGTGTTTGTGCTGTAAAATTTGAAATAAACGTTTTACATTAAATCCAAATATCTGTAATCATTGTAGACGTAAAGGAGAAAGCAGTATGCACACAAAGTTTTGAATAGTATTTATAGCAACTGGGAAGAAATGGAGATAGCCAAGTAATGGGACACTGGAATGGCTGCGTGGGGGGTGGGCTACCAAAATTACATGCATTTTGCTTTTACGTACATGTCCAGAATTTTTGACATGAAAAATTGGCAACCCTACCCTGCATTCAAATTATATTTGCTTTTTAACAATCATATTACAGCATCATTAATAAACTGAAATGAATATACATTTTAATAAGCTGGTCTTGTCCCATAACACACCCTAGTAAAACAAGACACACCCTTGTAAAACAAAATAAAGTATCATTTTAGTTCTACATATAATGTAATCAGTAAACTTTTACAACCCAAGACCACACCATTATATTAACTTAGGATGAAATACATTTTTCTTCATTTGTTGTACTGTAAAATCCAAATTTCTTAAAACTAAAAAGTACTTATTTAATGTATTTTAACACATACAACATTCACTGAAAAGACTCTCCCCACATTCAAAATACCCTTGACTGCACACTTGACAAAACTGATTTACAATATAGCATGCAGTTTATCTAATGAAATGTTTTATACAAATACTAATAAGGACAAAATTGTTTAACTTACAGTTATCTCTCCCCCTTAGTGTCCTTCTAAACATTAAATACGTAATGTGGGGTATATGCTTTACAGTGCAACCACATTTTAACAAAGTCAACAAAAGTCCAGTCTTTTCTCAGCCACCTTTATTTGTAAAGCCATATTTAACAAATGTGATTGATGGTTTATGTTCTCACATTTATTCATTGATTTCAGTGTTGCTGGTCTTCTTCCTGAACATCTCTATCTTCTAACACCAGACTCTGTTTCAAGTCCAATGTATTTCTGATTCTTCTAGTCAATCTCTGTGCTTTTTTCTATCTTTCAAGCATTTTCCTTTGAAATATCGGAAAAGGTTTCACTAGCAAAGTCTGTGAGCTTTATCGACAGATGAATGAGCAGTAGCGTCCCCCTATTCTTACTGGTTCACTTTTTGTTAAACTATTTCCTTCTTGGCCTATTCTGCATCAAAAAATGTATTTGATTGTCCAAGAAAAATACTCTGAAATCAAGTGGATACAGCAGCTTAAATCTTTCACTTGCCTTTCAACATTCCCTGATTGATGAGATAAATTTGCTTCTCTTCTGCATTGTGTATAGTAAATAATTATTTTCCACAAACCTGTGCCATCTCCAGTTTTTAATACCTTTCTGCCAGTTTTGTCAGGATCAACTCTTTCTGCTACTATGATTGCAACTTTACTAATATAGGCATCTGCTGTTTTTTAATACCCAGGTTTGGAGCATACATTTGATGTGTCCTTTCAATTAACAAATCCTGCTGTGGAATATCAGGGTCAGTTACTTATGCGCTTTTATAAAATTAATACAGTCTGTTCCTTCCAGTTTCTCTGACATAGCAGAAAATCTCATGTTTTCCTTCTCATAAGAATAGCTTGTAAAGTTTTTAATGGCAGTTACACCTCTCAATGCATTCTTCAGCAGGGAATCCAAGAAATCCCCAGCTAGCACCCTCTTTCTCTATCTTTACAAGTTCCTGGAAGGATTTTTTTTACTTCAGATTAACATTCTGGAAGATACTTTGTCTCAACTTACATACTACTAGTGGCATGGGTCCTAGTTAAGGTGATTTCTTTTAACCTACATTACCATCTTGAAGGACCATTAATGCAAACATACTTTCATGTTTAATTTTTGATCAGTGTCACACATTTCTTTTAAATATTACACATTTACTAAACGTCCAAGTCGAAAATTGCTTTTAAATATTATGGACATGTGTGTATGTATATTTTTTAAGCCACTAGAAATTTTTTCTTTTAAAGAATTGCTTACGTTTTTTTTCTTGACTCGATACAGATTAGCTCAGTTTTTCTTGTGAAATGTCACACATTTATTTTAAATATTACACATTTACTAAACGTCCAAGTAGAAAATTGCTTTTAAATATTATGGACATGTGTGTATGTACATTTTTTAAGCCACTAGAAATGTTTTCCTTTAAAGAAATGCTTACATTTTTTTTCTTGACTCGATACGGATTAGCTCAGTTTTTCTTGTGAAACAGTAGCTACATTTTTCAGATTACAGTTGTTACATATCGACCATCCCACTTTAAAAAATAAACAAAATTGAAATGTGAACCCTGTCAAACAAATGCTACAATTTTGTCCTTCAGTCTCATCAGACAGAATCTCTTGCTGATCATCCTACCATAAAGAAAATAAAAGATGTCACAAAAGCAGGAAAATTACAGAAAAAATTAATATTAAGACTAAAAGAACTGGTGCTGAAACTTGACAAATCTTATCCATTGAATCCAGAACAATGTGAACATTTCTGAATGATGGCAGTATTACAGTCATCAAAAAGGGAATCATGACCATGTAGGGAAATTACTGAGGTACTGCATTATTGTCCATAGCAGGGAAACTTTTTGCCTCTATTCTTCTAAGTAATTATACTTCAGTGAAAAAAAATACTACCAACATAGATCTGTGGATTCAGACATGGCATAAATCACAATAAACTGTCACTATCCCCCTCCTAAATATGGGAATTTCTCCCACTAAAGATATGATAATGTTCATCCTTCCATAGCCACCTTAAAACATCATCACAAATCCTCTTATAAGTGATTTGTAATAAGTATCATAACTTTACCCCATTACCCTCCCCTTGCTCACATTTCTTCATACTATGCTATACTGTTATTCTACCCATGAAGTCATTTATGCCAGATTTCTCTACCTTCCACCAAAAATCCATGTATACTGTATATTTTTTAAATAGTTATTTAACTTATTTACAGTTTAAATGCTGACAGTTTTTCCAGCTGCACTGCTGATAAAGTACATGTTAACATTCCTTGCTGTTCTTTGCTTTTGCTTGTATCCATTTGACAATGTCAACATTTTTTTTTATCTTCTGGCTAATGTATTCTGTCAGGGCTTTGTCTAAAATGGTCTATATGGATCAGTGTTGTACCCCAGTTAACAAATGAAAGTAAAATAACTTCATTACTTGACAAATACAAGAAAAATACTTGGAACAACATCATGACCTCGCCTACCTTAAAAAGGTCAATATTCCACTTCTTAAATCTTTTGTCCCACCCTCTTTAATATCTCTATCACTGACTGCTACACCTCTGTAGGTCCAGCCTCTCTCATATGATATGCTTAGGATTCCACATATATATGTGCATCTAATAACTTGCATCATCTCCTCCATATTATGCAACAAGCGTATTCCTCTGTTAAGAAATGGCTCCATAATGCCCAGCTATGACTCAGTCCTAAAAAAAAAAATGAAGTTACTGCTATTTTTTCCCAAATCATAAATACCCGATAAAGCAAATTTCAAAAGCTTTTCACCAAATAAAACTGAAATGAAGTAATCTCCCATATAAAATGTCTTGGACTGATTATAGAAGATAATCTTAAATTTGACCTGCATGGTCAAAATTACAAAAAAAAAAAAAAAAAAAAAAAAAATGACACCAAAAATTAGAAATGCTCTATAGACATAAAAGCTTCCTAAGCAACACCACCACTCTTGCCACTACCTACCTTTTCCCATCTATCATATGTGGTGCACCCTTCTTAACCAACCTTCAGGCTACAATAAAATAGCATGCCTCCAGCTTATTTTTGAAGTTGCAAAATTTGCCAACAATAAACAATACCTCATCTACCGCTGTATTACCTTTAAGGCTTTGAATTGGCTTGAACTATCTTACTACTAAGAATACATACAGCTTGTCTCCACATACATTATTCACAAAGTCCATGACTGCCCTGATTTTACTCCTATTCTCTATTCCTATCACCCTAATAGACCACTTCCATCTAATAAGCAGCATCTTCTCACATATATAAACCCACAAAACCTATGGCCAAAGTCTCTACTCACACTCTGTTGCTAAAAAATGGAATTCTTTCTTTCTGCAAATCAGATCTCTCTCTATCTCCTCCAACCTCAAACAACTACTACAAAACTACATAAACAAGACTTGGTTCTGCTCTTGCACTACTTGAGGCTGAATTAGTCCCTCCCTCCCTCCTTCCACCTCCAGTACATTTTGACTATATTTGGAGAAAATGAATTAGTAAAATCTATTTCTTAAAGGACAAATATTTTTGCCTATGCTATATTATCTAGCCATCTCTGTTCCAGAGAGTGTACTCTGTTTAATGTCATCTCTATGAACTGCAACCTGTGAATATGTTAACTATTGACAAGGTTCTTTTTCAAGTTGTAATATCTGTCCAAGTATTTGTAATACGTATGTAGAGGTTCACACTGTATGAAATTAAGTAAAAATTTTACTTGGGTTAATATTCTTTTGCATTAGGCTTTGTAATAACTTTAACTGTAAATATATTACATCAATGTGGACCCTCCACTGAAACAGGGATATTATCCCAGTTGAACTTTCCCAGTAAACAAATGTCAAATACAATAAAAATAAACAATAAATGATGAAGGTAACAAGCAACAGGATTTGGCTGCCCTTACTAACTACATAAAACTGCTAATCTTTGCTAAGATTGTTCAAAAGAAGACCTGTTTTGCAGGGTCCACTGGCACAGTGTGGCCCTGAACACAGCACAGACAAAAGAAGGATTCCAGTACTGGACTTGGCACCTAAGACACTAGGCAGGAGGGCATAAGACTGAGCAGCTAATGGCCAGCTCTCATATCTTAGTGGAGGAAGTAAGGTTTTCACTATTAAATAATGTTCTGGAGACAATAAAGTTAACCCATGGTACAGAGTGTGATGGCTGAGCCTGAATGAAAAAAGCACACTGTTCAACAGCAGTGTATATGTAGAAAGCACCGGTGGGGCTAGTGTTTACTCTTATATGTTGAATGTGCAGTAAATTCAGTCTGGGAAGTAGAAACAAAACAAAAAACAATCTTCAGTATCTACACAGGATGACACCACTGTGCATTACGGTCCTCTGCTCTGCTAGCTAGCAATAAATGCAGTTATTGAAATGTTATTCTCTCCTAAAAGTAAGGGACCCATGGGGTGATTAAGAGTGCTACAGCAATCTAGCAAATAGCACAAAGGATAAATTGGAGTTCCTGGTCAAGCTAGTGAAGGGAAATGTAAATATCTAAACTACATCTTGGAGATGGCCATAGTTTATGGAGTAAGTTGGACTTCTGGGCTACAATGGCAGAGAGATCACTGGTAGATGATCAGAGTAACTTTACATCTTAGATAGGCCCTGATGCCTCAAGAAGTCAACCTCAGCTGTGACTCTCCACTAAACCCAGGGAGTAAGGAATTCTATGAGGAGTAGTGTTTGGAGTCTGCCAGCTGTCACTGCTGCAGTGGGCCATTAACTCTGAAAAGTACTGCAAGGCTCCTGGTCTCCAACAGAGGGGTCCCAAGCATCACGTCTCCCCACCCCAGACAGGGCAGACTGCCATTGCTCACTTCATTTTCTCACTTCTGGCCAGTCCTACCAACAAACCATTCCCAAAATCATTTGACAGCAGCACAGACTAATGATCTGGAATCTGTGCAATCAGGCCAACGTAAGTTAAATAGTATATTTTTGGAACACTGCCTTTTCTGCTGCTCTGAAAACTGGGCTGCTAGAAGATGAATAAGGAATATGGCATACATAAGTTCAGAGATCTAAAATAGCTTACTTCTTCCCACACAATTGAAAGATAGTGCTAATTCTACTCATTCCCCCACATTATGCATTATGGCTCTTTAGCAAACAAATACAAGATGATCAGAATGCTCCATCTCTGCAAGGCTGTGTGAAGCCTTCATTTTTTTCCAAGTGTATCTGTGGCTTTGCTTCAGGTAGTCACCTTTCCTTCCATCTTGCAAAAACACGGTGTCCGACAAACTACACTAATCTCTAAACTGCAGCTATATGACAGAAAAGGGTTTGAGAAGGGCTAGTTTACTTCTTCAGGTAAACAAAGAAATAAAAATAAAAAGGTGGAGGAATCACAAGATATGATTGATTTGAAATGACTGCAAACAAAGAGAGATTTGTTGTGGGAAAATAATGATTGCCTTCCCTCAGGCAAAGTGCACTACTGCAAGAATGGACTCCGTACAGCAAATTGAAATAAAAAAATCCAAACTGCAGCTAATAGTTGCTTATATAATGTAATCAAATGCAGGGGTGAAGCCTCTGCATGAGGGAAGTGACTCTCAGAGAAAATAAGCACTTGTCAAATCTATGTAAATGCAGTTTTGCTCTGCTTCTTTCCCAACAACAGCATCTCCTCTCCTGTCCTTCTCACTCATGCCCTAGACTATATGCAGAAAGTACAGCTGTGTAAAATCTTACATAACAGCAGATGTCCTTTTCTTTACATAAGGGATCTCCTACCAAGGATAGCCCAATGTCCAGCCAGAATACCAAAGCCTTTAGATCTTATAGGTGCCGTACATCACACACATGTTCCCTGCGCAAGGCATAGCGCTTAAAGATGATGTATGGACACAAACACTCAGAAATGATTTGCCCCAGGAGGAAAAGAATACCCTCAGGGACAAAAAGACATGTACATCCAGAAGGAAAAAGGAAGTAAGGGCCCCCCTCGGCCAGGAGGGCAACAAAAGTGCTAGGAAAGAGGGAGGAGGGAGGGACTGAATACCGTAGCAGTTACTGTTGCAGTATTCTTTACATAAGGAAGAGTACAAGAGCTAAGAAGAAGCATGGGAAGAGAAAGAGGCAGAAGAGTCCTGCACAAACCCATGCAGAATATCCCTGGCCCTAGAAATAGCATCCAATTTATGTTTAGTGAAAGAATGACAAACATTTTTTTTTAGTGTCTCGGTGCTATTTTTCTGCTGTGTTAAACATTCTCTAGTGTTAACTGCAGAAACTGGGGTAGCTAGTAGCTGTAGCATAGTCCAGATATATATTTACTGCATCTGGATTTGTTTGTACTGGCTGTTTGTTTTAAGCACATTTTCCAGGCCATCTTTGATTGGAAAGAGCACTTCTGCACTCTAGTGAGTGTGTGATGATTGAAACCTGTCTGGTGAAGGGTGGTTGGGCTCGGGCTTCGAGTAAGCATCCTCATTGGTCCTTTTAAACCTTTTTTTTCAAGTTTTTACCTTCTGGTATTTAAGGCCTTAGTTTGAAAGTACAGTTTTGTACCTACCATAAATGTAGATGTTCGAGTGCTAATACAGCTGCAGTCATAACAGATGGGTTTTCCTGCCGTCAGGCGGGTCCTCGGTTGGCCGAATTCCAAAGTCTAGGTCCGGCGTCGGATGTTGGCACTTCTTCCCTGACGTCAGTGCGGCAGGGGTATAAAAGAACCAGCCGACGCCATTTTCTTCAGTTTTTCTTGCCCCAGATGTCAGGTGCCCCCAGAAGGAAGGCAACACATAAATTTATATAATAATGCAAATGCAATATAATCAAAAAACAGTAGTTGCAAGCAAATACACCATAAAAAAATACCCCAATGAGGTTGTATGAGGAGGTGTTAGCCATTAGGCCTGTCCCAAGAGGGGAAGGAGGGAGGGAAACCTGGACTGCAGCTGTATTAGCACTCGAACATCTACATTTATGGTAGGTACAAAACTGTACTATGTTCATCATGCATACAGCTGCAGTCATAACAGATGGGTAGAATCCCAAAGCTAATAAAGGGATGGTAGGCACTAAGTGGAACTAGGAGGAGCCAGGATGCCCTGCAAGACTGCAGTGGCAAAGCCCGCTCTAGTTTTGGAGTATAATGGTAGGTGATAGTGCTTGGAGAAAGTATGTACAGAACTCCAAGTAGCTGCTTCCAAAATATCTTTGGTAGGAACCCCCCTGAGGAAAGCTGCAGAGGTAGCTGTGGCCCTTGTGGAGTGAGATCTGATGCATATAGGTACAGTTTTACCATGAAAGGAGTAACAAAAGCATATGCAGTGGGCTATCCATTTTGAGATTGTCTGTTTGGAAATAGGCTTCCCTTGAGCACTTGCAGCATAGGACACAAAGAGTTGCTCTGATTTTCTGAAAGGCTTTGTTCTGTCCAAATAATAACGGAGCTGTCTGTGAATGTCCGAGGAATGTAGTAGTCTCTCCCCTTTGTTTCGTGGATTAGGGTAAAAGGTAGGTAAGTGGATAGCCTGATTCAAGGCTACCCTGGATACTACCTTTGGCATAAATGAAGGATTGGTTCATAAGGAAACTCTGTCCTGATGGAAAATGATGAAAGGCTGCACAGCCATGAGGGCTTGTAGTTCCAAAACCCTGCGTGCTGAGGTGATAGCTAGAAGGAAGGCTGTTTTCCATGACAAATATTGCAGATCTGTTGAAGCAGCTGGCTCAAAAGGAGGCAGGGTTAGTTTTTCCTAGAATGAAATTGAGGTCCCAAGCAGGTACTGGTTGCTTCCTTGGGGGTTTTATATTCTTAGCCCCTCTGAGGAACTGTCTTAAGAGGGGGTGAGAGAATAAGGGTGGATCAGTGTTGTATTCTGCAGAAATGGCTGAGGCATGGATTTTGATGGAGGAGAATGAAAGTCCACTGCTGAGCAGCTCGGCTAGGTACTGTAATATTTGAGGTAAATTCAGTATTCCTGGATTCTGACCCTTTTTCTGATTCCAGGCACAAAACCGTTTCCATTTTGCGGAGTAGGCTTTTCTAGTAGAAGGCCTTCTGGCCTCCAAAATGACATCCTGCACCTCCTTGGAGAGAAGGGTCTGCTGTGAATTTAAGGAACCCTCCATGCGGCTAGATTGAGTGTTTTCAGCTGATTGTGAAGGGTTTTGAAGTTGTGCTGAGTCAGTAGAAGAGGCATTAGAGGCAGGATCCATGGTGGGGAATGCGTCAGGCTCCACAGGAGTGGGTACCAGTGTTGTCTTGGCCAGTCTGGAGCAATGAGAATCATCTTTGGTCTGTCTGCTCTGGCTTTTAATAGAACTTTGGGCAGCAGTGGAAGAGGAGGAAAGGCATAAACCGTCATTGTTGTCCAACTGAAAGAGAGTGCGTCCACTTTCCAGGCCTGTGGATGAAAGGTCCTTGAGCAGAATTTTGTCAATTGGTAATTTCTGTGGGTGGCAAAGAGATCTATGTCTGGCCTTCCCCATGTTTGAATTATCATTGTAAAAACTTGAGGATGCAACTTCCATTTGTGTGGATCTGTCATATTTCTGCTCAGGTTGTCTGCCAGCGTGTTTTCCTTGCCTGGCAGGAACTGTGCTTGAAGTTGGATTTGTAATTCCAGAGCCATGTTCCAAAGAGACATGGCTGCCTGCATAGGGGGTATGAATGGGTTCCTCCCTGTTTGTTTATGTACTACATCACTGTGGTGTTGTCTGTCCTTATCAATAGCTGGCCTGGATGCAGTAGGTCTTTGAAAGCCATAATAGCATTTATTACTGCTAGCATTTCCTTTTGATTGATGTGTAGGTGCTTTTCTTTTTGTGACCATTTTCCCTGAATGCACCGATCTGTCATGTGCGCCCCCCAGGTGTAGTCCGAGGCGTCTGTTGTGATGACTTGATTTGCTTGAGGCTTGCAGAATGGGAGACCTATGTTTCTTTGGCATGCTTGAGCCCACCACAGAAATTCCTTTTGAAGATATGGGATCAGTGGTATGATTGTTTCCAAACTGTGGCTGTGTTGAGACCATAAGTTTTTTAGGTACCACTGAAGTTTCCTCATATGCAGCTTTGCACATGGGATTAGCAGGATGCAAGATGCCATGAATCCCAGAGCCTGCAGGATTTTCCTTGCAGTCAGCCTGGTGAAGGTTGGCAGTTTTCTGAAGTATTGAGTTAATTGCCCTTGTTTCTCTGGCATGAGGTAGGCCATCTGGGTGTTTGTATCCAAGCTGGCACCCAGGAAAATTATTGTTTGAGAGGGTATTAGTCTTGACTTCTTTTTGTTGACTGTGTATCCCAGAGATTTCAACAACATTATTACAAATGCCAGGTGTTTCAGAAGAGTGTGTTTGCTGTCCGCTTGGATCAGGCAGTCGTCCAAATATGGGTATATTTGTATCCCTTGAAGTCTGCAGAAGGCAATTGCTGATGCCATGCATTTCGTGAACACTCTGGGCGCAGTAGATAAGCCAAAGGGCAATGCAGAAAATTGATAATGGGATGAACCTGCAAGAAATCTGAGGTATCTTCTGCACTCTTGTCTGATTGGGACAATCAGGTATGCCTCCTTGAGGTCCAATGTTACCAGCCAAGACTCCTTGCCCAGCATGGGAAGAAGCTGCTGTAATGTGAGCATCTTGAACTTTGGTACGGGTAAACATGTGTTTAGGATGGATAGGTCCAAAATAGGTCTCCAATCTTTGCCCTTCCTTGGTACCAGGAATAGTCTGGAATAAAAACCTTGACCCTGTTCTTGTGCAGGTACCTTTTGAATAGCTTTCATGTCCATGAGATCTGAAATTTGTTTTTGTGCCTCTGCCCTTTGATTGGGTGGCAGGTTTGGCATGCCTCTCATTTTTGGAAGGGTGTGAAAGTGGAATCTGTAGCCTCTGTCTATAATGTCCAGGATCCATTTGTCTTTTGTGACAATATGCCAATTTTTCGAAAATAATGCCAGTTTTCCACCTAAAGGTGCTGCCATTTGAGCCTTGCTTGGCATGCAAAGGGGAAAGTCATTGGGTCTGCTTTCTGAATGGCTGTGAACTATCCTCACCCCCTCTTGGTGTAGGTGTTTGCCATTGTCTGCCTCTAAATGATCCTTGAGATTGCCCTCTACCCCTCGAACGCCTGTATCTACCTCTTTGAGGTCTGTCCGTGGCTGGAAAGGACCAATTTTTTGAAGGCCAATTTCTACTGAAGCGTGGGGGTTGTACCTGTAGGAAATCTTTCACTGTTTGCATTGATTTTGCCTTTTCCTCCATTTTCTTTAATACCTCCTCAGCTTTAACACCAAACAATACATCTTTTTGAAGAGGTGCATCTAGTAATTTAGCTTTGACATGATCTGGTAAGGTTTGCTCTTTGAGCCAAGCATGTCTACGTATGACTGATCCTGTAACAGCAGCTCTACATGAGGCCTCTAAAGCATCAAAACCACATTGCAAGGTATGTTTACCCACTTGCTCTGCACTATGCAACAAATCCTGCAACTCTTTCAAGTCTGGTTGTTCAGGTTGTGACATTTTGCTTTTCAACTGAGATAACAAAAACTGTTGATACTTTAACATATGGGACTGACAGTTTAATGCCCTCATGGTTAAGGTGGCTGAGGTGTATACCTTTTTTCCCCCACCTTTCTAAAGCTCTGGAATCCCTCTCTGAAGGTAATGGATTTTTGGCAGTGAAGGCCTTAATTCCCTTGGGACCCTGTGAAATAGTTTCTGGGTCAGCCGCATGGTTTTTGTATAGGAATTGGTGTGAATCAGGAACCCAGTAATACCTGTCAGGCTTGACTGGAGCTGGAGGTAAAGAATCTGGGTTAAGGCTGGCCTCTGAATACACATCATCTAGTATGTCTAAGACAGGAGGTATAGCCAGAGGCCTGTTCTGAGGGAGCAAGAGGAAATCCCTGAGCCTTTTCTTGGAGTCCGAGTACTCTTGGCCTTCCCAGTGGAAGTGTTCCCTCAAGGTATGCAAGGTTTCCCCAAAAGAGTAATCCTCAGGGGGGGAGACAGAGGGAATGGACTCCTCTGCATCAGAATCTTCAAAAGGGGAATAAGAATGTTTCTGGTCCTCAGAATGTTCTGAGGTAATGGAGGCCTGGTCCGAGGAAGGGTATTCTTCCTCTACTCTGGGCCTTTTGTCCGAGGGGGGTTGAGAACCCCTGATAAGATTAATCAAATCCTCAGCCATTTTGAGCATCTGCTTTTTAGGCATGGGGCCTTGGGAGGGGCCCTGTGGAGCTATTCTTTTAGAATGCATGGCTGCTTTAGATTTAGTGTAAGCCTTAATGGAAAAAGAAGATGAAGGCCTGAAGACACCTTGAGAGGTGGCAGGCCTGTCTGAACTCTGAGTTTCCCCACCAAGAGTGGCTTCAGTATCTGTAGTCGGGGTGTGGGCCGAAGAGCCTGCGACCTCGGGCACAGAAGACACCGCTAATGAAGTGTCATCGGTAGTCAGGGGCTGCGTAGGTGCCTTGCTGAGAACCGGAGCGCCTGTAGTCGGCTTTAGCGTGGTGTCGGTAGAAGTCGCGGACCTCGTATGTCGGTCCTTATCTTTGCATCGTTTACTCAAAACTGGAGTCGGAGTATCTGACGACATGTTATAATTAAACTTTTTGCCAAAATAGTGTTGGGCGAACTCTGCCCGACGCTTAATAGTGCGTCTGTTGAATGTAGCACAAAAACGACAGGCCGAGACGTCGTGGTCTGGGCCTTAGCAAGGAATACAGAGGGAATGGAAATCCTTAAGCGGTATTTGCTTCCCACATGAAATGCAATTATTAACTTTGTCTGACATCGGTCTGAGGCAAGAAAAGTTTCCCCAACGGGGTACTTAACTTTCAAGAAGTCTTCAGTTGAAAAATATTTGTAATCTCAGGAGCTGGTCGACCGGCACTTGCGAACTGCTTCTGCTTCGGGCACTGCGCGGCAAGAAAGACTGAAGAAAATGGCGTCAGCTGGTTCTTTTATACCCCTGTCGCACTGACGTCAGGGAAGAAGCGACGACATCCAATGCCGGACCTAGACTTTGGAATTCGGCCGACCGAGGACTCACCTGATGGTAGGAAAACCCATCTGTTATGACTGCAGCTGTATGCACAATGAACATCAGGTTTCTGCTTGTTTGCATGTCACACACTGCCAT
Organism: Protopterus annectens; assembly: GCF_019279795.1. Taxonomy (NCBI): domain Eukaryota; kingdom Metazoa; phylum Chordata; order Ceratodontiformes; family Protopteridae; genus Protopterus; species Protopterus annectens. The sequence continues at coordinate 37,942,085 of NC_056744.1, read as the reverse complement.
GTAATTGTGCCCATAGCCTGACAGATAAATTTGAAAATGTTCCCCTTAGATACAGATGTAGCACATTAGTATAGTCCTCATCCTTAGTATTTCTCTGGTCCAAGAATACTGCTAATGAGCTGTTACCTATAAAACCACTAGCAAAAAAAAAAAAAAAAAAAAAACTCTGGCAGAAATATCCATCAACTGAGCACCTCCTTGATCAGTCCTGAAAAGCACCATCCCCTTTGTGATAATAGTTCTTCAAACTAGCATTACAGACAGTTGGACTACCCTTGTTTCTCCTGCCAATCTTGTTGACTTGGGGTCTCCTAAGACAGTGAAGCAATGCATCATGTACACGGACAGCCCTCTACCAATAACTCACTCTAGTACAGTGTGCAAGAGATCTATCTACACCAAGAATTTTGAATCTCCATTCACTAACACTCAAAACAATAACACATCAAAGAGGATGTCAACTCACCCACCACTACTCATGCATATAGTAACACTACTCATGCACATAGTTCTCTCAAAAAACTTTCTGAAACACCAGAGACCTCCAAATCAAAAGACTTCCTCAACTAACACAGTTCCCACAGCACCTACAACACAGTAACACCAGTGTCTCACCTACCAAGCCTGTAGGGAATAACACTCCAAAACAAAATTTTCTTGTCATTGGAGACTCCATGGTGTGACACATAGATGTCCTGCTCTCCAGGTTGGACAAGGAGAAATTCACAGTCATCTGCCTGTCCGGTGCCAGCATTCATCAGATCATGCATGCACTCAGGTCTCTCAGCAGCAAGTACCATTACGATGCTGTCATAGTTCATGTTGGAGTGAACGACCTGAGACATACCTCACTGGATTATATGAAAAGAGACATGATTGAGCTCTCAGAGTTATGTGTCCTAGGCAGGTATGTCCCTAGCCTTGAGCAGCATATTACTCTCACCTAGAATGATGTCACAGTATAAACAAAAAATGATTGCTTTCAATAACTGGCCTAGGTTTTGGTGTCATTTAAAGGAGATCCAGTTTCTGTCAGTCTGGGAAGTCATGGTCAACAAACCTTGCTGCTTTGTCAGATATGGTTTCCATCTGGCACCACTAGGTTGGCTGCTGGCAAAGGCTCTTGCCTTCCCCTTACTGCCTTTTTTAGGCAAGGTCTAGAAAACAAACTTACAGACATGAAATTTGCCAATCCTAACAAAATAAGGGTAATGCTGCTAAACGCTAAGAGCTTAAACCAAAAACTGTACACCCTGGGAGCACTTCTATCACCGGAAGATTTAGATGTCTGTACAGTCACAGAAACCTAGTTCAAGGTCTGAGAGAGTACACCAGACTTACAGGGCTACAATGCCTTCCACACCTTCAGACTGCAAAACTGCATGTGAGAACCAAAGGAGGCGATGGTTCTATTAATATTAGAGATAAACTCACCTCCCGTCTAGTTAGACTGGACAACTCCATGGAGTTACTCCAAGTTCAGATTACTGTGGGCAAGACTCCCATTTAAGTCATAGCCAGTTATAGATCCCCTCCATGGGTCATGACATGCATGAAGCTTACTTGACCAAACTGGAGTCAATCCAAATATTCCCAAACACTCTGGTTATGGTGGATTTCAATTATCCCACTATCAACTGGGAAATCTACTCTAGCCCTAACTCACTAGTGCAAAATTTCATGGACTTTAGCAAAAATCCCCTGGAACAAACTGTTCATACCCCAAGAGGAGGAACAAACATACTAGATCTGGTCCTCACTAACATGACAAACAGATGCACTGCCGCAACTGTCAGACCCTCATTAGTTAAACCTGACCACAAATCAGTCACCTTCAACCTGCCACTAACACCAGAACTCACAAAGGGCGAAGTCAGACTAAAAAACTTCACCAAGGCAAAGTATACCCTTCTAGGGGAAGGTATAAATGCATTCCAAGCCCCGCGCCCAGCTGGAAGTATTAACTACACTGAAGTTTACACTAAAGCCCTGTACAATCACTTGCATAAGTGTACAGACTCGGCAGTACCAGAAAGAATCAAAGCCAGAGCCCAAAGTTAAAACAAGCCTCCATGGTGGACATCTAGCATCAATGAACTTTACAGGAAACACAAAAAGTTGCTGTCCAAGACAACAAAGGCAAGGCCCCAATTATGGAAAAGCACCCTCTTTGGCCACAACAGGCAAATAAGACAACGTCAAATCCACCAAGGGCATTTTTGAGAAAAACTTAGCAAGCTCAACCAAGGATAACTATAAGGCCTTTGACACCTATGTACGTAACCTAAAAGGTAGGACCCAAGCATGTGCTGAACTAGTGACTAATGGTATCACACACACTGAGCCACAGAGATAATAAACCTGCTAGAGGATAGGTTTGGCAAAAATTTCACTCCCTTATCCCCTCCAAGATTATCACAACCTTGCCCCAAACTTTCTCCCCCCACCCTACATATCTAAAGAGTAAGTCATTAAAACTTTGTCCAAGGCAAAAAAAAAAAAAAAAAAAACAGCCTTTATGAGACCAGATAGCATTCCCGACTGTCTCCTAAATAAGCTAAAACATGAACTAGCATTGCCACTAAGTACACTTTTCAATCACAGCCTAACCACAGGCTTTGTTCCTTTGGAATGGAGAACAACAACAGTTATTTCCCTCCACAAAGGTGGCCTAGCAACAGACCCGGGTAATTACAGACTTACAAGTCTGACCAGCCTCATCTGTAAGGTCATGGAGCATATCATTATGGACCTCAAAGACATAGACAACTTCCAAACCCTGGATCCAACCCAATTCGGCTTTGTCAACGGCAGATCCTGCCTGTTAAATCTGGTGGATTTCTTTGAAAATTTGACCAGGGAAATCTGTGTGCACAGCATACCTCAACTTGACAAAGGCTTTTGACACAATCCCATACTCAGGCATTACTGACACACTTAGCAATCTGAATGTAAACCCCTTTGTTGTAAGATGTGTCATCAACTGGCTCACAAACTGGACACACATTACCAAAGTGGCAGACTCCATGTCAACCAACAGACCTGTCACCAGCGGGTTGCCACAAGGGTCATTGCTGGGCCCCCTACTGTTTGGTATATACTCTTCAGAAGTTCAGGCCAAAACTAGGGGGTTGTGGCTGACCAAGTTTGCGGATGATTGCAAACCAGGTGCAATTACTGAACCCAAATGATGTCAGTATACTCCAGGAATGTCTTATGAAGACCAACAACTGGTGTCTTAGTTACGGTTAAAAACTGAATGCAAAGAAATGCATCGTCCTTCCCTTTGGCAAAAACAATGTCTCTTCACACTATCAAATCAACAATACCCTAAGTACCCAAGACGTGGTAAGGGATCTGGATCACAAGTTGACTTTGACCTTAATTTGACCACCATGTGTCTACTGTAACAAGGAAGACTCTCTATGTAGCACACTTGATTAGTAAAGGCATTGTCTTGAGAGCAAAGGAGGTTATAACCCCTCTATAATATAATAATCAAGCAGATAATTGAATATAACGCCCGATTCGGCATGTACCATACAAACACCTGCAGCAATTGGAGAGATCTCAAAGGTTTCTAACAAAGAAGATCAAGGGACTCCAGCATGTGCCTTATGCAGACCAACTAAAGTCCCCATCACTATACTTTCTATCATATAGACTTCTTAGGGGAGACTTATGCCTGGCTTACAAAGCTATCTCAGACCCAAACCTAATGAACTTGTTGCACATCTGTAAATCAAGGAACTAGAGCTACCCACTCCAGTGACCCAAATATGGCCTGCGACTTAAACAGAACATGCTGGAGAGACAGATTTGTCTCTCAGCGAATGCTATGTCTTTTGGAATAGGCTATCAATTCATGCGAAAGAGCACCTCTATGCCACTGTTCAAAAGGACATGAATGAGTGGATGGGGCAATGTAAATTCTTATGGCCATAAACCCCATAACCTGAAGAAATTCTCTGAATGTAAGATGAGAGGAAGGAGAGACTGGAAAAAGGTTGTCAGAGGCAAAACCTTGGGGACAGGAAGAGAAGTCAGTATGGGAATAATCTGAAGCCTGCACCACCAGTAAATTATGATCCTGGGAGGGTGTCAGAACGGATTTCTTGAGATTTATGGTGAATCCCAGAATTTGCAAAAGACAAGTAGTAAAGTGGAGATCTCACACCAATATGATGGGAGAAGGAGCCTGGATGAACAGGTCATCTGTATCCCTCAAAGGCTGCAAAAAGCAATGACAGGTGTGAGGCATTTGGTGAATACCCTTGGGGCAGTAGATGGGGCAAAGCAGAGAACTGAAAATGTGAGGAAGAAACAGGGAAACATAACAATTTCCTGAACTGAGGGTAAATGGTAATGTGAATTTATGGATCCTTGAGATCACAGAAACCAAGACCCGAGGAAGAGGAAACAAGGTTTAAAGAGACATCATCCAGAAAGGAGGGATCTTGAGAAAGGTGTTGAGCAGAAAAAGATCCAGAATTGGTGTCCAGGTGCACTCCTTCTGAGGAACCAAAAACATTGTGGAGTAAAACTCCCCTCCCACTTAGGAATGTGGAACAGGCAGAATGGTGTGCTGATCTAAAAGGAAATGGAAAACCTCTGGGACATGAGGAAGCTGTTCCAGAGGAGGTTGTAGGATCCCTGAAAAGGTGGAAGGGATTTCAAAACCATGAAACACCCCTGATGAATGACAGAAAGCACCCAGGACTTTCAGGTGACCTGATGCCAATTTGGAAGGGACAAACAAAGGTGGGGAGACAGGGGGAACCTGGCCAAGGGGAAGCCTAATGTCAAATGAAGACAGGCTTTTCCTGAAAAGACGACTTCTGAGACAAAGGTGTCTGAGTGGATTTAGCAGGGGGAATACACCTTGACCCCTTCTTAACCTTGGGAGGTGGGCAAGTCTGTCTATGGACAAAGTAGGACTTAAAAGGGTAATTCCTCTGAAATTTGGAGATAGAGAGACAAAAATATAGTTGCGATCCTACAAGGCTTTACCATTATTCTATAGGAACTTCAACTAGTCAGAAGCAGCTGTCCCAAAAAGATTTTTGTTTTCCAGAGAAGCATCCAAAAGCTTAGCCTTAATATCATCAGATAAAGCCTGCAAATGTAGCCATGAATAATGCCTTAGCACAGAGCAAAAAGCAGCAGCCCTGGAACAAGCATCAGCTGTATCACAGCTGTATTTTATAAAGTGAGGGACAACCTGGGAAGTGAACCAAAGCAGGGAAAGAGCTGAAGGCTTTCCATCAGAATCAGGAAGGTCAGAGACCACCGAAGCTACTGAGAAAGAAAAGCCAAAACACACCTGGTCATGTGGATTTGGTAATTAATAACCCTAAAAAACAAGGTGGCAGCAGTATATACTTTTTTTTACATAACTTTTCCATAGCTCAACTGTCCTCATCCAAAAGAAGGAGCTTAGTAGATGACTAAAGCTTAGAAGGCTTATCAGATGAAACTGAGAGATCAGCAGAAGAGCAATCCTCAGGTACCTTGCAGAACCTGTCAGGTTTCTTAGGAGCTGGCTTCTGCGAAATAGGAGCCACAGAGGCAGCAGAATTGGTGTCCAAAGTGGTTGACTACATTTGTAACTAATATCATTTTTGAATGTCAGAGACCTGGGAGCAATCCCATTTGTAGTACTACGAGCCATAGTATCCCCAAAGGGTAATTCGTCCAAGGGGGTCTGGGCTCAAAGAATCCTCTTCCTCTAAACCACAGTCTAGAAGGAAAGGAATTTAAGAGTAAGCTAGGCACTCCTACCCAGAGTCCAAGTCCTCATCTGAGGAATCCAATTTCCTAGGCCTCTAAACATGAGTGGAAGACCAGAGAGGGGCAGGGACAGACACCGCTTGAGGAGGCTTCAAGGCCATCAAAGCATTGAACAGGAGTAAAATCCTGCCATTCACACTGGGGATCTTTAACAGTGGCTGTAATATGTTTATTTTATATATTCCTTGCTTTTCCTTGAGCATGAAGTCTGCCCTAATTACTCTCGGTGGTTCAAACCCTTGGCAGGATTCAAGAACTGTAACAGTAATCTCTCCCTCACTAAAATCTGAGGAACCACCCGTGGCTCTCCCTCAATGTCCAGAACAAACACTGGAAAAGCCGTGAGGACATGTGAGAATTCGATCCATGCCAGCCTCCAACAGGGTTGAGGCAAAGGAATCCGAGGCAAGAACCAGACAGTCTTTAGGGTTTTCATTAGCTTCTAGAGAGGCGTCCAGAGGAGGCTGGACAGCAAATAGATAAGGCCTAGTCTTTCTGGCCTTCTACTTGGCAGAAAGCTGACCCCCCAGAATGGGAGAATTGCACCATAGCACCCTCAGCCAACAGCTTAAGTTGCTCATTCTCAAGGAAATATTGATAAGATAAGCAAATATGTAGGGTCTTGGGGACAAATGGAGCACTGTGCATGATCATGAGAAATGCCTAACAAAGACACTGGTCGTGATGGTCTTTATGGGGAATCTGCCTCCAACACTGACATTTTCCCTTCTTGGATGACATGAACACAAGTACAATACAATATTAAAAAAAAAAGGTAGAGAAGAAACCCCAACAGGACACTTATCTGAAGACAGCTTGGTAACCAGCACAATGGAAGGGCATTCAGACTGACATTCAATAATGGCATTCAGACTGGCAGCAAATATGTTCTGAGTGTTTGCAATCATGTATCACCTTTATGCCCTAAGCCTTACACCAAGAGCATACATGTGCTATATGACGCCTATAAGATCTAAAAGCTTTGGTACAATGGCCAGATGATGGGCTATTCTTGGTATGAGATCTCCTATGTACAGAATACTGCAACAATGATATGAAAGGACATCTGTAGCTAGGACATCTTTCATCTTGTACAGTTCATTAAACTGGCATCCACACAACTCAAAGTAGAGGAGCACATAAAAAGAAAATCTCTAACTGTAATAAGCTGCTTGCTACATAAGCAGCAGGTACCACACACTGAGCACTTCAGCCCAAACCATAAATGTAATCAGCATTCATAAGTCAATGCTGGTATTTCGCTCCCACACCACTAGAACCTGCAGATTTCAGTCCCCAAGAGCTTGTGCTCTGGATAGCTGCTCCCTTTGCCCTACCCTAATTAATGGGTATCTATTTTCTCTCTTATATATATGTATATATATATATATATATATATATATATATATATATATATATATATATATATATATATATATATATACAGCGGAACTCCAGTCCGCTAATGATTGGCAGTAGATTTTTACGTGCCGAGTTGCCAGCCCTGACACACAACCTTCAACGAAGGTACGCCAATTCACGCATGTCTCCACACAGAAGACGCTCTAGCTGAGAATCGAACAGGACGTCTATCTGTGAGGCGACAACGCTACCGCAGCACCACCACATATATATATATAGTTTCACTTTATAATCTCAAAATACTGAAATATTGAATTTTAGTATCTCGAGACTATAAAGCCGAAAATTCAAAAGAACGACAACCCACAACCGCAATCATACACATACACACACCACCACAAAAGCACACATACACCTACACATACACACATACACCTACCTAACTACACTACAACAAACAAAACAACACACACAAACACACCTACCCTACCTATACGCAGGGGGGCAAGCCCTCCGTGCCCCCACACCCTCACTACTTATATATACTAACTCCGACATTGCACTAAAGACACAAACACAAAACCCAGCACTACACACACACACACACACACACACACACACACACACACACACACACACACACACACACACACACACACACACACACACACACACACACACACACACACACACACAATAAAATCCCTACCCAATACCCTTACAAAAACACCACTTACCTGAATCTCCAGCGAAATCCACAAACCGCACCGCACATCACGAAAGTGCCAGTTTCGCGTAACTTGGCTTTACAGTCTCAAGATATTAAAATTCGGTATTTTATTATTTCGACATTATAAAGCGCAAATATATATATATAATATATATTATATTATACACACACTTTTTTTTTTAGTGGGAATGGACTAATTTCTTGCAGACTGCAACAGCAGTGCATATTCATTCTACTTCACTTGTTTTGGTGATTAGGATATATTTCGAGAAAGTAACATCACACTGCAACAAAATGACAAAGTAATACACAATACATTCAGAAACAAAATGATGGAAGAAATGACAGTTATTGAACATATCACAAAAAACAGTAGTAAAGCACTGGACTCTCAGAATGTAACAATATAGGCAAACAAGAAATTATGAACTCAACATAACGTTCGATGTATGTAGCCCATCTCGCCTTACATTCTTACCCGTGGGTTCGGAGCCGAACCTCGGCTCTGACTTGGCATTACTCTAGCTCGAAGTCTTCAATTGGCTCGTGGCTAAGAGGTATCCCATCATGCAACAGGTCTATTCCCCAGATCTTGTTTGCTGCAAGTGCATACATACACACACACACACACACACACACACACACACACACACACACACACACACACACACACACACACACACACACACACTAAGAAGAAGAACAACCACAAAAGAAAGGACTACTGACACCTAGAGAGTATACCTCCAGGTCCTCCAGGAGGGGGTAGGAGGGAGGGTTAGTAAGAATGTAAGGCGAGATGAACTACATACATCAAACATTATGGTGAGTACATAACTTCTTGATGTTATGTAGTCCAATCTCACCTTCATTCTTACCCGTGGGACAGCGTCCCTAGCACCTTCATCTTGGGTGGCTCAGTGAAAAATACTCTTGAGCACTGTGGAACCAAAGGAAGATCTGCCTCTAGAGACCAGATCTAATTTGTAGTGACTAATAAAGGTATGAGGCGAAGCCCATGTTGCTGCAGCACAAATATCATCCATAGACATCCTAGTCTGAAACGCAGTTGAGGTAGCCACAAGTCATGTAGAATGAGCCTTCACTTTAAAGGGTAATTCTTTGCCATTCTCAGCTAGAGCGTCTTCTGTGTGGAGACATGCGTGAATGGGCGTACCTTCGTTGAATGTTGTGTGTCAGGGCTGGCAACACGGCACGTAAAAATCTACTGCAATTGGAGATCCAGCGAGACAAGGTTACCTTAGAAACAGGAACCCCAAGTCTAGTGACTGAAAACGAGACAGACATTTGATCTGATTTCCTGAAATCTTTTGTCCTATGTAAATAGAAACGTAATTGTCTATGAACATCTAGCTGATGAAACCTAAATTCTGACTTGTTGAATTCAGGAAAAAACACAGGCAATGCAATGGATTGGTTGATATTGACAACAGAGGCAAACTTTGGAACAAAGGAAGGATTGGTTCTTAAGGAGACCCTATCTTTGTGAAACATCAAATAAGGTGGCTTAATCGATAATGCTTGGAGTTCACAGACCTGCCTAGCTGAAGTTATGGCTACCAAGAATGCTGTCTTCCATGACGAGAATTTAATGTTACACATAGCTGTGGGCTCAAAGGGAGCTGAGGTGAGCTTCTGTAATACAAAATTGAGGTCCCATGGCATTACTGGATCAAAGAATGGAGGTCAGAGTAACAATGTCCCTTTCAGAAAAGCCCTACAAAGCCTATGAGCCATAAGGTTGGGCTCATTAGCAACATGAAAGGTAGAAATCGCTGCCAGTTGCACTTTAATGGTTGCTGCAGCTGCCCCCTGACTGAACAGTTGAGAAAGAAATTCTAATATTGCCGAAATAGGTGCTGTATAAGGATCAAAACATCTCTCACGGGCCCAAATAGAAAATCTCTTCCATATAGAATATGGACCACTTCCAGGGAAAATCATGAAGCCTGACTAAGGACAGAACTGGAGCAGCCAAGCTGTCAACTTGAGGGTCTGGATGGAGGGATGGAACTGTCCTGACATATGAGTCAGCAGATCTGGAGCTGGGTCCAGAATCCAGGTCTTGTCCATTAGATAGGGTTGAAGGAAGGGAAACCATATCTGACGATGCCAGTGTGGGGCAATGAGGATCATTTTGCTTCTCAAAGACTGTGCTTTCTGAATGTCCTTTGATGTCAGAGGTAATGGTGGAAAGGCGTAGAGAAGACCAGAGGGCCAATCGTGAACCAGTGTGTCCCTGGGTGTCGCCCCCTCTGGGGGGATAAAGGTGAAGTAGCTGCTGCATTTGGCATTGAGGGGGCTGGCAAATAGATCGCAGCAAGGCTGATTCCATCTGTGGAATATCTTCTCCACAACATAATTGTTCAGGGACCACTCGTGAGGCATTAGGATAGCTCTGCTCAGCCTGTCGGCAATTACATTGGACTTTCCCCAGTATATGTGTTGCAACTAGAAAGGGTTGGGAAGACACTGCCCACTGCCAAACTCGAAAGTGCCTCTCTGCAAAGGGGGTATGATTTGTTTCCTCCCTGTTTGTTCAGATATCATACCACTGATCTGTTGTCTGAGTGGATTGCAATTGTCCCTAGAGGGTTAAAGCTCTGAAGTGCTTGCAACGCTAATAGCACTGCTCTCATCTCCAAGAAATTGATATGCAAATGGGTCTCATGATCCTGCCACATGCCTTGGACTGACCTGCCAAGATAATGCCCCCCATCCGATCTGGGAAGCATCCGTGGTCACCGTGGCAACTGGAGAATATGATACAAAAGGTTTGCCCATGCTGAGATTGCTGGTCTGAAGCCACCAGCGTAGATCCTGCTTGCACGTGTCCGTAATCAGAATAGAATGGGAGAGTGGAAGATGCTGTAGTGACCATTGGGCGAAAAGCAGCCACTGAAGAACCCTCATGTGTAGTCTGGCAAGGGGAACTAGCATGATTGTGGCAGCCATGGTCCCTAATAACTTGAGGACCACTTTTGCCGTGACCTCCCTCAATGGTAGTAAGGCATAGACCTGCTGTTGTAGAGCCTGAATTCTCTCTTCTGGTAAGGCCCTCATGAGCACCATATCTAGTTTGGTGCTGATAAAAATGACACGCTGTGAGGGCAACAAGGCAGATTTTTTTCCAATTTAGAGTAATTCCTAACCTTTGGCAAAGTGTAATGGTGGTGTCCCTGATCTGTAACAGCAGATGCCTGGTGGTTGCAGAAAGGATCCAGTCATAAAGGTATGGAAACACTTGGAATCCCTGACGTCTCAAGTGAGCCATTACCACTGCCATGCATTTGGTGAACACCCTGGGGGCTGTGGTGAGACCAAAGGGCAGAGCGCGAAACTGAAAATGACTGGCTCCCAGACGGAAGCGTGGATGACTTCTCTATGCCATGTCCATCTTGATATGTTAGTAAGCAACTTTGAGGTCGATGGAGCACATCCACACATCTTTCCCTAACAGAGAGAGTATTGACTGTAAGGTGACCATGCGGAACTTGGACTTTTGTACATGAAGGTTCAATAGTCTAAGATCCAAGATGGGTCTCAAGTCCCCTGTTCTTTTCGGCACCAAAAAGAATCTGGAGTAAGTCCCTAATCCTACTTGGTCTGCAGGGACATGCTGGATTGCTTTCTTTGAAAGCAACTTTTTTATTTCTAAAGTTGCGGAATCCCTGTGACTGGATGGAACGTCTGGGATTCTTCTTGGTTGGCCTGGGAGGAGAAGGGAATATGATAATCTCTGGAAATTATCTTTTAATACCCACCTGTCTTGGGTGATGTCTTGCCAGGCTTCTGGGAATAAAGAAATGCGACCCCCGACCAGCACCAGAGATGCACAGTCGAGCCTCCCCTCAGGCGCGCTGGTAGGGAGAACCATGAAAGGAATCACAGTCCCCCTGATTATGTGGGCCTCCTTTGCCTCTAGGGCGGTGTCTACCTGAATTTCCACCCCCTCCCCTGCCTCTGGAGGGGGAATCACTTTGTGCATCCTGAAAAAACCTTTGCAACTTCCTGAACCACATTTTCCCACCCTTCTGGCCCTTGGGGTAAGGTCTAGAAGACATGGAAAAATGGACTCCCACGGCAGACAGGGTTTTTCCTTCCTGCTCGTATGTAGTGAGAGTGTCCTTCACCTTGTTTCTGAACAACGATGAACCGTCAAAGGGGGCATTGGTGAACACAGACATGAAGGCCTCCGCAAAATTGCACAGGCGCATCCAAGAGTGTCTCCTAAGAGAGACTCCGGAACATGCTGCCCTACTCGCTCCATCAGTTGTGTATGAGATCAGCCTCATGGAGGAGTTGGTAAGGGAATTTAGGGTAGACATCTCTGCATTGACCTTCTGTGCCACGGCAACAGAAATGTTACCCTGTACAGAATCTCCTAGCTCTTTTAGGAGATCTCTCTGGAGCCTTGTAAAATTCATCAAGTAGTTCAGCGACTGCAGTGTAATGGCCGCTGAGGTAAACACACCCTTCCCATACCTGTCCATAGCCTGGGACTCCTTGTTAGGCGGATGGACAGTAGACAAAGTTTCAGCAAGTTCCTTCTAGGTGGCTGCTGCCACCATCATGGCATCTACTGGATGCCTTTTGTTAGATATTCCTTATCACTGGGGGTGGACAAAAACTTATTGGGTCTCCTAGGGACCGGTTCCAGAGTGTCAGGAGTTTCCCACACTTTCTGACAGACAAGATCTAGTAGCTCATCGAAAGGGGGAGAAACCCAAGAGGTGGAGGGTTGAGACCCAAAAGCCTTCAGGAACACCGACTCCTCATCAGAATGGGATTTGGAGGGCCAGTTGCCTCTCTGCTCCAAGATCTCAAGGATATCTGAAAAAGAGATATCTTCAGAAGATGACTTGGGGGACCCCTCTGACTCCTCGAGGTTGGAGTCCGACATGAGAGACTCATCAGGGGAGTCGAGGTGTTTCCTCTTACACAATCTCTTTCTGGCGGGCTCCTCAAGCAAAAACTCTGGGGAGACGTCAGAAAGTTGGGGACCACTCATGAGGTATCCTGAGGCTTTGGGTTGCCACTGTCCAGGGATAGAGCGTGATCCGAAAATGACACTGGTGCCAGAGGGGGCAGAGTATCGGTGTTGTAGGATGCAGCTGATGACCTGGCCAGCATGCTCCTCGTAACCTTGAAGGCTGATCCCCCTGGCTCCGAAGGCCGACTAACGGTAGAGGATACAGTAGTAGCCCTCGGCACCGAAGAGATGAGGTCAAAGCAGATGCCGGGTCCAAGCTCACTCGAGCCGAAGCACTGAGAGGTAGGCTTGAAACTGATAAAGATCGATCTGAGCCCTCCCCCTTGGGTCCGACCGGAGAATCGTGGACCCTCGACCCCGTGGACGGAGCCGACGGAGTTGGTGTGGAAATTGGAACTGTGAGGCCAGGCGAGGCTACTGGAACTGACCTAATGACATGCGACGGAACCGACAACTCTGGCTCCGAAGGCCGAGAAAGGCTCAGAGGAAGAACAACAAAGGATGAAGAGGCCATAGGCTCCAGAGCCGACTGGGTCGGAGCCAAAATCAATTTGGCCAACACCGCTGACTGAACAGTTTCTTCACCACTCTATCAATGTCCTGATCGGAAAGGGTCCTGGAGGACCTGGAGGATATAGTTGGAGATCTGGATCTCCCTACAGAAGGGGACTTGCATGAAGGAGAAACCGGTTGAATAACTGGAGACCGGCTCCAAACAAAAATATCCATGACCGGCTCCAAAAGGCTGGGAGCCGATACAGACTTAGTCAAGACACTACCTTCTGTCGGCACTGAAGGCAATGGAACCAAAGAAGGAGAAGCTGTTCTAGAAACTTTCTCTGGCAGCTCTGAAGAAACAGATGGAGCTGGAGAGCACTTCTTAGAAGTCTTTTTGCCCTTTTTAGTTGGAGAGGATAAGGTACTGGAAAGCTTAGCCAAGTCTTCCTCGAAAGAGTGTTTAAGCAGTCTTTCAAAATGAGCTTGTTCTTCCTCTCCTGTAGTACACGGGGACTGAAGGAATGACAAAATAAACAGGACTCTTGGGAGGTGAATAGCCCCCAAGCAGTACACGCACATGGAGTGCCCATCAGCCAAAGACATTTTATTGTTGCATTCAACACACTTTTTAAAGCCTGAAGGCCTTTGTTCCTTAGAATCCTTGGGCATGCTGAATAAAGGAGAACACACACAGTGCAAAGCAATACGTACTCACTGGACTCAACTAAACCCTGCATGGTAAACTAGAGCCTCTAACTAAAAACAGCCTAGTAACCGGAGGTAAAAAGATTACAGGGAGGACTAGGTCCTCTAACTTAAACGGGCCTAGACTGTGGGAAGAAAGGAAATGAACAGGATACCAAAACAGCCAACGAAAAGGCCACAAAAACAGCAAGAGAAGCAAAACAAAGGCAGTATAACACCACTGCCACAGACACAGAGCTATGAAAATAGCTTTTTTGAGCAACAACAATGGTAGCGTTGTCGCACAGTAAGACGCTGTCCAGTTTGATTCTCAGCTAGAGCGTCTTCTGCAGGGAGATATGCGTGAATGTGCGTACCTTCATTGAAGGTTGTGCATTAGGGCTGGTAACTCAGCATGTAAAAATCAACTACCAATCATTAGCGGACCGGAGTTCCGCTGTGGCAACCCCTAACCAGGAAAAGCTGAAACACACAAACAAGTCAAATGTTTATAAAAAGTTTATAAACAGTATACTTAGCCATGGCCAAAAGTGAGACCACGTCTGAATGTAAAGAGCGGCAAATGAGATCTGGGGAATAGACCTGTTGCATGATGAGATACCTCTTAGCCACGAGCCAATTGAAGACTTTGAGCTAGAGTATGGCCGAGTCAGAGCCGAAGTTCGGCTCTGAACCCACAGGTAAGAATGAAGGCAAGATTGGACTGCATAACATCTGGAATTTCTGCAGCGTAAATGGCAGACATTTCCTTTTTCAAATATGTCAGCTTCACGGAACATCAGCAGACTGCTGCATAATATTCTTGAGGAGACAACACAAAGTTAGTAGGATACCTGTAACAGAAAAAGGAAAAAGTACAGTTGTGTACACTTACCATAAACGTAGATGTTCGAGTGTATTCACTGTTGCAGTCATCACATTTGGGTTATCTCTGCCAGATTAGCCCTTGGCCGGCCCAAATACTAAAGACAGGTTGTCAGTAGTATAAAGTAAGGCAGCTGATGCCATTACATCAGGTTTTTCTTGCCCTAACCTGTCAGGAGCCCCCAAAGTAGGAAGCCAGGTTCTGGTGGAAGAACTCCACCAGTGGAAAATAAATACCAATATGTCCCTTGTAAGGAAAGGAGAACAACAAGGAAGAATGGCAACAGAAGGAGAAAGAGAGTAAAGGGGATGGAGGGAGGGAAACCAGCACTGCAACAGTGAAGACACTCGAACATCTACATTTATGGTAAGTGTACACAGCTGTACTATGTTCTTCATGTTTCACTGTTGCAGTCATCACATTTGGGTAGATTTCCAAAGCTGAAGAAATGGGTGGAGGGAGTCAAGGAAACTAGAGGCTGGTTAGGATGCCTTGCAAGACTATAGAGGCAAACCCTGCCCTGGATTTGGAGAAGAAAAGCAGGAGGCAATGCTTGGTAAAAGTGTGAACAGATGTCCAGGTGGCAGCCTCCAGGATGTCCCTGGTGGGGACTCCTCTGAGGAAAGCTGCAGAGGTGGAGGCTGCTCTGGTGGAGTGTGTCCTGACCCCCTTGGGAGGGGAGGCTTTCCATGCTGTTTGTAGAAGAAATGGTTGCAGTGTGCTATCCATTTGGAAATGGTTTGCTTGGAGATGGCTTTGCCTTCTGCCCATGTAGCAAAGCTAACCAGCAATTGATCAGTCTTTCTGAAGGATTTAGTCCTGTCCAGATAGAATCTGAGCTGTCTGTGCACATCTAGAGAGTAAAGAATCCTTTCCCCCTTGTTTTGGGGATTAGGAAAGAAGGTGGGCAAATGAATGGATTGGTTGAGAGCCACACTGGACACCACCTTGGGCATGAAGGATGGGTTAGTTCTGAGGGATACCCTGTCTGCATGGAAGATGATGAAGGGTTCCACAGCCATATGTTCTTTCAGCTCACAGACTCTGAGAACCCCTGGGTGAAGTGATGACCAGAAGGAATGCTGTCTTCCAGGAGAGAAATGTTAGCTCTGCAGAAGAATCTGGTTCGAAAGGGGGCAGGGTGAGCTTTTCCAAGACAAAGTTAAGGTCCCAAGCTGGTGTTGGTGCCCTTCTGGGGGGGCCTCAAGTTGCTAGCCCCTCTAAGGAACTGTTTGATCAAAGGGTGTGAGAAAAGGGGCTGCTCAGTTGGAAAATTAGCAGAAATAGCTGAAACATGAATTTTTATAGAGGAGAAAGAGAGACCACTGTGTAGTAGGTCAGCTAAGTAATCCAGGATGAGAGGGATAGAGGGCTGTATTGACTCCCTTAGCCTGGATCCAGATGCAGAAACTTTTCCATTTATCTGCATAAGACTTTCTGGTGCTAGGATGTCTGGCCTCACTGATGACATCCAGAGCCTGTTTACTGAGAATGGCAGATTGGTTCAGGGTTAGTGAATAAGCCAAGCTGCCAAATTGGGTGTCTGCAACTGGAGATGCATTAATTCCCCTTCCCTCCTAGTCAGGAGGTTTGGAATCTGGGAGACTGCCATGGAGGTAGTAGGGACAGGCTGCGCAGCAAGGGGTACCAGTGTTGTCAGGGCCAGTCTGGAGTTATAAGAATGGTCCTTGTTTTTTCCTCCCTTATTTTGAGCAGTACCCTAGGGATGAGAGGTAGGGAAGGGGAGGAAAGGTATAGACCGATAGATTGACCCAAGGTTGAGTTGTTGAGTTGCCATTCGTGTGGGTCCAAAAGGCTTCTGCTTAATTAGTCTGCCAGAGAGTTGAGAGAGCCTGGTAGGAATTGTGCTAACAGGTGTAGTTGCATGGAAGAGGCTGTGAGCCAAAGAGTCATGGCCAGCCTGCATACAGGGTGGGAGTGAGTCCCTCCCTGCTTGTTGATGTACCACATCATGGTGGTATTGTCTGTTTGAGCAGGAGAACCTCTGGAGAGAGAAGGGGTTTGAAAGCTATCAAGGCATGCTGCACAGCCATCATCTCTTTTTGATTGATGTGCAGGGGAATTTGCTGTGGGCTCCATTGGCCCTGTATGCACCTGCCATCCAGGTATGCACCCCAGGTGTATTCTGATGCATCTGTGGTGAGGGTCTGGGCAGCTGGGGGTGGGGAGAAGGTGTAGGGTATACCATCTAGGATGCTGTGTCTAGACTTGCTCCCAGGAATAATATCCCTTGGGTGGGCACCTGTTTGGATTTCATTTCATTGATTGTGTACCCTAGAAGGTTAGTAGAGTCTTTACAAAGGCCAGGTGCTTGAGCAGCTTTTCCTGGCTGCCTGCAGTAGTCTAAGTATGGGTAAATTTGAATATTTCTTTGTCTGCAAAAGGCAATGGCTGGAGTCAGACATTTTGTGAAAACTCTGGGAGGAGTAGATAAGCCAAAGGGAAGTGCAGAGAACTGAAAGTGTCAAGATTCTGCCCTGAAGTGGAGATATTTCCTGCATGATTCCCTAATAGGAATGTGGAGGTAGGCCTCTTTTAGATCTAGGGTGGCTAGCCAAGCATCCGTGGACAGCATGGGTAGCAGCTACTGGAGGGTGAGCATTTTGAATTTTGGGATCACCAAGAAGATGTTTAGAATGGATAGATCAAGGATGGGTTGCCAGGTGCCTTCTTTTCTGGGCACCAGAAAAAGTCTGGAGTAGAAGCCTTGGCCTATCTGTTCTGCAGGAATGTGCTCTACTGCCCTCAGAGAGCAGGGAAAGGATTTGCCTTTGAGCCTCTGTCCACAGATTTGGTGGTAGATCTGGGAACCCTGTTGGGGTTGAAAGGGTGTGGAAGGAAAATTTGTATCCCTGAGACACAATGTTCAGAACCCACTGGTCCTTGGTAATGGTGGCCCAGGTTAATGAGTGAAAGGAGAGTTTTCCTCCTAGGGGAAAGGGAAAGGGAAAGTGAAAGTGGGTGGGGGGGAGTAATTGTGAGTTCTTACCATAAGGGGTGGCTTAGAACTCCCTGGTTTTGAAGTGGAGGTAGTCCACTGCTTAGATCTCTGCATTCCCTGGGGCTGCTGTCTGGGGGGGGGTCTGTTTCCATGGGGCTGAGGCTGGGCCGGTTTACTCAGAGCAGGAAAGGACCAGTGCTTGGAGGGACAATGCCTGCTGAACCTAGGGGGCTGGACCTGTAAGAAATCCTTAACTGCTTGCATAGATTTTGCTTTTTTTCCATCTTTTTTAAGACATCTTCTGCCTTAGTGCCAAATAAGTTATCTTTCTGCAAGGGTCATCCAACAATTTAGATTTGACATGGTCTGGCAGGGGTTGTTCCTTAAGCCATGCATGTCTTCTAATGACAGATCCAATGACTACTGCCCTGCAAGAAGCTTTTACGGCATCAAAACCACAGCGCAAAGTGTGTTTATTTGATTTGCTGCATTAAGTCTCGCAATTCTTTAGATTCTGCCCAAGCAAGAAAGGAAGACATTTTTTGCTTAAGGAGTTCCAAGGTATGTTGCTAAAATTTCAGCATATGGAAGTGACAATTTAGTGCCCTAATAGCAAGAGTAGCTGAGGTGTATACTTTTTTACCCCATATGTCCAATGCTCGGGAATCCCTGTCTGAGGGGGTGGGATTCTTAGCAGATGTTGTTTTAATCCCTTTTGGCCCTTGAGAAATGACCTCAGGGTCAGCTGTTGGATTTTTAAAAAGATATTTGTGTGAGTAAGGGACTATATAGTACCTGTCTGGTTTTCTGGGAGCAGGAGGGAGGGCATCAAGAGTCAAGCTGGATTCAAGGAAAGCATCCTCCACAACATCCAGGACTGGGGGGTGGCCAATGGATTGTGTTGCGGAAGATCTAGGAATTCCCTGAGTCTCTTTTTAGACTGAGGGTAGTCCTGACTCTCCCACTGGAAATGCTCCATTAAAGTATGCAGGGTTTCCCCAAAGGAAATATCCTCTGGGGGAGAGGCTGAAGGAATGGAGTCCCCTGCATCAGAATCCTCATAAATGGAGAGGGGTTGCATGTCTTCGTAGTCAGATGCATCAGATTCATCTGACTCTTGTTCAGACAAAACTACTGGGGACAGATCTCTTTTCCTTTCTGAGGGGGTAGCTTGGCTTCCCCTGATCAGAATGATAAGGTCTTCTGCCATTTTAAGCATTTGAGACTGAACCAAGGTAGTAGGCACCTGAGAGTGGATCGTCAGTTTCTTAGGTGTGGTTTGAACCCTGGCCCTAAGAAAATTGGTCATTTTTGAAAGAATGGTAGTTGCGAAAGAAGATGTCAGTTTGTGTCGAGATTCAGTAGTGTGAAGGACTTCCTCAGAAGCCAGTGGCTGCACAGCGGCTCTGGACTCATCCAAGGTAGAGACGACTGCAGGACCCTTAGTTGAAGAAGAGTTTTGTGGCATACCAGACTCCGAAAGGGTCTTGGTAGCGGCTTGTGAATCAACAGAAGTGGGCATCAGGGGCTGTGAAAGCACCTCACTGAGTACCAAAGGACTGATGACTAGCTTAACGGAAGCATCGTCGATAGGTTTGGACCTGTGCTGTCTGTCTCTGTCTTTACGTTTTTTCAGAAGATCTGCTGTTGGATGGCTTACCAAAGCCATATCGGAATTCAAGGACTATAAACGAAAATATCTGGCTACAACAAGGGCTCGATGACGGATTGTTCTGGTGTTGAACAAAGCACAGAAGCGACAATGGGGGACATTGTGGTCTGGGCCTAAACAAGTAATGCAGTAAGAGTGGAAGTCTTGGTGTGGTATTTGCTTTTCACAGGTGAGACAATTACTAACTTTTTCTCACATCAGTTAGTGGAAGAAAAAAGGACCCCCAATTGGTTACTTAGCTTTAGAAGACTTCAACTTCAATTCGGAGATGAAAACTCAGGCAGCATCTGACCGGCACTTGTCTGAACTGCTTCTGCTTCAAGCTCAACAGCAAGAAAGACTGATGTAATGGCATCGGCTACCTTACTTTATACTACTGACGACCTGATGTCAGTCTTCAAGTGACAACAACAGACGCAGGAATACTAAGTCTCTGGTATTCGGGCTGCCCAAGGGCTACCCTGGCAGGGATAACCCAAATGTGATGACTACAACAGTGAAACATGAAGAACATTATACAAACATAATGAAGGTTCATGTGACATATAGTCACAAACATCAAGAGAAATGATTAGGTAATTATAAAAGTGTGTACTCACAAGAACTTAACAGAAACTGATGCTTTAAGGCTTTTTTCTGGAACAGACTATTGCTATTGAAATCCTTCATCTGCCCTCTTCTTGTTATCCACATTCTTACCTAAGAACCATCTCTAGCCCACCCCTCTTCACTTGCCCCATTAAACCTTCTCTCAAACACCTCATCCAACCTACTTCACTACACTGTTCTATCTTTCAAACTCAGTATGCCTGCAGCCACTTACTGCCATACTGCTGCACCTCACAAACTACTGCTTGCATCAATTTACTCCACCTATACCAGCCAAGTCACTCATCTATGAGCACTGTATATAAGCCTAAATATAACAGCCAATGTAAATGCATCCTGTACTGTAGTGGCTCTAGTTATTTGTTATTGATTGCTCATACATACCTTACCCTCTTCTCATTGAATATTTAACACTTCTAGCTATGTCTGTAACATGTACAATGCAAATAAGGTATTCAGCTACTGTAGAGCTCTATTTAGTTGCTGTTACAGTTTAATGTATTGTATTTCCATTCTCATTTGGCTTGAAAGTCAAGACTAACATGAGACACATTTGGAAGAATTGAGCATTTGAATTTGATAAAGGATTTCAGGATGGATATTCAGCAGAATATCATGGTTATAGGAAAAAGGGAGCACAAACTTCTAGAGGGCCTGCAATAGTGATAGAAAAGGGGAAAAAAAGATAATGGTAGGTTTGTGGTAGTAAGAGGCTACTGCAAGGGAGGAGGATTATGCTGGCATGTAATTATTCATCATCCATCAACCCTCAACCACTTTTTCTCATTTTTGCACATGGGGTCAGAGTGTCACTTCAACAGTGACAGTCATCTCAAGCCAAGGTTTACACTGCTGGATGGCTAGCCCTACCATGGTAGTTCATCCATACCACTCACTCACGCACACACTCTCACCTATGGCCAATTTAGTGTCCAATCCATCTACTGCATGTCTTTGGAATGTGGGAGAAAATAGAACACCTGGAGGAAACCCATGTGACCACAGAGAGGACATACAGGTACTCCACCTAAAAATATTATGGAACTTAAAAAATTTTAGGGAGAAATAATTAGCTTTCAGCAGGGAATATTACTTAGAAGTGGGGACTGGTACTTGATTTGCAGCAGTGAAGATGTATCTGGGGGACCTAGAAGGGAAAACATAACAATAGGGTAAATATACAAAGATATTTATGTAAATATCTGGTATGGAAGATATGAATTCGGTAGTAGGTACTCAGAGAGAATTAATATATTATTCCTCAATGCACAAAAACTAGGCTAAACTAGACAGAACTTATATTTCACAGGAACACATGCATTTAATTGACAGCTTACACGCATATAACTGTTTCAGATCTTGCTCCAGTAGCAACGAAAATAAAAATGTAGAGTAATGAAGTAAAAATGAGACACTGGCGCTTCCTGACCTACCTATTAAAAAGAGAGGAATTTAAGGAATGGGTAGTAGAAATTATTAGTTATTAAGATATTAGGAATTAGGAAGTTATTAGAAAAATTATGTTACTAAGTTAAGAAAAGTTACGTTATTAGAATATTCAGTTATTAATAAAGTCATATTGTTGTTAGAAAGTTATTAGGGAAGATAGAAATGTCTTCAAAAACTATATATAGGGAGTGGGATAAAATGAAAGGGGAGTTTAAAATTTGGATAGAAATAAAAGAAAAATATACGGTTAAGTAACAAGAATTATTTAGAGGGGCTGACAAAGATTAAAACATTGCAGAATAAAAGGAATCTCACAGAACAAGAAGAGGCGCAACTGTAGAATGCTAAAGATAAAATAAGGGAGTCTCTGGAGAATATGCATGAGTTGAGAAATATTGCTGGTAAGCAACTGTTTTTGATAACTCCAGGGCACAAAAAAAAGAAGTTATGTACTCACCATAACGTTCCATCTGAGTAGGTACTTCATTTGTCTGCAACCTGTGGGTATCAGATCCGACCTCGGATCCGAGCCAGCAGCTTTCCAAGCTCCAAGATCCGAGCTCCTAGCTCCTCCCCCTACCCATAATCCCCTGCTACCAACCATATTACCTCAGGAGGATGTCTGTGTCTGATGGAGTGTCAATTATGGTGCCCAGTTTGTAGTCATCTGCAAATTTTGTCAGCCACAATCCCCCTATGTTTGCCTGCACTTCAGAAAAATAAATGCTGAACAAGAGGGGGCCCAGGACTGAGCCCTGTGGGACACCGCTCGTGACCGGCTTAGAGTCTGACATGGCACCAGCAACTCTAACCCTGTGTGTTCTGTCCTTGAGCCAGTTTGCAACCCATCTTGTGACATATGGGTTTACATCTAAGCTGGTGAGCTTTTCTATGATGCCCAAGTGGGGTATTGTGTCGAACGCTTTTGCTAGGTCAAGGTAGGCTGTGTGAACTGCCTTACCCTCATCAATGACCTTAGTGACTGTTTCGAAAAAGTCGACCAAGTTCAAGAGGCAGGATCTGCCCTTGACAAAGCCAAATTGGGTAGGATCCAGTGTCTGTAGGTCCCCAATGTCTTTATTTATGAGTTCCATTATGATCCTCTCCCTGAGGGATACTCTATCTTTGTGAAAGATAAGGTAAGGAGGTTTCATACATAAGGCTTGCAGTTCTGAAACCCTTTTGGCCGAAGTAATAGCCACTAAGAAGGCCGTTTTCCATGACAAGAACTTCAACGGAACCGAGGCCGCAGGTTCGAAAGGTGGACTCATCAAGGCTTGCAAGACTAGAGTGAGATCCCATGGGGGAACCACAGACTTTATTGGTGGATTTAAAAGAAAGATGCCTCGTAAGAAGGTTTTGCACAACTACATATATAAGAAGGTTTTGCACAACTTTGTAGATGCTAAGGAACCTATGCCGTCCCCCACATGAAAATGGGAGATGGCCGCCAATTGCACCTTAACCGTAGAAGCACTTGCTCCCTGACGAAAAATCAACGAGAGGAAGTCCAGAATGGTCGAAATAGGGACAGTAAATGGGTCCAAGCCCTTGTCTTTGGCCCAAATGGAAAAACGTTTCCATTTACTGTTGTAAAGTTTTCTGGTAGACGGCTTATGAGCCGCAACCAGAATGGTCTTAACGGGAGATGAGATACCGGGAGTCCTGGCTATTATTGGAACTGGATCAGCCAAGCTGCAAGCTTGAGGTTGACCAGGTTCGGGGTTGGGCAACCCTCGGGATGCGAGATCAGGTCTGGACTGGGATCCAGAATCCACCGAGGAGCCACACTGTGAGACCGCAGAAAAGGGAACCAGATCTGTTGAGGCCAGAATGGGGCTATGAGGATAACTCTGCTCCCCAACCGACAGGCTTTCTGAATGAATTCAATCATGAGTGGAAGGGGGGGATAAGCATAATGGAGCCCGGGAGGCCAAACATGGACTAGAGCGTCTCTGGGGGTCTTCCCTCTGGGGGGAATTATTGCGAAGTACTTGCTGCATTTTGTGTTTAAAGGAGAATCAAAAAGATCGCAGCAAGGCCGATCCCATTTGTGGAAGATCTGCTTCGCAACAGATGGATTCAGAGACCACTCGTATGGAGTGAGAAGCACCCGACTTAGCTTGTCCGCTAATATGTTGGACTGTCCCGGGATGTGCGTTGCTACCAGAAAACGGTTGGTGGAGATCGCCCATTCCCAAACTCTCATGGCCTCTCGACACAGGGGATAGGATCTGGTTCCTCCCTGTTTGTTTATATACCAGACTACAGACATGTTGTCTGTCTGGATCGCAATAGTCCCCAGGGGAAGAAGGTCGTGGAGAGCTTGCAACACCAAAAGCACCGCCATCAACTCTAGGACATTGATATGCAATGTGGTCTGTAGGGAAGTCGACGTGCCTTGAACGGATCTGCCTGAACAATGCCCCCCCCACCCGAGGTGAGAAGTGTCCGTGGTCAACGTGGCTTCGACCAGGGGAATCACAAAAGGCCTCCCTTCTCTGAGTTCCCGCGCATGTAACCACCAAAGAAGGTAGTCCCTGCAAACTCTGCTCAGCGGTATCGGCGTGTTCAATGGGTGGAACGAGAGGGACCATTGGACTTGAAGGGTCCATTGTAATATTCTCATTCGCAGACGGGCATGGAGGGAAAGACCTATCGCTGCTGACATAGACCCCAGCGCCCTCAGGACTAACTCCGCTGGAGGAGTAGGACTCCGGAGAAGGGCTAACACCTGATACGACAAGCTGTTCAGACTGACTGACGTTAGAGTAGCTCGGGAGATTAGAGTATCCAACCTGGCCCCTATGAATTCTAGGGCTTGAGTAGGGCACAGGCAGGACTTCTGCCGGTTCACTGAAAGGCCTAGGTTGTGGGCTAGAGTCAGTGCGTAATCTCTCGCCACAGAGAGTTGATGCCTGTTGATCACGGTAAGGAGCCAGACGTCTAGGTACGGGAAGACCTGAATGCACTGAAGTCTCAGGTGGGCTGCAACCACCGCCATGACCTTGGTGAACACCCTGGGGGCTAAGGTGAGGCCGAATGGAAGAACCCTGAATTGATATTGACTGGCTCCAAGCCGGAAGCGGAGAAACCTCCTGGATCGTCTGTCCATCAAGATGTGGTAGTACGCATCCTTGAGGTCTATGGAGCACATCCAGTCATTCTCCCACAGAAGGGGGAGAATAGATTGAAGAGTGACCATCCGGAACTTTTCCTTGGGTATGAACAGGTTCAGAGCGGAAAGGTCTAAGATGGTTCTGAGGTCCCTGGTTTTCTTTGGCACCAAAAAGAACCTTGAGTAATAACCCAATCCGGACTGATCTGGAGGGACAGGCTGGATGGCTCTTTTTCTTAGCAGCTTCAAAATCTCTGAAGCCGCTGCCTCCCTCTGATTGGGTGGGACATCGGGGAGGCGTCTGGTTTTGGGGGGAAGATTTATGAATGGAATGGAATAACCTCTGGAAATGATACAGAGCAGCCATCGATCCATTGTAAGGGACTCCCAGTTTGTCAGGTGCTCCGTCAACCGCCCACCAACTGCCTCCAGAGAGGGATGGCTTACTACTCCCTGCTTTGTAAGTGGGAGCCCGCCACTGCTTAGATCTGTGCGTAGCCTGAGACTAAAGTCTTGGTGGTCTGCTGGTCCTGGGTTTGGACTGAGAAGGCCTGGAAGGGACTGGAAAGGACCAGTTCTTTGAAGGCCAATGCCGACTAAATCTGGGAGGCTGTACTTGTAGGAAATCTTTAACAGTTTGGATAGATTTAGCTTTTTCCTCCATACTTTTGAGGACTTCTGCTTTGTTGCCAAAAAGGCGGTCTTGGTTTAAGGGTGCATCCAGTAATTTAGCTTTAACATGATCTGGCAAGTTTTGTTCCTTAAGCCAAACATGCCTTCTAAGTACAGACCCAGTGACAGCAGCCCTGCAAGATGCTTCTAAAGCATCAAAACCACATTGCAAAGTATGTTTACCAACTTGTTCTGCAGAATGCATTAAATCTTGCAAGTCTTTGTGTTCAGCACAGTCAGGAATCAACATAATTTTCTGTTTAAGTAGTCCCATAATATGCTGCTGATACTTTAACATATGAAACTGGCAAGTTAAAGCCCTAATGGCCAAAGTAGCAGAAGCATATACCTTCTTACCCCATCTGTCTAAGGCTCTAGAATCTCTATCAGAAGGGGTAGGATTTTTGGCAGCAGTAGCCTTAATGCCTTTTGGTCCTTGGGAAATTGTCTCTGAATCTGCAGTAGAATTCTTGAAGAGGAACTTGTGAGAGTCAGGTACTCTGTAGTACCTGTCAGGCTTTCTGGGAGTTGGAGGTAAAGTGTCTGGGGTAAGGCTAGATTCCAAGAAAACATAATCTACAATAGCCAGAACAGGTGGGATAGCTAGAGGCCTGTGTTGAGGCAGGAGTAAGAATTCCCTAAGTCTCTTTTTGGACTCAGAATAGTCCTAGCTTTCCCAGCGGAAATGCTCCCTAATGGTATGAAAGGTTTCACCAAAAGAAAAATCTTCTGGAGGGGAACCAGAGGGAATGGAATCCTCTGCAGCAGAATCCTCATAAGTAGATAAGGGCAAATCCTGGTAATCAGAAGGAGCAGAGGTATCAGATTCCTGATCAGAAGAATCAGAAAGAAAATCGGTTCTAGGTCTCTTAGAGGGGGAAGGCTGGCTTCCCCTAATTAAGGTAATAAGGTCTTCAGCCATTCTAAGCATTTGTTTTTGAGGCATATGGGCCTGAGTCTGCAATTTGGTCATCGGTTTTCTAGGCGTAGTGCAAGTTTTAGGCCTGAGAAATTTGATACTTCTAGTTGGAAACGATGCCATCGGTTTAATATGAAAGTCTGTAGGCCTGAATACACCCTCAGAAGCCGGTGCCTGCACAGCGGCTCTGGACTCATCCAAAGTAGAGACATCCACAGGTTCCATAGTCGAAGAAGCATCTCGTGGCATACTGGACTCCGAATGGGTCTCAGTAGAGGCCTGCGAATCTGTAGTAGATGGTATCAGAGGCTGTGAAAGTGCCTCACTGAGTACCGGCAGACTGGCGACTAACTTAACGGAAGTGTCGGCAGTTTTGGACCTATGCCGTCTGTCTCTGTCTTTATCCTTACGTTATTTGGGAAGATCAGTAGTCGGATGGCTTAACAAACTCATTTCTGAGTATGGAGATCGAGAACTAAAGTATTTTGCTACAAAAAAAGCCCGACGATGAATAGTATGGGTGTTGAACAAGGCACAGAACC